>NC_136498.1:91786438-92071438 GCF_053919585.1 Euprymna scolopes
AAAGGTAGACGTGTACAATTTTTAACTATTTTCTTTACCCATGAAAAAATCACTATTAAGGGAAAAACTGAGTAAATGGTTCTTCCTTATGTATTGGTTCACACTAACGAGCTGTAATACGGCGAAATACATGTTCGTATATATATATATATATGTGTGTGTGTGTGTGTGTGTGTGTGTGTGTGTGTGTGTGTGTGTGTGCGTGCGTGCGCGTATTTGTATAGTTTGGCAGCAAGTCAGAACTCAAATATGTCTTATTGAACACGATTGAGTTTTTCTTTTTCCGATTGTGCTGGATAACTTTTTGATTCGCCCATCGGTCTTTTTTACAATTCGGCTGGCTTTTGTTTAATGTCGGGACAAATATAAAAATATTCAACAACAAACAATAAATGAATAAATAAAATAAAATAAAAAATAAGAAAATAATCATTAAAAATAAATAATTCACCCCTACCCAACCTGCGCCCACCTTTATAACTATTAAAAATTAGAACAAACTATAAATACACCAAGCCTCAAGAAAGAAAAGAAAATAATGAAGACAACAACTCCTGACGACGATCAGATGTACCGATAGAAAGCGATTGAAGAGAATATAATTGAACAACAACTACTGCGCACCATAGTATAAAACCTGCCAGCTAAAATAAAAAGACCGCTTAGCGAATCGAAAAGTTCTCCAAAATATGATGATGATGATGATGATGATAATGATGATGATGATGATGATCATCATCATCATCATCATCATCTCTAGATGTGATACCAATCAAGTTATAAAGTTTTGTTTTTAGTAATATCACAAAAAGCTAAATGCACGCTGACCACGCTGATGTTCGGTGTATCCTTTGCCAAATGCCTGTATTTGACGTGTCACTTTCTTGTCATCTTATTCTTTCAACCGAACGATGTCAATACAAGCCAGCACTAACGCAAACGGGATTGCGAAAAATAAAAATATTGAATTAAAGTAAGAGTCTAACTCGTTGATTCAATAGACCAGCGACAAAATGTCGTTTTCTCGTGAGGTGGCACGAACATTGGCAAACGACTCATATTCATACATTTACACGCAGTTATGTCACCTAGCACGAAACTGAAAATGACGTCATTCAAATTCAGATTTATTAAGGCAAGCAAAAAGTAAATGCCTTCCTTCATAAAATATCAACACAAATCTTTCTCTCTTTTTACACTCACCATTATATATATATGTGTGTGTGTGTGTGTATGTGCCTCTGCGTGTGTGTGTGTGTATGTGTGTGTGTATGTGTGTGTGTGTGTCTGCGTGTGTGTGTGTGTGTTATATCCTTACTTTAAATAAGAATACAGCAACAAACACGGGGTTATGGGTGAAAGACAAAGGGGTTTATTTACAAGGGAATACATGTGAGATAAGAGTTACTTGACCTCTTTTCTTATTCTCTTCATGTCTTTTTTACTTCTCTCCCAGTCACGTGAGAAGGTCAATATATCTATGGAGGGATGTTAGGTTATTCCATTACATCACTTTCCTCCCAAGCTAAATTCTTCCATAGAATTTTGATTCTACCATTTTTTCTTTTTAAACTTTGTCCAAAAAATTTGGTCCTTTTCCTTTTCCTTTCACTTCTCCTCACCATTTGTGTTTGCTGATTTTTTACTTTTGGAGAGTGACTGGATTTCTGAGTTACTGGTACTTCCTTGTTTGGAGGTTGTATATGGAAAGTGTCATATAGTACTTCCATTGGTAACTCTTGGTTTCTGACTGTTTCTATGTGTCGGGGTCTCAGTTGGTTAACATGTTTTTTGTGGAAAAAAGGCTTCTCTTTTATAATGTAAACCATTCTCCCTATTCTTCTTGGGATTATGTCTTCTTCCCAAAAACTCTTCCCTGCCCGATAATTTTTGATTAAAACTTTATCCCCGTCATTGTAAGTCTTGTACCTTACATTATCCTTGATATTTTTGTTACTTTTTCTCTTGGGATTAATCGGTCGAACACCGAACGTACCTTCCTGGGAAACATAATTTAGCTGGGAATAATTCAGCATTTGTATTTGTATTTGGTGTTACCTATATATTGCAAGGGATTTTTGAATGCTTTTTCTTCCGTGTCGGTGTTATTATCCTTTTTTAAAGCTCGTTTAAAAGTATCGACAAATCTTTCTGCTTGTCCATTTGATCGAGGGTTAAAAGTTGGTGGCTAATATGTTCTATTGCCAGTGCCTCACAGTAGTTCTTGAATTCCTGACCTGTGAACATAGTGCCATTATCACTAACAATTGTTTTTGGAACTGCGAACCGACTAAATACCTCGTCCAGCGCTTTTATTTTTTGCCGCTGTAGAGTGTTTGTATTCAAAATTTTTCTGGCCATTTAGACATACTATCTACGATTACTAGGTAATAATATCCCTTCAAAGGTCCTGCGTAATCGATATGGATGCGTGTCCAGGGTACATCTGTTTTAGGCCAAGGTTACGCGGCTAGTTGGCAACCTTTACATAATTTCACCATTTTCTCAATGTCCTGATCCATTTCAGGCCAATATGTGAATCCTCTCATTAGGGCCTTCATTCTGGATATTCCAGGATGTCCCATGTAGAATTCTTTTAGGATTTTATTTTGTAATACTTGCGGTATTACCACTCTGTCTGCGTACATCAGAGTTTCATCACACATAGAAAATGGAAACACTTTTAATCCTTTTTCTATTCTTTTCGTCTTGTCCCACTTGTTTTTTTTCTATCTTGTTGATATATTTATCTGTTTTTACTGCTTTCTTTATTTCCTCAAGTGTAACAGGAAGTTCCCTAACAGTATTCATTAATATATCTATTAGTTCATTTTCTCCTTTTAGTGCTGCTATAACAGTTTCTTCAAATTCAGTTTTACTGGGGATCAATCTTGACAAACCATCTGCATGTACAATTTTACTAGATACTGGGGGTTTCATTTTGAAATCGTAATTGAGAAAAATAATACTCCATATCCATCTCTGTAATTTATTTGCCGTATGAGTAGGAATCCCTTTTTAACCAAAAATCGATAATAGTGGTTTATGATCCATTTCCAAGACGAAAGATCTTCCATGAATTAATCTATGAAACTTTCTCGTGGCATACACAATCGCCAGACCCTCTTTTTCGATTCGACTGCATTTTCTTTCAGCAGGTAATAAAAACATCGAGGCGTGAGAAATTGGTTTAGTAGATCCATCTTCCATTCTGTGAAGAAGTGCCGCTCCTAAATCATATCCGCTCGCATCTGCCGCTACAATTAAATCCTTTTTCGGATCGTAATGTGCTAACGCTAGATCCGATAACAAACATCTTTTATTTTTTTCGAATTCTTCCTCGCATTCTTTTTACCAGAGCCATTTTTTATTCTTCTTCAATAATTAATTTATTCTTATTTCGTGCATATTTGATATATAAGAATTATAGTAGTTTGCTAGACGAAGAATGACTGTAACTTCACTACATTGTCTGGTCTAGGCATGTCTCCCATTGCTTCTGTCCTATTTGGGTTAGGTCTTCTATCTTTCCAATCAGTTATTTATCCCAAATATTCAATTTTGTCCATACGAAAATTACATTTTTTGAGAGCCACTTTAAAACCAGTCTTCTATTTTCTCAAATACCTTACGAATATGGGTTTTTATGTTCTTCAACATTTTTGCTTCTTATCAAAATGTCATCTAAATAAGTCATTACAAAATCCAATCCTGCTAGCATGCCATCCATAATTTTTTGGAATAAATTTGGTGCTACTTTCAACCCAAACGGCAATCATTTTAGGGAAAATAATCCTTTATGAGTATTCATTGTCAGGTATTTAGAACAATATTCGTGGGCTTTAACCTGCAAATATGCTTCTGATATTTTTGTGAAAATTTTTCCTCCATTTAACTTAGAAAATATGTCCTCAGGGACAGGGAGTTATGATCTTTTAAGCAATCATTCAGTCCCATCGAAAAATTCCCACACACCCTGATAATTTTAGTTTTCTTTTTCACATAAACTCTGGGTGCCCATTAAGAGTAGTCCACTTTTTTATTACTCCGATTTCTTCGAGTCTATTTAGTACTTTCTCGATTGTTTCTAATGCCGAATACGGAACCTTTCCTTTCGGGTTTAAACAGCGGGTTCGCTTCATTTTCAGTTCAAATTTCACTTCCGCTTTAGTGCAGCAACCCAGACCTTCAAAAAATACATTATTAAAATTTTTCTTCAAATTCCCAACCAATCTTCCTGTCAGTTTGGGACTTTCAGATCCTGTCATATTTACTCTTTTGAGAATGAGTTTATTGGTTTCTCCCATAAATTAAAAAAGTATCATAAAATCTATACCGAATAGATTAGAATTTTTTCCAGGTATCACATCCATTTTAGTTTTTACCGTATTTACATTCAGAGTCACATTATTATAAAATTCACCCTTAAATTTTAATCTATTTCCAGGCATTTTTTTGCAATTTTCTTTGTATTTTCTTCCATGTTGTTTCATCAATTAAGGGTATATCACTTCCAGTATTTAAAAGACAGTTTATTTTCCGGCCATTAATTTTAACTTCAATATATTTCCTTTTTTTACCATACATGGACTCTTTTATTTTTAGAATGAATGGTCTTTATTTCAGGCTCACAGTATTTCTCCTTTTTGCATACTGTTGACTTGTGCCCTTTACGCCCGCACTTATAACATATTTTGTTTTTGAAGTAGCACTCTTTTGTGAAGTGATTATTTTCTCCACTCATCTTACAGTATTTTCTGTCATAGTGGTCACCTTGCTTTACCCTTTGTATTTTGTTAACATTTCTCTCTTCGATACTAGTATTATCCTGTTTTAAATTTAACAGTTTCTGGCATTCCTCAGTAACTTTCTGTAAGGTTATTTCTATGTCTTGGTTCATAATAGATAATATCCTAGAACGAATTTCTTTATCCTTCGATGATGTTAATCCTTGCAAAAATATCAAGCATTTCAACATGTATTCTTTTAGGTCTTTCAACTTAAATAACTTGGATTACTCTCCCAGCATAGGTGATAAAGTCTTCATCGTCTTGTTTCAAAATATTTAAACACCTATAACGAGTATAAAATAAGCTATCCCATTCCCCGAAATTGTTCGATAAAGTTTCTATAGTATATTAAAAAAACTATCTTCGGGTTTCCTTGGGAGTATAAAATTGGTATACTTAGTATTTTAATGGGAACCCAGTTTTTGCAACAGTAAAATAATTTTTCTTCATCCGACCAGGCCTGACATCGTTTGGAAAAAAATATTTTCGTATCTATGATAATATGCTGGAAACGTTAAACCATTAGTTGGTTCAAATAAAAAGTCTGTCAGCGAATTTGCAATTCCTTCCGGAGTGAACCGACAACCCTTTTTTCTTCTTGCTTCAGTAACATTGCTTTTAATACTTCATCTTGTTTTAACTGTTCTTTTTGTAAAAATTCCATCTTGCATTGTTGGGCCGCCAGTGCTAAATGTATAGATTTTGTAAACTCGGCTAATTTTCCATGTCGAAGAACTTTTTTTTTTTTTTAAACTAATAATAATACCTGCTCAAAGCATTAACTAAATTCACTAAATAGTTTTTTTTAACAACAGCAGCAATATACATACGCGCGTTCTTTGCCGCCATTCCGATAAATTTTTTTCTTTTCCTTATGTAATAAAAATAAATTTGAAATAAACAACTTTTATTCCGAGAAAATTGTTCTGTTCAATGCCTCGTGACATGTCAGTTTCTCTTTTTTTTCAACAGACTGAATAAAAATAATAACTTACTTTATGTGTGTGTCTTAGCTTTTTTCAGTAGCTGAAATTTTTCGTGCAGTTCTTTTCCATTCGTTGTCCAATATCTTTTTAGCTTAAAGTTTCCTTTTTGTGAATTCGAATCCTGTCGCCATTTGTTATATTCTTACTTTAAATAAGAATTCAGAAAGAAACATAGGATTATGACAGACAAATGGGTTTATTTACAAGGGAATACACGTGACATAAGAGTTACTCGACATATTTTCTTATGGTCTTCCTGTCTTATTTTCCTTCTGCCTCAGTCACGTGAGAGTGCCAACATATCCATAGTTCATTTAATCTATGAAGGGATGTTACGTTATTCCATTACATCAATATATATATATATATATAAATATATATATATATATATATATATATATATATATATATATATATATATATATATATATGCTGAGATGTTTCAGCTTCGATTTCTTTGGAAATTTAGCTTCATTGGGATAATAAAATAGATTTCAAATAAAGCCTATAGGTTTCTGAAACATGTCTGCACATATGTAGAGCACAGTGTTTGTACAAATAAAGACATTTTTACTGTAATACAGATCTACATGTTATTTAACACTGCGAAGGGCGTGCAATAATTCCGCTGACCCACTTCCCATAGCAGGAAAGCAACGAAACTTGGCACATTTATTAGTCTCTCTCTACATAGGAACCGCCCATAAGTTATGCATTTCTCCCATTGTTTGATGCAGCTCTGGAGACCGTTTTTGTAGAACACCACAGGTGGGTCCTCCAACCACGGCGTGACTTCAGAAATCAAGGCTGCATCATCTGGGAGACGCTTTCATTTCAAAAATAATTTCATGGATGGGAAAAGGTGAAAGTCGAGGGTGCAAGGTCATGAGAGTAGGGATGATTGGGGAGGATTTCATACCCACACGCCCGTGCTTCTGATCTGGCGACATTAGATTCGTGGACCGGAGTGTTGTCCTGCAGTAGGAGGGTACCTTTGCTGATCTTGCCCCGCCTCTTGATTTTGATAGCTTCCTTTAATTTCTTCAAAAGTGAAGTATAATAGGCTCCTGTAATTGTGGTACCCTTTGCCAGGAAATCTATCATCACTACTCCGTCCTGGTCCCAGAAAACTGTGAGCATGACTTTGCCAGCGGAGGGCTACACACTTCTTTGGAGGTGGTGAGTCCAAGTGCTTCCACTGCATTGACTTGGCTTTGGTCTTTGGATCATAGTGATGGACCCAGGTTTCATCCTGTGTAATCAGTCTTTTGAAAAAATTTAACTCATCTTCTTGGCACATCTCTAAATTTATCCTCGAGCACTCGACGCGTTCTCGCTTCTGGAATGGTGTGAGCAACCTGGGGAATCCGTCTGGGAGACACCTTATGCATATGCAAATGGTCATGAATGATAGTTTCCACAGATCCTGTACTAATCTTGACATCTTGGGCTATTTGGCGAATAGTAATGCGCTGAGCTTCCAAAATGGCAGCCTCAACTTTACGTCATCAATGGAAGAAGGGGGCGACAGGCCTGAGAGCTGTTTCCACAGACTTCACGATGCCAGCGTTTTACAATGTCATATGATGGAGCATTATCACTATAAGTTTCATTTCATTTCATCAAAAGTCTCCTGTGATGTGCGTCCTTTCAAATACAAAAACCAGATCACTGCTCGACATTCAACAGGCTTCATTTCACACCTGACTCAGTTTAAACACCTGTAAAACAGAAACCACAATTAGTTCAGAGCTGTAATTTACCACATAACCTGTAGAGATATAACTCATTGCATATGCAAAATTTCAGCTAGATCAGACAACTGGAAGTGGGTCCGGGGCATTACTTATTGCACACCCCTCGTATCTGTAGATACTGGTGTTTCATTGGATTAACATCTAAAAACTCTAATAGAAGTACTATATTTTCACATTATTAAGTGAATTCTATACATCAATTTATGAATAGCTTTCAATAAAGGTGAACAACGCGCAAATGACGGTTGTCAATTCAAACTAAAACCACATGTACTACAAGTTGTAATGAAAGTTGATACTTAACAGATGTTGAATTCTGTTTCTTAACTGCATGTAGGCCTCAAGTGCTTTTAGAAACCACATTGTAGAACCAAGTTTTACGAAAAGTAAACGTTTCCCGCTGCTTATGGGTCACCATCGTACAAAAATTACATTACAAAAAACTCACGAATTTGTTGCATACTGTATTTTCGGATTTAATCAATGACTTGAGGAAAAATATTAAATTAACCTTCAGTTTTCAGATAGTATACTTTATATATATATATATATATATATATATATATATATATATATATATATATATATATACAAATCTATATATAAAGAACATTCGTGTACTATCACGGCTATTCTATAATTTGGGAAAGATATATAGTTAGGGATTAAATATTAGGGTAGACTAGACAATAAATCATTAATTGTGCAACAAGTCTAGTAAAAGGATAAAAACCATAAATTAGCACGAGTCTTTCTTAAATTCTACAATCATTGTTCTTAGTTATTCTGGAATTGGCATTATCACCGGACCCGATGCGATAAAGGTTCTAAGTGTGTTTCATGGGAGATTACACAACCCTTGCTCTTCGCGCACTAAACTTGGCACGAGTATACATTATCTCGAGAGACTCAAAAGCGGCCAAAAGATGAAAATGTTTGTATATCTAAAAGTAATTATTTCGAAACTGTAATTGTAAAATGCGTTGTTTGAAAACATAATGATATAAGTGGAAAGTGATATTAATATTTAAGGTCTATTTTATTTATTGCCAACAGAAATAGAAATGTAAGTGGATGTATGATAAATGATAATTTATATACATATATATATATATATATATATATATAAATATTGATATATATATATATATATATATATATACAAATCTATATAATTATAAAACTCAAATGACCTTGTAACGGGCGTTGTAAACCAACATCCGGTTTACGACTTCCGGTTTTCTTTTAAGATTAAGTATGTTTTTAACTTTTTTAAAGTGTTTTTAACATGTTTTATTAACTGTTTGTTCTTATATATATATATATATATATATATATATATATATATGTATATATATATATATATATGTATATATATATATATATATATATGTATATATATATATATATATATATATATATATATATATATATATATATATATATATATAAATTAGTAGAATATCAAGGTCACCGAGAAGAAAATCGAAGCAACGAAACTGACGCTGGCTTTCAGGATACTATATATAACCAAATGTGGGCAAATTTTGGCAGATTTAATTGGTTTGAAAATATAGGTTCTTTTTTATAAATTGTCATGAACTTGTGAAAATAGAATGGTGTAATAATCTTTAAAAGACCTACAATAATCTTTAAAAGACCTACAAATGTTTATGTAGTCTCTTTCCATAGAAGCAAAGATATGGGTATTTCAATATTCAACTTGACTTATATGAATTACAAAATATCTGATATTTTCCCACAACCTCTAGCTTTGATAGAGGGGAGACTAAAAGTTGCTGACATGGTTTCAAATGATCTGAATTAACAGCAAGGGGAGACTTGATTCCAAATATTTCTCGTGTGCGATATCTCTCCCCTTTGGTTTTCATACATAAAGTAAATTTCACAATGTATAAGGATTACATGATACTGGAAATATTCATAACTAGCAGGGGTGCCCGGCATTGCTCGGGTGTTTGGAGGTGTATGCTGTGCAAAAAAAGCAAAAAAAAACAAAAAAAAATGGTTAATTTTTTTAAAACTTTGACCCCTATTATGACCCCTTAAAATTTATAGTTTCGGGCTCAAATCACTTTATTAAGTTAGATCCAGGTTCAAGGAACCTATATCTAAAATTTCAAGTGTCTAGACCCAAAATTGTCGGAGGAGTTTAGTAGAGTTCTTAAAGGTCAAATCGTTGAAATTTGACCCCTTAACAGCCAAATTTCTGGCTGACACCCGTCACATCGATTTTCCCAAATCTCAGTACCCGGTATTTCAAATTTCGAGTCTATAGACTAAAAATTGACAGAGTTATTGCGTAGGGAAATGTACACAGACACACAGATACACAGACACGTTCACTTTTATAGATATATAGATTGTACACTATTTATAAAGGAGGTAGGTATACCACATGAAAAATATTTGGAATGATGTCTCCTCTTGCTGTTATTTCAGATCTTTTCAAACCATAGCAGCAAGTTTTAGTCTCTCGTTCTCTAAGATTAGAGGTTTTACGGAAAAATTTGTGTGTATATATATATATATATATATATATATATATATATATATATATATATATATATATATATATATTGTGTATATATATATAAATTTACATATATTTATATGAATTTATATATAAATTTTTATATATATATATATATATATATATATATATATATATATATATATGCTTAGAAACGATTACGTGTTTCGGCGTCGCTACAGTTCATTAGTTTGGTTCAATTTTTAGTTTATAATATTGATCAATCTTATCACTTACATTATGTTCCTAATTGTTCGGCTCATAATAATTCTGTCAAATTTCCTCCTATATTTAATTGGCTTTTGACGTCGATTAGTTGTGACCAAATAATAAAAAGAAGTGTTTAGATAATAATTGAATTCTACCGACCCCATGATTTTATAATCAAGTTGCAGGAATTGTTTTTATTTAGGTAAAAGCTAAACTTTTCTTTTAACTAAGGATGATTCCGTATTTCACATGTGAAAGTATGAAAAAACCCACGTTAACAAAGTTTTAAATGGTTGGCAAAAATAGAATTAACTGGCCTTTCGTGGCACGTCTGTTGATTTCGCATGGTCTGAACGACTTTAGATGAGTTAATGTTGCTCATGCCTTGAAGATCTGGTTAAGGAACTTTGACATTTAAAGGCGAGGATATCTCGAGAGATTCACTTAATGTTTCCCGAGATTAGAATGATGGAGAACCTCCGGTGAAGGCCGAAGGTCAATGTTCTGTAGGGATCTGTTTGCGTTCAAAACAAAACACGTGGGACCAAACGTGGGTCAACGAGGATTTAATCGGGCTAATTTATTTGATAGGTTCTCTGGGGGCTGGCGAATCTAGATTCACCCGTTTAACCTAGTCTTCAAGAACGTCATTTGAGGGTCACTTACGGTAGCAGATATGCGCCCTTGGCAGCCATCACTTAAAACAGAATTCGCCAGCAGCACTGGTTATCAGTAAAATGTCCCTTGATAAGAGACTAGGAACAAACAGTGTTTCCTTTTTTTTTACTTTTGTTTCCAATGAAACAAAGGGAGGGGGAGATGGGTGTTGCTTTTGCGGATCATGGCGTTGAGATAATAGAATTAGGCGTTCGAATAACTAGAAAATAAAGATATGTTTTGGAATTGTGCAGATATCACAGCGTACTTGTAAAGAAGTGTGCTGTTATATTTAAACACCAAGCATTTACGTTGTAAAATATACACAGATTTAAAGTGGCGGAAACCGATAGACAAACTTGATGAGACTCTCCTTCATTCTATACTGTTACAGTTCTGAAATCTAAGACCCCTCGATGATAAAGATTTATGAAATCCTATGATTATCAACCGAAAGATGAGAAACTCTTTCATTGATCAATAATACGAAATGCAGTTATTTACTTATGGGCATGTTTATGTCGAAAATTTGTAATCAGCAGGGAAGCATTCCTTCTGTAATGTGTTCTACAGGCAGGAAGTCTTTGCACAAAATCTGTCATAGAGAAAATAAATTATTTTCAATTATATTTGTGAGAAGTGTTTTTGCTGTTAATATTTTACAAGGATCGAGTAAAGATTAAAGCTCAGTCGAGCATCTTCAATGGAAATAATGACACAATGGTGGGAGACATGTTTCAGTCTTTAAAGAATAACATCTAGGGTCAAGTACCTAGATTTGTTTAGGAACATCGTTTTTATAAGAGACCTTAGACGTCTTATCTGATACATCCCTAATATTGTTACACAATGCATTTTTACGCGTAGATCAGGATCTAGGAAACATTTTATCTTAAAAAGGGTTCACCATATTTTGGAATGAGTGTACACGATCTGCCAGCATGATTAATTTTTGTCGATGGGGAAAACAATCAGAACTGAAGAGAATATTCCTCCATCTCTGCAGTCTGTTTGTAGTATGCATTAATAATTCATTTTTCCCCGATTCATAAATCGGAAACAATGGTTTATAGTGGGTTTGCAACACAAAATGTCCCCCAAGGAAGAATTTTGGTGGCGGCGAAATTAATACTGAATGCATCCTTCTCGTTTTGTGACATTTCTTTTTCTGCAGGTAGTAACGTAGATTTTACGGTTTTTAGGTTTTAGTGGTTCACCTTCCATTTTGCATGCAAGCTCCAAAGCTGTATAAAATCGCATCAGTAGCGATAATAATTTCTAAATCTGAATTGTTCCTTTAAAATAATTCTAATGTGCGCATATTTTTTCAAATACGTTCTAGCTTTCTGTGTTAACAATTTAAGAGAGACCTAATATTTTGTATATTTTATAACTCATTAATGGGCATTCGCAAATTGTGAGTATTTAGAATACAGATCATATAAAAATTTGTTACATCAAGAAAACTATGAACTGATAGAAAATTTCCGGCTTGGCATATTATTACCACACTCGCTCGCTCTTCAACTGGTCTGTTAGTATCTTAATCTACGATTTGACAAAGTTATTTATTTTTCCAGAAAAAAACGCATTTCGCTTCTTCAATTTTAATCCATGCTCCTTAAAACTTCTGATTTGACGCGCTCTATCATTATTTATTAGTTAGGCTGTTGCAAAATTCAGCCCGCTTAGAAATGTGTCTATTACTTGTTAAAAGATGGGTGGTGTAGCCTTAACCTTAAATGGTAACAGTTCGAATTCGTGCAAAGCTTTTATTTCTCCTAGTCCATGCATATTTGTAGATAAACATTACTTTAAATCAATATTTGATCATAAAATCCTTCATTGAGTTTAGCGAAGATCGTTTCTGGGCTGGGCAATGATTAAGGAGTACCATTCAGTTCGTATACAAGATGATCTCAAGTCTTTTTATTTTAATGTAAAGTTAGATATAGTCTGCACTCCAAATTTTATCTTTTAGTTGATGATAAATTGAGAATTTACCTCGTTCTCAGGAAAGTTTGTTTTCCAGTTATTTTACACATTCGCAGTCAAAACGAAATCAATTTGTTGCTTTATATTTTATTAAATGCCTTTTTACTTATATTTTTAGCTTCATCGCTTGTAGCAATTTTAATAAAGTATCTTATTTTCTAAAATTGTGTGTCCTTTTTATCCTATTTGAATAATTTGAATATTTTATCATTTTTATATGACCAATCTTTATACAATTCGGGTCATCAGGTTTCCAACGATCTTTAATTGATCAATAGTGACTTAGGAGTGCTTGGAGATTGCGCAACTCTTGCAACAAAATGTTCACGCGCAGATTCCCTTACTGTGGGAATCCATAGTCAGTCAAGACTAAAGGAAGCGTTTGATGTGTGTATATATATATATATATATATATATATATATGTGTGTGTGTGTGTGTGTGTGTGTGTGTGTGTGTGTGTGTGTGTGCGCGTGTGTGTGTGTGTGCTGGTAACCAAATTGAATGTTGAAATAGTCATATCTTTGGTTCTATGGGACGAAACTGCATGAAAATTTTATGACAATTGGTAAAAAAAAAATCTATATTTTAAAGTCAATAAAATATGCCCAAATTTACCAACATTTGTATTTATATTGTCATAGCAAGCCAGCTTTGGGATAAATTTTGCTTGGCTTTTATATTTATTGATTTTTTTTTTCTGCTTGGTTGTGTTCCCTGTGGCTTTGCCAGACCACTAATATATATATATATATATATATATATATATATATATATATATTATGTGCGTGTTTGAGACAGAGAGAGTGGGGAGGGAGAATGAAAGTACAGATTGAGTTAATTATAAACTATAACGACTCAAAAGTTGTGATAATCAGATATACGGTGAAAAAGTAAAGAAGGCGTGCAGTGGATGAGGTGGGAGAAAGATAAGGCACAGTGAGGCAACATTTGTCCGTGTGTGTTTCTCGAAATAAATCGTCTCAAGTTGTCAGTGTGGCATTTGCAATGAGCCAAGAGCCCCCACCGCACCCCGACCGAGGCAAACGACGCGACTGTACGACAGATGGCTGTTGACAAACTTATCGAGATGAGCAACGTTATCACGTCGTCATTTCGTTTGAATGAAAATAATACAAGAATTTTATTTTGTTAAAAAACGGATTTGGAATTCGTCTTGAAATAGATCTGTACATATACTTGCCCCCTTCCTTCCATTAGTGCGGATTAAAAATTATGCAAGAGTGAAACGATTCAAAATGGCCGATTATGTAACTCGTTTGTTTGTTTGGTTTTTCGTTGGCATATCATCCGTTTTGGTAATAAGGTACGTCCAGTGTACCAAATTTCACTTCTCTGCGTTTCATAGCAATTTCAAAATTATAAAAAATATTTACCTCAAATAAAGCGATACACAGAGTTATATCTATACTAGCAGAAGTATCCGTTGTTGATTGGGTTCAAAAACAGCCTACAGAAAATGGACTGTGATTGATGAAAGTATGATAGGTTATGAAAAGGAGGGGGTTGTAAAGAGATAGGGTTAGATACTCAAAAATTTTACTATAAGCAATATATGATGAAAGTAAAGATAATTTTCGCGAAAATATATTTTTTATATCAACTTTGTTTTCATTTGTAGCCAAGAATGACCAACAAAATTGTTGTGTCTGTATCAATAACAACACGAACGCAAAAAGTAAAGGTAAAACAAATATATTAAGACGAAAAGATTACATATTTACAAAGGTGCAGTTGTACTGCAGTTGGAAGATTGTCCGGCAGAGGGCGTGTTAAAGTCTTTCATGGAGCAACCGGCACATGCGTCTTGCCTATCCGGCGTTCGAACACAGCTCCCGGTCTTGCTGACTTGATACCTTTATCTATATCTTTTCACCTGCGTATGCTAATCAATGGGCGTCTCCACAACAAAAATGATGTTTCCTTAGGAAGAGAAAATGTTATATATATAATAATAATATAAATATACAAGAAATTCATGTTACCATAGTCAATAAAAGTTACTTTTATGGTAGAAAAGTTCATTGGCTTGTATTTTTAAGAAGTTTGTAAAAAAAAATTTTTTTAATTCACAAACCGATTTTAAAAAAATTCAAAATAGCAGTGACTTTGAAATGGAGAGCCCCGTTTTCAATTTGAAGGAGGGGCACCTAAGCATTCTGTGTTAACAATTTAAGAGAGTTCCGTCAACGTAAGGAATATTTATAAACATATTTTAATGTTTTCCGTTATTTTGTGCTTGAGGAATATTCGATTATGGCATGAGTACTTTATATAAAAATTCATTTATGTAGTTATCGCCTAAAATTTCGTTTTAATTTCGGTTCACTGAAATTATTTCAAGTAAAGAGCATTAAAAACTATTTCAAAACGAAAAACATGAACTGAACTTTTATTGACTATGGTAACATTTAGTTCTTGTATATTTATTTTTTGGGAAGTCGTTTGTTGGCTTTTCTGCTAAACACTCTTACTAAATAATATCGACGAAATGTCGAAAAACAAAGAAACAAAAACAGTTTTGAAAAATAATGAAGCTTTACTTAATTTAGTAAAATAATCCGAAACAGCAAAATGGGATATTAAAACAGTAAACACGTAATTACTTTAGTTTTTTAAAACAAAGAATCGATATAAATATGAATAAGAAGAAAATGGTGCCCTTTTCAAGCAGAACAGTTTCGTTTCAGTTTTACAGTATTGAACGGTGTAGTATTGCGCCGTAGGAATCGGGGTTGTACTATTGTAATTTAAAGAACACGAAAAAAGGGTTGTAATCAACTGAATTTCTTCTAGTACACTGACAAAAAAAAGCTTAAACAGATATATAAATAAAAATAAAAAGGTTATGTAAATGTTTTTAAAAAGACACGTAATCACGTGAGCAGGATGTTTTCCTTCTTTTGACACGATAACAAGTAACGTTCTTATTTTTTTTATTATTTATCAGTTTATCTTATTTATCTGTTTATTTTCGAAAGAGTGCCACGTGCAAGTGGAGAAGGAAAAAAACAGAGTTATGCAAAATTTGTGTCGAGAACTGTCTAAAGTTCCGACTTTTTTTGGCTTTCACTTTAATAAGAACGTGAATTTATGAGGTGAATTTATTCGGCACAATACGATTCAACTCAAAAAAATAAATAAAAGCAAACGTGAATTAAGATTAAAGTTAAGGTGTTATTGTGGACCCTCAGCCCTTTAAAAAAAAACTTGTTAAACTTTGTGACATATTTACATTCTATGGGAGTCAGTCGCGAACGAACACCCAATAATTTTATTATACCATATTTCTTCAAACTGAAACATAATTATCAAAGTATACTTACGCAGATAGATATGGAAAGTCTTTGTTAAAATTTGTGCCATATTTCCATGGAGTACAGGCGTGAACGTAGACCCCAAAATTTTATTATACCATCCCATTTTAAGTTGACACATACTTATCAAAGTATTCTTATGTACATCTATATCAAAAACCCTTGTAAACGTTTTTTTTTTTTTTTTTTTGGTTTTCAGTTTTTATTTCCATACCTTGCGGGCCAGGCGCGAACGCAGACACCACAATTTTTATACACCATCGTTCTGCCAGATCAAGCATACCCCTTCCTGATCCTCGATACATCTTCTATCATTATATGTAATCAGTTTTTTTTAAATAGTCAATCATATAGGAGCCTATTCATGACCAGACACACACACAGACGTTCAGCTTTATATAATAATAATAATAATGATAATAATAATAATAATAATAATAATAATATATATATATATATATATATATATATATATATATATATATATATACAATACCCAACAAAATATTAGAAAAGAAAAAAAAAAGACTCCTCACAAATTTTATTACAAAAACAAACAACTTACCTAAGATACACAAATCAAATGAAATAAAACTTGCCATCGACGCACAAAACTCAGAATATATTAGCACCCAAACCCTAGTAACCTTATATTTAGACCAATATTAGCAGGACCAGTCTGTCCAACAATCAGATTTAGTAACTTCATAGATATCCTTCACCGATCAAATAAAGAGTTACATGAGGGACGACGTTCACACCTTAAGTTTCTTACCACTTACAGTAGAAAACGGGGCACTGCTAGTTACATTTAACGTTATGAGTGTATATAGCAACATACCCCATGAGTTAGGAAAAGAAGCAAAATCATACTTGATCAACAAACACACACAAATACTACACACACATCCAATATAATGTCGATTCCCCAAATCTAAGCAAATCATTAGAAACAAAATGCACTTTTCTGTTTACATTCAAGGCAAAACTCTCTCTAGACTAAGGCAATTTTAATATATTTATATTTATATATATATATATACGTGTGTGTGTATGCGAGCGTGTGTATATATATATATGTGTGTGTATATATATATATGTATACCTTTACTTTTATTTTATTTCTTTTTATATATTCATCATTTATTTTCCATTTTATTTTGTCTATATATGTATGTATGTATGTATGTATGTATGTATGTATGTATGTATGCATGTATGTACGTATGTATGTATGTATGTATGTATGTATAAGCAATGTTGGGCTTGGCTATTACCAGCTGGGTGACCATTTGGGAAGTCTAGGCGCTGTATGTGCTTTCCGCATTGTTTTCAGTCGTCCTAAACCTCCACTTGCCACGAGTATTCAACAATGTCGACTTAGGGGTGCTTGAGATTGCGCAACTCTTGCAACAAAAAGTTCACGCGCAGATCCCCTTACTGTGGAAATCCATAGTCAGTCAAGACTAAAGGAAGCGTTTGATGTGTGTGTGTATATATATATATATATATATATATATATATATATATATATATATATATATATATATATGTGTGTGTGTGTGTGTGCGTGTGGGGTGCGTGCGTGCGTGCGTGCGTTTATGTTGGGGGCCGACCTTGTGTCTAACTAGACTCTCATGGTGAGACAAGTAAATAGGAAGGCACACAGACACGCGTACATGTGGAAAGAACATTCTAACCCATACACGCACATACGTGCACACAACACACAGCCACTCACCCTTGCTAACACACACACACGCACGCACTGACACACACATTAAAAGGGAACAAAGTCAATCAATGGCGAAGAAGATTTTTATTAGCCAACCTGTACAATAAACACCACTCATATTTGTTTTCTTTTTCAATTTTTAGGGGACTAATTGCGATTGGAAACAAATCTTTCTGAGCATCTAAATCAAAATTTTAAAAAATCAATATTTAAAAATGTTGTGATCAGTTTCTTGTAAATCGACCCCCCTCTGTTGGAAGCATTCGACGGAAACACAAAACCAAACTATTGCCCATATAGAGATTCTTTTTAATTTTTTCGTTTTGTTTTGTTTTTGTTTTGTTTTTTGTTTTTATCAATATTTTCTACTGATTTGACACTTATTTACTCTGCAAAAATTTACAAAAAAATGCTAAAAGTTCAATATTTAAAGATTTTCAGAGTCGCTCAGTTTCTCATTCAACGTAAGTAGAAGCGATGAAGCTTGTAATAACTTAGTTTCTTGATATTAAGTTTTAAGTAAAAATAAGTTGTTTGGATGTGAATTCCAAAACTCATTTCACTCTAAATACTTTAGGTTACTGGAATAGGAATTAACCACAATTAGTAAAAAGTTCTTCAAGTAATGACCTACAATCAAACAAACTTTTCAATAAATCGGGTTCGTGTATCCGTCGAGTGGTTCCAATATGGGGATAAATTTACCAGAAGGTTTCATAAGAACCTAAGTACCCTCTAAAAATAATTAAATATTGAGTTTTTAATTTTCATTTGATAGATTAATCCAAAGATAAGAGGTATGTGAATTGTAAATAAAAACTTTTTTATGGATTAAATTTTTAAAACTTTTATGCCAGATATGTTTAATATTAATCTTTATGGAGATATTTATTTTTAAAAATTGATCATAGACGATACATTCATAAAACTAAATAAACATAATGAAAAACGGTTTAGTGATATTTTGCAACCATTTATAATTGTGAAAAATGTGTCTGTTGTGAATTTTATCGGTGTCACGTAGCCGGTGAATCACTGGCGGTGATAGTTCCATGTATAATAATTACACTTAAGTTATAAAATAAAAATTAAGTAAAATGTAATAATTAAAAACAGACATATAAAAACACGCATATCTATATCTATAAAAGTGAAAATACCTCTGTGTGTGTGTGTGTGTGTCTGTCTGTCGGTGTACATTTCCCTAGCAAATGAAGCGTTCGATGTGTGTATATATTGATGTGTGTCAATTTTCGGTCTACAGACTCGAGATTTGACATACGGGGTATTGAGATTTGAGAAAATCGTTTTAATTGGGTTTCGGCCAGAAATTTGCTGTTACGTTCAACGATTTGGCCTTTGAGAACTCCTCCGCCAATTTAGAATCTAAACACTGGAAATTTTATATATAGGAACTTGAATATGGATCTAACTTTATAATTTGATTTGAACCTAAAACAGAAAATGTTCAGGGATAAAAATCAGGGTCAAAGTTTAAAAAAACATTATCTCTTCGGTCTCTAACAAAGAACTCAGCCAATTTTTGGTCTTAACATTTGAAATTTTACATAAAAGGTATTCAGACATAGGAAAAGCTTTTTATTCTTTCTTTTTTTTTTGCTGAAAATTTGGCTTCCAAGATGTCGAAATTCAAACGATCTGACCTTTGCGGTCACTATTAAACCAATTTTTGGTTTAAAGATTTGAAATTTTACATAAAAAGGTATTCAGACATAAGTCAAGCTTTTTAATCGTTTTTTGCTGAAAATTTGACTTCCAAGGCAAGGGCTCAAAGTTCAAAAGATTTGACCTTTGCAGTCTCTAGCAAACTATTCAGCCAATTTCGGGTCTAAACATTTGAAATTTTACATAAAGGGTATTCACACTTTCAGCAAGCTTTTTAATCAGTTTTGGGGCAAAAATGTGGCAATAGGTCAAAGTTGAAAGATTTGCAGAGTCTATCAAACTCCTCCGATAATTTTGGGTCTAAACACTTAATATTTCTTAACATTTTAAATGTAGGTTACTTGGATACGGGTCAGACATTTTAATTTGATTTGAGCCCAAAACAATAAATGTTAAAGGGGTCAAAATTAGGGTCAAAGTAAAAAAAAAAAAATTGACCTCTGCGGTCTCTAGCAACTTTTCTCTATGGTAGTTAAGGAAGCCTATATATATATATATATATATATATATATATATATATATATATATATAGAGAGAGAGAGAGAGAGAGAGAGAGAGAGAGAAAGAGAGAAAAGCATACTTTTTAATATATACACATGCCTATAAAGTTAAGAACAGTGCATAGGGCTCGAGCAAAGCCGGGCTGAAATGTTAGAATCTATGAAAGTCAAATTATTTGTGCCTGTCTGTCTGTGTACGCTTCCCTACCAAATAACTCTGTCGATTTTCGATCTACGGACTCGAGATTTGACATAAGGGGTATTGAGATTTGGAAAAGTCTTTTTAATTGGCTTTTCGGCCAGAAATTTGGCTGTCAGGGGGTCAAAGTTCACATTTTTTTTTTTTTTTTTTTACATGGATGTCACCACTTATCAAGGCCCAGAGGCCACTCAAGGATAAGGGTTAATAGGTATACATTAGTCATTGTGATTTTAGCATAGTAAACAGTGGGAATTTTGTAACTTGGATTACTTAGGGGGACGATTCAATTAGAACTTGTTCACATTGGACTTTTGCTTTTTTTTTCATAGGTATCAACACATTATCAAGGCCAAGAGGCCACTCAAGGATAAGGCTTAAAGAGTGTACAGTAGAAATTGGACAATATAATAATCATTAGTAATGAAAATTTGTTAAATTTGATAACTTATATGGAACGGTTCATCAAGAACTTATTTACGTTAGACTTGAAGACAACCATATTGTAGTCAGCCGGAAAGCAGGAAAACGGAAGACAATTCCACAGACGTGCAGTTCTAATAAAAAAGCTTTGTTCATGGAATCTACGTTTAGGTTTAGGCACAGATAAAGAGTGGAGGGAATTATTGATAGTGTTTACAGCTAGACGAGTGTTTCTTGTGAAAGCTTTGCAAGGGGGGACCATAGATTGAAGCTCAGTCGAACACTTTCCATGAAAATAACGATACATCAGAGACAAACTCGAAACATCTCTTCTGTGAGATAGAGGTTGCAAGGAAGAGAAAAGGACATCTCCTACGAGGCTACAAAGTCT
Organism: Euprymna scolopes; assembly: GCF_053919585.1. NCBI lineage: Eukaryota > Metazoa > Mollusca > Cephalopoda > Sepiida > Sepiolidae > Euprymna > Euprymna scolopes. The sequence continues at coordinate 91,807,658 of NC_136498.1, forward strand.
ATTTTGAACTCTGTCAAGGCAGGACAAGTCCTTTCTAGCAGCTCCTGCCCAGATGTGGCAACAGTATTCCATCCTTGGACGTACCTGGCTCTTATATAGGTAGAGAATAGCATCAGCAGTGAGATATCTACTGGATCGATAGAAAGAACCCACCATTTTTCCAGCGGCCTTGGCAACAGATTTGATGTACGTGTTCCATTTAAGATCAGGAGTAATGGTCAAGCCCAGAAGCTATTTGACATATGAAAACTCTACCTAACTCCTCCACTAATTTTGGGTCTAAACACATGAAATTTTATATGTAGGTTCCTTGGAGATGGATCAAACATTTTAATTTGATTTTATCTCAAAACAATAAATGTTAAGGGGCCAAAATAGGGGAGAAAGTTAAACAAAAGTTGTCCTCTGCAGTCTCTACCATTTTTTCAGCCACTTTTTGATGTAAACATTTGAAATTTTACATAAAGTGTAAGCAGGTGTATTGCAAGGTTTTTAATCGTATTTTTTGCCGAAAATTTGGCTGCCAAGGTATCGAAGTTAAAAAGATTTGACCTTCGCTATCTCTAACAAACTATTCAGTCAATGTTTGGTCTCAACATTTTACATTTTATAGAAAGGATATTCAGACATGCAGCAATCTTTTTAATCAATTTTTGAGCGAAAAGTTGGCTAACAAGAGGTCAAAGTTTACAAAGTTTGCTTTTGCAGACTCTACCAAAGTCCTCCGCAAATTTTGGGTCTAAGCACTTGCAATTTAAGATGTAGGTTACCTGGACATAAGTCAAACTTTGTAATATATAATACATATGCACTTATGAACTGTGCATAGGGCCCGAGCAAAACCGGGCTGAACTGCTAGCATATATATATATATATATATATATATATATATATATATATATATATATATATATATATATATATATATATACATTATAGTATCTGGAATGTTTTGTTCTTGTTATTTAATTGAGGTGGTGTTTGACCAGACAAATATAATGATAGCAGTAGATTAATTGACATACAAGCGTTTTTTCAAACGAAGGATTGGAACAAAAGTCTTTTTATTTCACATAGTTTTAAAAAGTTTTAGAAGTTGATAAACTTCCAAGAACACACACACACACACACACACACATATATATATATATATATATATATATATATATATATATAATCAGTTGTGGTAGATCTACATTCTATGTAATGAACTAAAGGCAATAAAAATAACTGAAAGTTTGAACTTCACAGTAGATCGTTAAAAAAAATTGTTCCCTTAAAAAGTATCCGACAATAAAATTATGTGAGAAAATATTTTATGTTTAAACTAAATAACATTTGTTTTACGAATCTTCTTTTATTTATTTATTCTATTTCATCCTGGTGTGAAAGAAATTTAGGATCCATAAAATTGTGCAGTTGTCGTCTTTTATAAAGAACCGCCCTTGAAAATAATCTATGATATAGTTAAATAGCGTTAGTTTAGTATATCATTTATTTTATTATAAATAAATAAAACAAATAAAACATACTGCTACTCCTTCTACTACTACTAATTCTACTAATACTACCACAAATAATAATAATAATAATAATAATAATAATAATAATAATAATAATAATAATAATAATAATAATATTCTTTTTAAAAATATATACACTCATGTGATACTAGCCACAAAACACAAGATAATCGGGTAGGATCAAGGAATATGAAAAGAACGAAAATGGAGTCACCAACCAGATTTCCACTGGCAGGGTCGGACAATACTGGTATGCTTTTTTATAGAAATCGCCCAAGACAATGTGTGAAGCTACTTTATGTAAGGAACTAACAACAAAAGAAAATGATTATTGCAAAATAGATGTTTATCAATCTTAGTTTGGAAAAGAACAAGACTATAGAAAGGAGGAAAACAATTGTAAGAAAGAAAGTTCTACAAATCTGCAGTTCTTGGAAAGAAGCTACTAAAAGAGGAAATATACTACAATGTAGGTTGATGGAGATCACTACAATAACGAGTCAAACCACCTCGAACAAAGGAAGCAGAAATGGATTGCACAATTCCGAAGAATACATGGAAAGACTTAGATCAAAAACATCATGTCTATGAGAGAGCTAGTTGCAGAATAAAAATAAGTGCGGAGGCTAATTAAATAACGAATGTGTATCTACACTAACATTCAAGAGAAGATCAACGATCATTGCCAGGGAGAAATCACTATTGAATACTGCGATAGCATAATATTGATTTGTAGCAGTTATTGAAAAAAGTGTGAAGTGATCAAAATATGAAGAGACTTATCACTAAGATTTTAAGGAGCACCACTCGGTATTGTGAGCAATGGTTCGTGTGAAAACTTAAAGTGTGTTAATCATAATGACATCATAATGACACCATCATTATTCAAACTGCACAAAAATTGTAGTGACGCCAACATTGATTGGTATTATAGAAAACCTCTCTGCAAGATCTAGGAGGATAAAATGACTGAGGAGGGAAATCATCATACAGACTTCCACTTGAAAGTCATGGGGGGGGGAACTGGAATCCTAAAAAGGCTTATTGTCACTGGAATTCTAGAGAAATCTATCAACCATTAGCAATGAAAATTCAGCGATAAACGGTTGTTGTGAGAATAAAAACTTCTTTGAAAACGTAACGTAAAGAAGCTGACAGGTCTAAGAATTTGGGTAGGTATATTTTCACTCATACCCATCTGCTCTTCCTGATTGACCTCAATCTGTATTCAAGTCAACCTTTGCTAATTATATATACCTTCTTCAAAGATATTGGAATAAAGTTTGGTTAGAACAAATGTGCTAAGTGCTCCATGAGAGCTGGAAAGAAGTTCCAAACGGAAACATATATCTTGATAAAGATACATCAAGTACCTAGATGAGCAAGAAAAATGCAAATACTTCGGCATAAAAGACAACGATTTAATTAAACATGCCGATATAAAAGAAGAATAAGCAGTGAGCATATACGGCAGGCAATGGAAACTTTGTAAAAAAAAAACAGCTTACAAACAAAAGCAAAGTAAGTGCTATTTATCAACAAGCCATGCCTGTGATAACTAGGACTAGGACAACAGCATATTCTTTTCATTGTTTTGACTCTCAAGTGTGTATCAGCTGATATCTTACATGCTTTTATATAGAGTGATGTGGTTCTCGGTTGATTAACTGTTTCTGTGTCGGATAGTCAAGAGAGTCAAAACAATGAAAGGAATATTCTGTTGTTATAGACCTAGTGATAATATACAGCTTTGTCATTGTTGACTGAATACAGAATGATATAAACAAACGATACACTAAAATCAGGAAGATGTTAATACTATACAGAATAACATAAAGAAACCAATGTCTGCCTATGCTGTATCTGCAGGAGTTTGGATCTTTCAGACATTGACCATCAGAATCGTGTCACTTTTATGAGCAGATATTAATCTGATGGGCTCCCAAAATACAAATTTCAAAATCATACATCAACACCACAAAACAAGAGCCAGAAAAAGAGCCTCCATCATGAAACTTACCACATGTTTTGGACAAGAAAGTTCTGCAGATGAGACAGAATCAGACAAGATGAAAATAGCTTTAAAAAATTGCCAAAAATACACCAAGAACTTCTATTGCAAAAACTGGAAGAATGGACCAACCAACAACTTGTCAAATATTTTCTGGGTGAATTCATTCAGTATTATAAAATAAGGAAGTCTTAATAGACTGACTAAAAAGGATCGCTCCATTGTGATCAGAAGAGGATTATAATGGCTGCCTAAGACCAAGGTTTGATAACCAATGCTTTTAAGAAGATGAGTCGTATCAGCAATAACAACAAGTTTGCCACACAGAAGTAGAAAGTGTAAACCCTGCTGCTGGACGGGATCATGTAAATATACTCTGTGAAGAGTTGAATATCGAATGGAGCACAAAGTACTGGGAACATATACCAGAAAGAATATCATAGATAATACATTATACACCATCCATTATGATTATGCAATTCCTACAGCTATGTACATAGAAAACGGAGTTATTAAAACTGGCATAGGGTTATGGGACAAAAAGGAGAAAAAAGCAGCTTTAATAGATGTTAGTACTCTTAATCATGCTGAGTAAAACGGAGCTGAGAGACAAAAACGAAATACCACAATATGATGTCTAACATGAAAGAAATTGGAATCTTAGGAAGATCTCCATCATTCTCATAATTACAGGAACAACGAGACTCATAAAAAAGAATTTCAAAAACTACCAGACAAATACATCCGGTGAACCAAGTGCAGGAAAGATTAAAAATGTGTACTTAAATATCTCTTGGTTGGATTATATGATATAGTGGGTGAATAACTGGCATTAGGCAGGATGGCTAATCTCCAGCTTTAAAAAAGTTGAAAATTGAGAAAAAGTGAAAAAAGGAAAACCACACGTTTTTATCAGTGATAAATCATTGGTTACAATTTGTTAGGAATGGGTTTAAAAACCTTTATTTTCTGGAAGAAAAGCACAAATATTTGTTTCAGATACACTAGACTTTCAATTTCATATACTTTAGTTACATGCAAATGACAATAGTCTCTATATATGAAGTGAATAAAAACATCAAGCGCACCTTCCATCTTTTAACAAGAGGAATTTTGAATCAAAATGTTTACACAAAGAACACATGTAAATAGGCTGCCAATTCTTTTTTAAGGGTTGTAATCTATAAATGAGTTTCTTTATTCAGTGTCCGCGATAAGAAATTATATATTCGTCCACTAGATTTTGCATCTCTCAACTGATCAAGTGAGGTGTGCTCATAGACAAATTTTATTCAACAAAGTTTGTTGAACAAATTTTATATGCCATTGCTCAAGCGTGGTTAGAACTATACTTCAAAGTAAGGTACTCACTCTCTGAAACATCGGTAAACAAGTTCATTGAGATCCATGGAAAACAGAAGAGCCTTTCATAAATATCAACTTTTACGTTGCAAAACGAGTAAGTATATCTGGTATGTTAGTTTCAATGTTGCAATTGCTTAATTCTTCGATGTTAAATTTATTTTCTTGAAATAAAATTATACCGTTGCTTATTGTATAACTTTTTCAGACAACAAAATATACATTTCAGTAGGGCTCTGGAGCGCTCCCAAAAAATTTATCTAATACTACCAGGATAAGTGGACCGCGTTTATGGACGAAGGAAACTAACACCAGCAAGCATATGCTTAACTGATGGTTGTTTATCTTAAAGGTGTTTTAAAATGTCTACTCGTTTTTAAATGCTTAAAAAATTTATGTCATTGCATAGGAAGGCAATACATTTGGATAAGATCAAAGTGCAGTATATGTTCTGATACTGCACCATAAATATTCTGCACTTCGTGTCCAGACTTTAAACTTACGTTGTTATTTTTTATCCCAACTAGCGTGCCCCTTTCGAGGAGACGGATACCACTCACATAAAAAACGACATTGTTTCTAACTCTACTCTCTAAGGGAGGAGATTAAATGAGAAGAGTACATTTTTTAATTGTTTTCTACTTGTGTCAGACTCGAGAAAATTGCACAAAAGAAGTAAAATAGAAAATTTAGAAATGGAGCATCTGCATTCCACCATTTGAGGTCAAGTTTGTTTCATCCAATCTAAAAACAACACAAATCGCTTCAAGAGGAATCCCATAAAAAATAAATGAATGAAAAACATTCAATTTCTTCATTTTGTACTTTGATTAGGATCGATAAGAACTTCAATCATTGCCGACCAAACTGTTCAAGTATAATTAACTTTGAACATAATCGACTTTCAGTTTGAAAAGAAAATTTGAAGATCAAAATCATTACAGTTGTTATTTTCATTAACAAAAACGAGTTTTTCAATTATTTTTTTATTTACTTTCCTATTATCTATAGGAGTGTTTATCAATAATTATTTCAACTAGCAAAATTATGCTCCTGTTAGGCGTATATATAAAAATGGGAGGGTGGTTTTCAGTTATGTTAAATGGAGGAGTATATCATTAAATATTATGTTTCAGTATTTTTGTGATAACAATTTAGAGAATGCTATAGCTTTTGGGGGACATTTTTAGAATGGTAATAAATATTTTAATAAAATTGTATTTAAATGAAATTGATTCAAATATATTTGATGATAATTCGTCATCTAATTATTCTATTAATTCATCTTTTAGTTCAATGAGCTTCTGTTTGGGCTAAAAACTGTCCACAATCAAAAACTAAGTCATCCATATTCATTTCGGATATCACCTGGACAATGGTAGCTTTTAATGATATTATGATGATATTCTGATGATATTCTGTTGATATTCTGATGATATCAATCAGTGTCACTTTAAACAACTCTTCACACACAATAGTCTGGCGATTAAAGGAGGCACACGTTGGAGGCCAGATGATTGTAAACATTCCCCACAATATATTTTTGGATAAACATTGACCGTCAATTTTAAAGCATATTATTTGTTTATCAATCGACACAGAGCTTTCTATTAGACTAAACAAACTGCAAGGTATATGATTTAAAGACAATGCTCTACCTAAGAAAGTGGCACATATATAGAAATTCACAGAGTGTTAAACTGTATCACAGCCCTTAGTTGCAAATACACGAGCACCTATCTGAATGCAGGAAGCGATACTACAACCATCTAGTTGAGAGTTAATAGTTATAATTATTAAACTATATTCTTATATATATATATATATATATATATATATATATATATATATATATATATATATATATATATCTACTATATCACAAAAGTGAGTCTTCAAATATTTAAGCATATTTCTTCATGGGACAATGCTGAAAAAATGATTTTTGATGCAATGAAAAATAATCCGTCTGTAGCATATATATCAGAGTTAATTTATTTTCCCCTCCAAATAACTCAAAATATAGTCATTAAAACTAAATCCCTGGCAACAAAAGTGAGTACACATGACTTTCACCCCAAAAGGAAGCCCTTTCTGAAGGCAATACACGAGGAAGACATGTAAACAAAGGCCATAAATTACTGGAACCGTGTGTCCTATGGTCTGATGAGATGATATTTAATTTGTTTGGTTCGGATGGCCTTAAGCATGTGTGGTGGCGACCAGGTGAGGAGTGTGTTATGGCTAAAGTCAAGCATGGTTGTGGGAATGTCATGGTCTTGGGCTGCATAGGAGCTGCATGCATTGTAGAGTTACATTTCATTTAGGGAAACATGAACTCCAACATGTACTGTCAAATAATGCAGCAGAACATGATCCTCTTCCCTCCAGAAACTGAGTCTAAGAGCAGTGTTCCAGCATGAAAATGACCCAAAACACACAACCAAGACAACCAATGCTTTAAGGAAGAGGCTGAGGTATAAGGTGATGGACTGGCCAAGAATGTGTCCAGACTTGAACCCAGTACAATATCTTTGGGGCATCCTTAAGCAGAACGTAGATGTACACAAAGTCTCAAATATCTGCCTGCGAAGTCGTACTTAAAGAGTGGAAGAACATTCAAGTAACTGCATGGCCAGGAAAGTGTTTGATAATGATGGTAGCCACACAAAATATTGAGACATGACTTGTTGTATGTTAATATTGATAACTTTTTGTAAGGGGTGTACTCAGTTTTGTTGCCAGGAATGACTATATTTTCAGTTATTATGAGAGGAAAATAAATTAACTTATATGCTAGATTGCATGAAAAAAACTCATTTTTTCAGTGTTGTCCCATGAAGAAATATACTTAAATATTTGAAGAAATGTGAGGGGTGAACTCATTTTTGTGATACACACTATATATATATATATATATATATATATATATATATATATATATATATATATATATATATATATATATACTAGCATGAGTGCCCGGCGTTGCCTGGGTGTTTGGAGGTGTGTGTTGAGCAAAAATGTGGTAGTAGGAAGGCAGGCTCGAACCCGTACCGCAAAGGAGGAAAAGAACGGGGGAAAACCCCGACATCTTTGGTGTTACGACCACCGCCAAACCGGATGTGATGTAGGTTTAAATTAAGGCTAGACAATCGAAAAGAGAGGATGGCTTTCGAAAATATCAGCGAAAAAAGCGACCCTCCCCCCGTATAGAAAAGTGCCCAATTAAAGGTGAAGATATAAATGTTTTTAGACAATTTTTCGATATATGTCGTCTGAAAGATCGGACTTCAAAACGACACTGATCAAAAAAAAAAATCCAGCGCCTCTCAACTAAAAAATTTAACAAAATCGTAACAAAAATTTTCGACTCAAACCGATGAAAAAGCTTATCCTATCTCTGAATACACTATATGTAAAATTTCAAATGTTTAGACGAGAAATTGTCTGAATAATTTGGTAGAGACCGCAGAGGTCAATTTTTTTTAACTTTGACCCCAATTATGACCCCTTAAAATTTATTGTTTTAGGCTCAAATCAAGTAATTAATTAGGTCCATGTTCAAGGAACCTATATCTACAATTTCAAGTGTTTAGATCTCAAATTGTCCGAGGAGTGTGGTAGAGTTCTCAAAAGTCAAGTCGTTGAATTTTGACCCCTAAACAGCCAAATTTCTGGCTGAAAACGGATCACGAATATTTTCCCAAATCTCACTACCCTGTATATCAAATTTCGAGTCTCTGGACTTAAAATTCACAAAGTTATTGTGTAGGGAAATATAAACACACAGACAGACATACACACAGATACACAGACACGTTCACTTTTATAGATATACTAGCATTTAAGCCCGGCGTTTCGCAGGTGTTTGGAGGTGTATGTTGAGCAAAAAAAAAAAAGTGGTAGTAGGAAGGCAGGCTCGAACCCGTACCGCAAAGGATGAAAATAGTGAAATAAAAACCTGAAATTTATGCTGTTACGACCACCGCTAAACCTGATGTGACATTTTTTAAAATTAAGGCTAGACAATCGAAAGGAGAGAATGACTTTCAAAAATATCGGCGAAAAAAGCGACCTGTAGAAAAGTCCCCAGTTGAAGGTGAAGATATTAATGTTTTTAGCCAATTTTTCGATATTTGTTGTCTGAAAGGTCGAAATTCAAAACAATAGTGATCTTGAGAAAATCCGTCCTCTCTGTCGAAAGTGTTGGGCAGAATACATACATACATACATACATACATACATACGTACATTTATATATTGGTAACTAAAAATTTTCGACCGAACCCGATGAAAAAGCTTGCCCTATAGAGATAGAATACACTTTATGTAAAATTTCAAAGATTTAGACCAGAAATTGTCTGAGTAATTTGGTAGAGACCGCAAAGGTCAATTTTTTTTTTTAAACCCAATAATTAATTTTTTTTTAGACCCCAATTATGGCCCCTTAATATTTATTGTTTGGGGCTCAAATTAGGTTATAAAGTTATATCCATGTCCAAGGAACCTCTATCTAAAATTTCAAACCGATCATGTCGAGCTTCCCAAATCTCAGTAAGCTGTATATCAAATTTCGAGTCTGTAGACTAAAAATTGACAGAGTTATTGCGTAGGGAAATGTACACACACAAAAAGACACACAGACAGACAGATACACAGACACGTTCACTTTTATAGATATACTAGCATGGGTGGCCGGCGTTACCCGGATGTTTGGAGGTTTATGCTGCGCAAAAAAACGGTCAATTTTTTTTAACTTTGACCCCTATTATGACCCCATAAAATTTATTGTTTTTGGGATCAAATCGAGTTATTAAGTTAGATCCATGTTCAAGGACCTTATATCTAAAATTTCAAGTGTTTAGACTCCAAATTGTGGAGGAGTTTGGTAAAGTTCTCAAAGGTCATATCGTTGAACTTTTACCCCTTAACAGCTAAATTTCTGGCCGAAAATCGATCACATAGATTTTTCCAAATCTCAGTACCCTGTATATCAAATTTCGAGTCTGTAGACTACACATTAACAGAGTTATTGCGAAGGAAAATATATACAGATACACAGACACTTTTATATATATATACTAGCATGGGTGCCTGAAGTTGCCCGGGTATTTGGAGGTGTATATTGAGCAAAAAAAAAAAAGCGGTCAATTTTTTAAAACTCTGACCCCTATTATGACCCCTTAAATTTATTTTTTTGGGCTCAAATTAAGTTATTAAGTTAGATCCATGTCCAAGAAACCTATATCTAAAATTTCAAGTGTTTAGACCAAAAATTGTCGGAGGAGTTTGGTACTGTTCTCAAAACTAAAATCGTTAAACTTTGACCCCTTAATCGCCAATTTTCTGGCCGAAAAGCGATCGCCTCGAATTTCCCAAATGTCAGTACTCTGTATATCAAATTTCGAGTCTGTAGACTTAAAATTAACAGAGTTATTGCGTAGGGAAATTTATCAGACACACACACACATACACTGACACAGTCACTTATATATATATATATATATATATATATATATATATATATATATACTAGCAGTTTTCACAAGGTTACGTGCATATGTATATATTAAAAAGTGTGAATATGTCAAGTAATGACTACCTGTATAATAGTGTTCCTTAACTTCCATTGAGAAAAGACAGACAGACAGTTTCACTTTTGTATATATATATATATATATATATATATATATATATATATATATATATATATACTGTACCCAGCTACGCGTTGCTGTGGCTCAGTTTGTTTAAATGGACCACATTCCTCAAGAAAAATTGCATTTTGTATTGTTTGTTTACTTTCATTATTTTTTTCAATTTTTTTTATCAATAAAAAGTTTGCTTTTTTCCCCAAGAAATGATTAATTTTTTTGCCATAAATTATTAGATGAAAGATTTTTTTTCAGGGAAACTTGCACTTTTTTAAAGAAAGTTGTCAGTAAACGTTTCTTTTTGAAAACGGAATTTTTATTATAAAAAGAAAAGCTGAATGCTTTATATGTACACTGCAAATAATTAAGTGAAAGTAGAGAAAGTTTGGATTTTTTTCAAGAGAATGTACAAATTATTTTTTCGACAGATTTTTAGAAAATAAACAGAAAATATACCCCCATCATTAACTAATTATGAAAAAAAAAATAAAATGATTTAGTGTTTCAACATTTGAACAACGCTCGGCTGAATCATAATTGGAATCCGGGAGGGGGGGGGTCAAATTCTGCATGAGTACCATTCTTTTTAATTTCGTCTTTTGTTCAATTTTTTGAGTGGGCTATCAGCGATTGCAAACTAACAAATTTAACCAAAATGCAAAAAATTCAACAATAATTAATTTTAATAAGTGCTCAGCTTCTAATACCAATCCTAGTAAATCTATCCCTTTTATTGAAAACACCCATGGGAATGACGAAACCAAATTATTGCCAATATGTTTGGAAAGGTCCTTTTTTTCTTTTTTTTCAATATTTTAAGCAGGTTTGACACTCAGCTACCAGGTTTTTATGGGTCGCTTGGTAACTTACGATAAAACTTGCGAAGTATGCGTTGTTTCAGGTGTATCCGAAACGGCCATTATAAATGCGTGATAAGAATATCACGCATTTATAATGGCTGCTTTGCTTCGGATACACCTGAAACAACGCATACTTCCCAAGTTTTATCGTAAGTATATATATATATATATATATATATATATATATATATATATATATATATATATATATATATATATATATGCATATATTAGGTAAACAATAAAGTTCTTGCGGGTTTTAACATTTAAATTTACATGAACATACTTTGTCCCAAACAAGAATTTTTTAACGAAATATGCATCATCAGCATCATTTTCCAACGCAGATAGGATATGCTACTAATGTAAAAAAAATCTTGGGTTCTCGTGGCGATGAAGTCACTGAATGTATTTTTATACTGCTTAGGTTTTGGGAGCATTTTTGGAGCAGAAAGTTGTCCAGATGTTTTAAAAAGTAGTATTCGATAAATTAAAGGTCTGGAGAGTAAGGCGGTTGAGGCAGAGTTTTATAACCCCATTCGTTTAACTTCTGCAGTGTTGGTTTTAGCAACGTGCGGTCGCACATTGTCGTGGAGGAGAATTGTGTCTTTTCTGTTCCCCAATGCAAAGTTTCTTACGCATTTCATGCATTTGTTGACAATACTTCGCCGCCGTAATGGTTTCATCTGCATTTTCCAAAAACAGTAATGGATAAGACTGATCGCAAACCACCAAACAGTCAGCATGGCCTTCTTTTGGTGCAACTCTGGCTTTATAAAATGCCGTGGAGCTTCGTCAGAGTTGAACCATAGAGATGAGCATCGCCGGTTGTAAAGAAGCCACTTTTCATCACAAGTCACACCCCGATCGTGAAACGGGTTGTTGTTGTTGTTGTTGTTGTTGCTGTTGTTGTTGCTGTTGCTGTTGTTGTTGCTGTTGTTGCTGTTTCTGTTGCTGTTGTTGTTGTTGTTGTTGTTGTTGTTGTTGTTGTTGCTGTTGTTGTTGCTGTTGTTGTTGTTGTTGTTGTTGCTGTTGCTGTTGTTGCTGTTGCTGTTGCTGTTGTTGTTGTTGTTGCACAAAAGAAAGAAATATGACACTTCATAACGGCTTTTCTTTAGTTAGGCAACCATTTATCAAGTGCTTTTGTCTTTCCAATCTCTTCTAAGTGGTTGGAAATGTCATTCAGGAGCAAATTTTCGAACGTACAAAACGTACACTGGACAAAGCAGGGGAGGGGAGGGCGGTAGCCCTCGATATATCTAAGCTTTTTGACAGGGTTTGGCACGATGGTCTTCTAAGGAAAATCAGATCATATGGTATCACTGGAAGAATAAATAATGTAATTAAATTCTTTTTAAGTAAGAGAAGAATCCAGGTTGTCCTTAATGGGCGTATATCTAAACAATATGATATAAATGCTGGAGTACCTCAGGGGTCTATCCTAAGACCTTTATTTTTCCTGATATTCATAAATGACCTCCCTGATAAAATTGTTTCTGAGATGGGTATATTTGCTGATGACACCACTCTCTATAACAGGCACCAAAAAAAAACAAAAACAAATGAACCCATTTCTAAGGAAATGGCAGAAACACTAGAGGATGACCTCCAATCTGTAGTGGAATGGGAACAAAAAGGGATAGTAACATTCAATGCTGCCAAGACGAATCTTGTTTCCTTCAATAATTACAAGAAACCTTCTCTACTACCAATAGAAATAGCTAAAAACACATCATCTGAAAGTATTTCCTTTAAACTCCTCGGCCTAACGTTTACAGGGAACATGACCTAGGACAGATACATTGAGAGTATTGCCAAGGCTGCTGCAAAGAAGGTGGGCTTTCTATACTGTGCTAGAAAGCTACTTACGCGTGAAAGTAGCCTGTACATCTATAAGGTCACCATTCGCCCACGCATGGAGTACTGTTGTAACATTTGGGCGGGTGCATCTGCTACTTGTCTCTCACTCCTGGACAGGGGTGAAAAGAGAGTCGCCAACCTGATAGGTCTTGAACTGTTATCTAGGCTTCAGCCTCTGTCCCATTGACGAAATGTTGCATCCTTCTGCCTGTTCTACAAGTATTTTAATGGTGAATGCTCTGACGACACTATAAGCACTTGTACCCCCTCGACGTAAATAACCCCGACAAACCGAACGAGCAGCTAAATCCCACCCTACACAGTAGAGATCCCTAGCTGTAAGACAGCCTTCTACTGTAATAGTTTCTTCGCCAAAACTGCTAGGCTTTTGGAAATCCCTCCGGAATTCTGCTTTTCCAACTGTACTGACATGCAGAAGTTCAAGTGTAATGTGAACAGACATCTTGCTACTCATCTCCCTTCATAATATCCCTGCAACTTATGTCCCCGACAGTAGCCCCCTACTTCAAAGTGGCACTGTGCCTTGTTTGGGGTGAAAATTGAATAAATAAAAAACTAATACTTTATTATATTAATGCAAACATCTTTGTAAATAATTTCTTCAATTTGAAGAATGAACAGAGGAAGTATTCTCCATAATCATCATTTAACTGAGCAACATTTTTGTTAGCTGTTTTTTTTTAGCAATTTATAAACAGTTCCTTTCCTGAAATAGCATTTTTAGCTTCAGAAACCTTTTTTGTGTAGGTCCTATATATTTAAAGAGATATTGCAGATATGATTTATGAGAGACGATTCCGTAGCGTATTCATTCGATAAGTATCAAAAATCGAAAAAACTCGATCTTAAATATAGTTTTCTCTCTTTAGATAAAGATGAAATTTTACTGAGGAATATTATAGTTACACCGGAAAAGGACTTGCGCAGCTATCTTATGATGAAGGGTTGCATTTTCGAATTTTTTGATACTTCAATCTTTACTGTCGCAATTTTTTTCTGTTCAATGAACAGGGTAGAAGTTCTCCATAATCCACAGCCAAATAAGCAGCACTATATTTTGGCAGCTGCTTTTTATTGGCAATTATTAAACACTTTCTTCCCTGAAATTGCATGTCCAGCTTCAAAACCATTGTTCGTGATGGCCCTACTTAATTCTTGCGAGAAATCGTCCAGAATGAAAAAAATATTATAATTCTGAGATTTTAGTAATGTTTATGTTTTTATAATCGCAGCCAACATTTTGCGATTTGAACGTCTTAATAGCTTGATGCCATCGAAGAATAAAGAATTTAACAAATCGATTACCTTCCTCATTTTTATTTTCTTCTTTCTCTCAATCGTGTTTCTTGTCTTTCGTTTGAATGTTTTTTATCTCTTCCATTTCATCTTTTTTTTGTTTCTTTTCTCCGTTTCTCTTTACTTCCATCTTTTTCATTTTTGTTCTTTTTCATTTTAGTTTTATCTTTTTGCTTGATCTTTGTTCTTTTTTTTCATTTTCTTTTATTCTTCTTTTGGTTTATAAAGGTGAGCGAGTCTATATATTTATACATCCCATTGATAGAATTGACTCCTAATAAACTAAGTATTATAAATTTTAGAGCACTACTCTATGTAACGTGAGTTGTAGTTAGTTTTTTTTAATTTAATACAAAGGGGGCAAAGAGGATATGGACGTCCTTCTGTTAAAATTCTGGCATCTCCGATTGTTATTGAATTTAAGCAATATATATCAAAAATAAACTAATATATATCAAATATAAATATATATCAAATATAAACAATAAATATCAAATATAAACAATATATATCAAATATAAACAATATATATCAAATATAAATATATATCAAATATAAACAATATATATCAAAAATAAACAATATATATCAAATATAAACTAATATATATATCAAATATAAACTAATATATATCAAATATAAACGAATATATATCAAATATAAATATATATCAAATATAAACAATATATATCAAATATAAACAATACATATCAAATATAAACAATATATATCAAATATAAACTAATATATATCAAATATAAAATATTATATATCAAATATAAACTAATATATATCAAATATAAACAATATATATAAAATATAAACAATACATATCAAATATAAACAATATATATCAAATATAAACAATATATCAAATATAAACAATGTATATCAAATATAAACAATATATATCAAAAATAAACTAATATATATTAAATATAAACAATACATATCAAATATAAACAATATATATCAAATATAAACAATATATATATATCAAATATAAACAATATATATCAAATATAAACAATACATATCAAATATAAACAATACATATCAAATATAAACAATATATATCAAATATAAACTAATATATATCAAATATAAACAATATATATCAAATATAACTAATATATATTCCCAAAATTTCAATTTCACTGGAGAATATTTAATGTTTTTTGGGGGGCATAATATGGGAACAACTTTCCATGTGTTTTATAAAGTTTCAGTGTTTTAACCAGACAAACAGACGATTATTGTTCCTAAAACAAATAAACAGTTTAACCGATTGTATTACGTGAAAATATTTGGACAAAGTTCATAGAAGGCCAAGCAGTCTGTCGTTAATCCTTGAATCTTCCAATAAATATATTAAGACAATCCTTCAGAACTAATTGGAGTGAAGTAATTTAAAAATAAAACGAAATAATGTATGTAAAGGTTTTCGTTTTTTTGTTTTCTTAACTTTAAAATTTTCTGTTTCTTTCATTCGTTTCTACCCGGGAAGTAGCAATATTCCACCCCTTCATCGTTAAAGTCCTTATATGTCAAAAAGTACTCTACTCTTATATTTTCTTCCCTCAAACTGGTAGATTTTTGAATTTCCTCACCGTTTCCTGCTTCCCTGAATATATTAATCTGCAGTAGTTTAAATGTAAAGTGAATGGATATCTCGCTGCTCAACTCCCCACAATTCCCTGTTATACACTATCCTTAATGGCAGCCTCTTATGACCTAAGTAGCAATATGCATCGCTTTGGGTAAAAAAGAGTAAAAAATCTAAAGCTTGCAGTGATTAGACTATCAATTTAACATTGTTGTAGTTACTTATTAGATGGCCTTGTGTCTGACTATGACAGAACAGGTTATTTTTTACCTTTAACAAGCGCAAATTAAACTTTCACGTCACTTGTGTTTGAAACGTTTTAAATGCGCTTCATCAGAATAAAATGAATGCCTAGAACAGTCATAACAATGAGTATATTGGGAGGACAGGGGTCAATGAAAGTCACGATCACATGGCGCTTGGCCCGTCCTATAATTTATAATTCCTTCTGTCTCTTTCTTTTCATCTCAGTCTGCATAAAACCAATTTTGCTCATATATCGTTTACTGATATAAATAATTCACAGCAAGAACTCATCTGCTTGCAACTACTGTAAAGTGTGTAGCATTTGTTGTGACATTCACTTGAGTAATGCCTTTAGCTTTACCTTTGAAAAACTTAAAGTAGGAATTTAAAAAGCAATGTTGTCGTTTGACTTAATCGTTTTCAAAACAAGCTAGACATAGTATTTTAGAGTTTATCCAATTTCAAATATGTTTTATTTTATAAAATGTCCATAAGTAAGTGTGATAAAGGTATTTAATATATTTGATTAGAACAAAAATAATATTTAAAAACATAATGAAAAAAAAACTGAAAACGGAATATAACTTAGTCTAATCGTGAATTAAAAATAACGATGGATTAAGAGATAAATACTTTCACATAAATTATCATGAATTATATGAATTAATCAGTAGATGGAATATTTAATTTAGTTGTCATTTTATACAAATTATAGAAACAAGAATAAGACACGACAGCTTAATTGTAATAATTTAAAAAAATGAAAGAAAGAAATTACAAGTAGAAACACATATTTTCCAGTCTGATTCTATCAAGTTGATGGTTGAGGAATTGTTGAAAATTATTTTTAGTTTGGATTCGGACTGCGCATATCTCTCTCTCTCTCTCTCTCTCTCTCTCTCTCTTTCTTTCTTTCTTTCTTTTGAAATGATGGTGAAGATGCGATCTAGATTTGGAGAAGCAGTAAGAATAAGAAATAAGAGTCGGAATTGAACTTTGACCTTCTGTCTAATCATTCGCCAACCCATTTTCAGATTGCTTGACAAATGACTTTAATCAAACAGAAAAAACACTAATAATAATAATAATAATAATAATAATAATAATAATAATAATAATAATAATAATAATAACAAGTTGAACCCTAGGAAATTCCACGGTAGTTGAAAACATCATCACATAAGCAAACAATAGAAAAATCAATGTAATACTAGTTCCGATCAGATCGTGAATTCAAAAATAAATATTTTTCTAGCCAAATATGAAGAACTGCTTAAATATATTATTACAAGAAATAGAACTATAGTTAGGCATCACATTTTAATAGAGATTATAGTTTACTCAAAATGACTTGTAAATAAGATAGTAATAATTAGGTCACTTACCTTGTAAATTAGGCATATAAGTAATTGTTATAGGGAAGCACCCTCTGAATGGACTTATCTGCCGTCCAAATAAACCGGGCACTTACCGATCCCAGGAAGGGATTTAGTTCCGGAGTTAACCTCACGTGATCCCAGGTAGAGATCTAATTCCGGAATTAACCTCACATGATCCCAGATAGGTATTTAGTTCCGGAGTTAACCTCACGTGATCTCAAGTAGGGATTTAGTGCCGGAGTTAACCTCACGTGATCCCAAGTAGAGATTTAGTGCCGGAGTTACCCTCAGGTGATCCCAAGTAGGGATTTAGTTCCGGAGTTAACCTCGCGTGATCCCAAGTAGGGATTTAGTTCCGGAGTTAATCTCACGTGATCCCAGGTAGGTATTTAGTTCCGGAGTAAACCACACGTGATTCCAAGTAGGGATTTAGTTCCGAAGTTAACATCACGTGATCCCAGGTAGTAATTTAGTTCCGGAGTAAACCTCACGTGATCCCAAGTAGGGATTTAGTTCCAGAGTAAACCTCACGTTATCCCAAGTAGGGATTTAGTTCCGGAGTTAACCTCACGTGATCCCAGGTAGGGATTTAGTTCCGGAGTTAACCTGACGTGATCCCAAGTAGGGATTTAGTTCCGAAGTTAACCTCACGTGATCCCAGGAAGGGATTTAGTTCCGGAGTAAACCTCACGTGATCCCAAGTAGGGATTTAGTTCCAGAGTAAACCTCACGTGATCCCAGGTAGGGATTTAGTGCGGGAGTTAACCTCACGTGATCCCAAGTAGGGATTTAGTGCCGGAGTAAACCTCACGTGATCCCAAGTAGGAATTTAGTTCCGAAGTTAACCTCACGTAATCCCAAGTAGGGATTTAGTTCCGAAAACCTCACGTGATCCCAGGTAGGGATTTAGTTCCGGAGTAAACCTCACGTGATCCCAAGTAGGGATTTAGTTCCAGAGTAAACCTCACGTGATCCCAGGTAGGGATTTAGTGCCAGAGTAAACCTCACGTGATCCCAAGTAGGTAATTAGTTCCGGAGTTAACCTCACGTGATCCCAAGTAGGAATTTAGTTCCGGAGTTAACCTAACGTGATCCCAAGTAGGGATTTAATGTCAGAGTTAACCTCACGTGATCTCAAGTAGGGATTTAGTGCCGGAGTTAACCTCACGTGACTTCAAGTAGGGATTTAGTTTCGGAGTTAACCTCACATGATCCAAGGTAGGGATTTCGTTCCGGAGTAAACCTCACGTAATCCCAGGAAGGGATTTAGTGCCGGAGGTCACCTCACGTGATTCTAGCTAGGGATTTAGTGCCGGAGTTTACCTCGCGTGATTCTAGGTAGGAATTTAGTTCCAGAGTAAACCTCACGTGATCCCAAGTAGAGATTTTGTGCCGGAGTTTACCTCACGTGATCCCAAGTAGGGATTTAGTGCCGGAGTTAACCTCACGAGATCCCAATAGGGATTTAGTTCCGGAGTTAACCTCACGTGATCCCATGTAGGGATTTAATGCCGGAGTTAACCTCACGTGATCCCAAATAAGGATTTCGTTCCGGAGTAAACTTCACGTTATCCCAGGTAGGGATTTAGTTCCGGAGTTAACCTCACGTGATCCCAAGTAGAGATTTAGTTCCGGAGTTAACCTTACGTGATCCCAAGTAGGGATTTAGTTCCGGAGTTAACCTCACGTGATCCCAGGTAGGTATTTAGTTCCGGAGTTAACCTCACATGATTCCAAGTAGGGATTTAGTTCCGGAGTTAACCTCACGTGATCCCAAGTAGAGATTTAGTTCCGGAGTTAACCTCACGAAATCCCAGGTAGGGATTTAGTGCTGGAGTTAACCTCACGTGATCCCAAGTAGGGATTTAGTGCTGTAGTTAATCTCACGTGATCCCAAGTAGGGATTTAGTGCCGAAGTTAACCTCACGTGATCCCAAGTAGGGATTTAGTGCCGGAGTTAACCTCACGTGATCCCAGGTAGGGATTTAGTGCCGGAGTGAACCTCACGTGATCCCAGGTAGGGATTTAGTCCCTCACGTGATCGCAAGTAGGGATTTAGTGCCGGAGTTAACCTCACGTGATCCCAAGTAGGGACTTAGTGCCGGAGTTAACCTTTCGTGATCCCAAGTAGGGATTTAGTTCCGGAGTAAACCTCACGTGATCCCAGGTAGGGATTTAGTTCCGGAGTAAACCTCATGTGATCGCAAGTAGGGATTTAGTGCCGGAGTTAACCTCACGTGATCCTAAGTAGGGATTTAGTTCTGGAGTTACCCTCACGTGATCCCAGGTAGAGATCTAATTCCGGAGTTAACCTCACGTGATCCCAGGTAGGGATTTAGTGCCGGAGTTAACCTCACGTGATCCTAAGTAGGGATTTAGTTCTGGAGTTACCCTCACGTGATCCCAGGTAGAGATCTAATTCCGGAGTTAACCTCACGTGATCCCAGGTAGGGATTTAGTGCCAGAGTTAACCTCACGTGATCCTAAGTAGGGATTTAGTTCTGGAGTTACCCTCACGTGATCCCAGGTAGAGATCTAATTCCGGAGTTAACCTCACGTGATCCCAAGTAGGGATTTAGTGCCGGAGTTAACCTCACGTGATCCCAGGTAGGGATTTAGTGCCGGAGTTAACCTCACGTGATCCCAGGTAGGGATTTAGTCCCTCACGTGATCGCAAGTAGGGATTTAGTGCCGGAGTTAACCTCACGTGATCCCAAGTAGGGACTTAGTGCCGGAGTTAACCTTACGTGATCCCAAGTAGGGATTTAGTTCCGGAGTAAACCTCACGTGATCCCAGGTAGGGATTTAGTTCCGGAGTAAACCTCACGTGATCGCAAGTAGGGATTTAGTGCCGGAGTTAACCTCACGTGATCCTAAGTAGGGATTTAGTTCTGGAGTTACCCTCACGTGATCCCAGGTAGAGATCTAATTCCGGAGTTAACCTCACGTGATCCCAGGTAGGGATTTAGTGCCGGAGTTAACCTCACGTGATCCTAAGTAGGGATTTAGTTCTGGAGTTACCCTCACGTGATCCCAGGTAGAGATCTAATTCCGGAGTTAACCTCACGTGATCCCAGGTAGGGATTTAGTGCCAGAGTTAACCTCACGTGATCCTAAGTAGGGATTTAGTTCTGGAGTTACCCTCACGTGATCCCAGGTAGAGATCTAATTCCGGAGTTAACCTCACGTGATCCCAAGTAGGGATTTAGTGCCGGAGTTAACCTCACGTGATCATGCTGTAACCTTTTGTTCGCCTTTTGTTAATACAGTCTAAACTTACGTCGTCGTTCTGTTTTCATTGTGGCATATACCATAAAAGTAATAAGATTTGATAGAAACATGTTACATGCCAACTTTTGCAATTTGTTCATAGTTGTAAGAAAATGGAATCAGTAAGACGTACAATTTATTGGTAGAATTTGGTTAAAGAAAACGATGAAAGTGTAGGATGTTGGCAGATGATATGGCAACACTTGCAAATATATTTCATAACATAAATATTTTTAAATCATTATGAAATTGAATGTGTGAATTTGATGAGGTTTCTTTATTTCTACATATAAAGCTATTTGAACTTTGAATCACATTTTTATTGTTATCTTTAGAATGTTGGAAATTATTTGATGAGTTTGGATTTTTATCCTTATTCAAATTAGTTTTACTCCCATTTTGATTATCTTTAAAATGTATATTGCTGGTCTAATTTGTAGAATGTTTATTCCATAAGATATTTGAGCCGTATTCAAGGTTGACATCGCTCTTTCAAAGAGTGATGTCAACTCTGAATACTGTAAAGAGTCTGTTTGCAGAGATCTGGTACATTGCTGGATTGTCTCAACACAGCCAATAATGAGTGGGAAATGAAAATAAATGTCTTTTTCATTTTATAAATTGTACGAAAGAAGATCGCTGAATTATTTCCTTTTTTCAGGAATTATAATCACGCCATGTTTAATAATGTTTCTTAGTTTCTGGAAAAAAGATTTTGATAGCTATGACAAATAATTATTTCTAAATATTTTAGTGAGACAGAATTCAATGAAGATTTTCAAATGGAAATAAAATATTTTCTAAATATTTTATTAATAAAAGTGTTTACATGAAACATTATTTCATTTTATCATGATTTATAATCAATCCAATGGACATTTCAAAAGAGTGACAAAATCTTTTTTTAAGTATTTAAAAACTAGAAAAAAAGGGTTTTGTATCCACTGAAAGTAAGATTTCCATAAAACTCTTATAAAACCACATGAATAGAAAGGTTAAAACAAAGAAAAGTTTTCAAATGCAAAACTGAATATATCCAATGAGTCTTTGAAAATCAGAAAAAATGGTATTTTTCACAATTTCAATAAAAACTCATCAGTTAAGTTTTAAAAATATATCAACAATATTTTCTCTAAATTTTAATAAGAGATACAATAACAAATCCCTCATAAGAGATACAATTTAAATCCCTAAACATTTATAAAAGTTTTAACTGATTAAACCTTTTGCGCTTTTTAATCATAACGCAATGCATTAATATGAATAATGAAGAAACAATATATAGATAGAGACTTCAATAGAATGAACAATTTTAAAAACTGGATTGCGGCAAGTAACTCATTACTATTGTTATCTGCACCCACTAGACACTGGCTGGGTATGACTAACTTATAAATATTATGCTCTTCACCGATCAAACACGAGCTGACGATAATTAACTTATTAGTATTGTAATGTGTACAGATCAGACACTAGCTGGCGATAACTACCTTATTGGTATTGTGATCTGCACCTATCAGATATAAGCTGAAGATAACTAACTATTGTAGTATTGTGATCTGCGCCAACCAGACACTAGCTGGCGATAAATAACTTGTTTGTATTGTGATCTGCACCGACAGAACACTGGCTGGTGATAACTAACATTAGTATTGTGATCTGCACGCATTAAACACTGGCTGGTGATAATTAGTATTATGATCTGCACCCACAAGACACTGGGTGGCGATAATTAACTTATTATTGTGATCCACAACGATAAAACACCAACTGGTGATTATTAGTATTATGATCTGTACCCACAAGACACTGGGTGACAATAATTAACTTATCAGTACTGTGATCTGCACCGAACAGACACTTTCTGGCGATAATTAACTTTCCTGGAAAAGTTACTTCTGATGTATTACAAAAATGCCCTGGAGAAATCACTTCTGACTAATATTAAGGAAAAATGTTTTTCAACTACATTACATTTAATGTAACAAAGTTTTAACAACGCAAAAACATTAATAAAGAAAGAAAATGCAATCTTGTTTCAGAGAAATTTCCATTTCTATTAAACAAAAACAACTACTTTATTTAATATAACACATTTTATAGCATTAATAAAAAATGCAAAAATGCGACGATATTGTAACGACGTTTTCTATTTTATATCAAACAATATTGCTCTCTGATATAATTCACTATTCCTGGAAATATCTTTCCATTTGCACTTCTCTGCCACAAGAACTCCATCAAGTGTAAATAAAAAAAATCTCTTCTGTTGTGCCCAACAGTCTCTTTATATTTTTTGCATTATAAAAACAAATCAAACTTAATTACTTTTAAACGTGCTTTAATCTTTAATAATTTTGTGGTTACTTATTAGTAAACATTTTAAAACAAAACTAACCTTTAATTGCGTATGAACCGTGTCATTATCAGGATTGAAAAGCTTTCCTCGTGGACAACTGTGGCATGCAAATAAATACCATTCTCAAAGTTTTCAAATCCATCATAAGTTATCTAGCCATCCGAAATTATTCTTGTTCTCGGCAAAATCCACAAACGAGTTACTGGGAATCATTTTTCCAGATTCCTTCATTCAACTGCTGTAATATTACATATGTTGCGTTGCTCCCTCTCTATTTAGTACATTAAAGAAAGTAGTTAGAAAAAACAAATAACTTTTTCTTACAATTAATAAGAAGCGACTTTTCCAGAGTATTTTTAAAATGTTAAACTTTTGTAACATTAAATAAAGTAGTCGAAAAATCCACGAACGAGTTATTACCAATTTTGTTTCCCGATCCCTTTTATCAATCACTACAACGTTGCATATGTTGTCCTCTCTCTCTCTCTCTCTCTCTCTTTCTCTCTCTTCTTTAAAGTAAATAAAGTAGACGAATGACAAATCATTTTTCTAACAATTAATCAAGTGACCTTCCAAGGCTTTTTGTAATGTTAAAATTTGTTACATTAAATAAAGTAGTTGCAAAACGAAACATTTTTTCTTTGTTTTGTTTTAATATATATAAAATAACATAGATAAACAAACTAGTAAAATCCTAATCAGCGAGAATGGTCAATGTATATTATGATTGTGTATAAAGGAATCTATTTGTTAAATCTTACATAAAAATGTAAAGCTTAAAATAAATTAAAAAAATAAGTAAACGTTAGCACATACATAAAAATTGTAACCCAATATTTTTTTCTGTAAATTTGACGGGTCTGTGTTAATTAGTTTTACGAAAAACTAGGGGGGTACCCGGCGATGCCCGCGTGTTTAGGTAGTGTAGTAAGGAACCCCGGAGGGGGAGATAAAAAAAAAAGCAGTAGCGCGGATCCTTGTTGCCCATGTGTATAGGTGGTGTAGAAAGGAACCCCGGGGTGGGGGTAAAAAAGTGGTAGTAACAGGTGGGAATCAAAACAGTAGGCAGAGGTATTTAAAAAAAAGTGGCAGTAAGGCAGGCTGAAACTATAACGAGAAGAAGAAAAAAAAAGCGTGACAACGTCTTAGCCAATGTCTCCATCACCCGATTGGGAGTCCCAACGTTGAACTTAAGCATAGTCAATCCAACCGATACGATGACTTGCGAAAATAGCAACGCAAAAAATAACCCCTCCTTGTAGAAAATTGGCGAGTTTAAAGTAAAGGAATTGATGTTTTTGGTCGACTTTTGTCGTCCGAGATGTCGAGCCTAAAAACGATACCGATTTCATCAGAATTCGTCGCGTCTGTTGAAGGTTTTTAGTATACCTAAATACATACATACAGACGTTTATAAACCGACGACTGAGATTTATATTATAGAAGATTAAGCCAAAATAAAAAAAAAATAAATAAGGCCACACTTCTTTCTTTTTCGGA
Source organism: Euprymna scolopes (assembly GCF_053919585.1). Taxonomy (NCBI): domain Eukaryota; kingdom Metazoa; phylum Mollusca; class Cephalopoda; order Sepiida; family Sepiolidae; genus Euprymna; species Euprymna scolopes. The sequence goes on from NC_136498.1 coordinate 91,832,608, forward strand.
ATAATGAATATTCCCTCGAACAAACTACGTACAACATAGGAGCCGATACGTATTTCGCTAGAAGGATCTTACTCGTTTACATCAGCCGATATCTTTTTTTTTTTTTTTTGCCATGTTTTTTTTTTTTCTTTTGGGTGGATATTTGAGGAGGGGGGCCGGAGATTATAGTTGTAGGTAATTGGTGCAAATCTTGATTAGCACTTTTGGCGATAAACAAATACCTTTGAATACCTTATATTTCCTTGAATAAAAAAACCCTGCTCGACGAGAACACGACTGTTTTTTTTTGTTTTTTTTAATAATTATTTTTTATGTAAACATAAAACACTTGGCTTATACTTTGCTGCGATTTTCAGATTATTTTGTTGTTTTTTTAGCCGAATTTAACAAACAACAAAATGAAAACAAAATCAATTTTGGTGCTTATGCACGTATGTTACCGTAATCTTTTAAATGGTTTAAGTGCCTCCCCCAATGTTTGAAGCGTTTCTAATGTTTTTACGTGTTTGGAACTTGTGCCCATATTCCCCAAACCGTTAAATCCGGTTAAAAATTGCAAAGTTCAAGCAACAATGAAATTTTTATCCCTCACCCCTCCAAGAAAAAACACACGGCCAAATGAAAAAATTCAATCATCCCTCCCCCCCCCAAAAAAAAAACACGGCGAGAAAAAATATCCATCCAAACAAAAACGTGGCTTAAAAAAATTATCCATCCCAAAAAACAAACAAAAACACGGCCCTAAAAAATATCCATAAAAAAAAACAAAAAACGTAACAAAATAATCCGAAAAGCGCTAAGTTCAAGGTAAAATAAAAAATAACAAGACCACACATCCTAAAATTCCTTTCCTTTTCGGAATAATGAAAGCTCCCTCGAACGAACTGTGTACAACATCGGAGCCGATGCGTATTTCGCTATAGGGGCCTCACTCGTGTACGTGCGACGGATTCATAATGATATTTTATTTTCTTACCACATATAATCGTATAGTAACTCGCATTTACTAAAATATTATTACGGACACAGGAGATAAAACAATCGTTTCCTTTTGTTTAGTTTTTTAGTAAAAATGTTTCACTTACTTTAGATGAGTATAATTTAATCACGTTATTATTTTACATGTGATGTGATTTTTTTTGTTTTGTTTGTGTATGCAAAGTAAGTTGTGTATTTTTCTTGCGACCTGCCCAACCGTAGTATAACCCCCCCCCATGTTAGGAACGGATTTCGAAATAAACACCCCAACCTCCCTGTGTTAGGAACGGCTTCCGAGGTTGGAGGGTGTTCATTCCAAAAGCCGTTCTTAACATGGGGAAGGGGTGTTTTTAATACATTGGCACAATGATACTCTGCCCTTTTATTTTTTCGATTAAAACCATTCCGTTACTTTTTTCTTGCTATTTCTTTTTTCTTGCTATTTATAACGTCTGTTCGTTTGCGTTTCTTTTTGCTCAATCGATATAATCCGGCAATTTCCGTCGTTCGCCAGGCGTTACCCACCGAGAATCACAGAAAAACCGAATTAAAATGTAGAAGTACCGGAGTCTGATAATCAGTACGTATTCTTTTTTTTTAATATTAAAAGCGTTGAACAATACAAAGTACAATTTTGGGTACTTATGTATTTTTGGTGCTGTGCTGAAATAATGTTTTTATTTACAAAGCCATGTTAACCTTCGGGAGGGGAGAGTTCTCCGGTTAAATTCAAGTTTCAGGCTATTTTTTTTTATATTGATATTTTTTAAAAATAGCCTGAAACTTGAATTTAACCGGAGAACTCTATTTACAATTAGCGCGGCATTAAAAATGCATAACTAATGTAGAGGATGCATATTTTTTCTAGATTTCTTAAACATAAGTATGTCTACGGTTTCACAAACATCACTACATAGGAATGATTTTTGTCTCGCATTTCCATTATTTTGTATGTTGTAAAAAATTTGTAAAACCTATTAGCAGTTAATTTAAAGCTTCTTTTAAATGGAAAAAAGTTAGGATGGTAATATTAAATTACACTTATATAGTGTTTCATACAGGGGTTAAAGCTGTGGCAAGCGTTGGAGGTACATATTATTATTACACTTATTAAAAAATAAAACTGATAAGACTATTTTGGCAGTACAGACCTTATAAATTTTTATTTGGCCAACAACAAAAATAACAGCCGTCTTTGACATTTGACGCGGGGGTGCCTGTTACCACCTGCCAACACCAGTTACCGAGTCCTGCTAGTTATTAATAAAGTAGGACACTCGCTAAATGGTATATACTACATAAAATAGTGCCCAATTCCCTAAATGTAACAGGTGCATGCAATAATGCAAGAGGCCACTTAGAGCCTGATAGATGCTGAATTCAAATATAATCAATACTCTAAAGAGAGCTGGTATATTAATAAATCCTATGTTGAACAGTGCTTAATACTCTAAATTTAATATATAAATCCCACTTTAGGGGACTAAGATATATAAATACCCCAATCCCGTTACAAAAGAATAATTAAACGAATGGGAATTGAAGGAAACAAAGACTCAAGTAATGGATAAGATAAACGTCGTTTATTTGCTGTTGAAAGAAATGAACATTTTAGTTATAACATGTCCGCGCGTATGTAACCAACGTCCGTTGCAGGACTGGTGTTGTAGCAAGAAAAGGAAATGTGTTTTCATCTAAAGTTTGGGTCATTATTGTTTGTTCGCGCGTGGGAATTGAAGTGAGTGTTGTAGTGGAAATGAGAATACAGCGTGTAGGCAAGGAAGAGAATATTAGAGTTGTCATCAGTTAGTAGTCAGCTACGCGAAGGTGTTCTTAGTTGCCAGTAATAGATGGAGAGAGAAAGAGGGAGAATGTATACATAAAGTCATTAGCTCGTGCCCCATACATAGTAGGAAGTTGGCGTGAGGTGCGCGTGCGCGCGCGCCGAAACGGCGGCGGCTTGTTCGCCAAACCTCTCTAGTTGAGAGTTGATCCTAAAAAGAGGTAGAAACAGCTTGTCTCCATGTTTTATACTCGCTTCTGGGGTGTCTTTTGCGCATGTGTATTTCCTTAGAAAGCGGAAGTGACGTTGTCCATGTGTGTGTTTGTGTTCGCGTGTGTGAGTACATGTGTATACGTAAGTGTGTGTGTATATATACGTGAATGTGAGTGTATGTACGCGAACGTGAATATGTGTACATGTGTGGATGTGGGCGCGTAGGTTTGTGTGCGCGTATGTATATGACAGCTTGAAATATGAATGTGTGTTTTGTGTGAGACTTGGAAAGGGCTGGTACAAATACTCCCCTTCCTAGGAAAAAAAAATACATGCAATGTACATAAATTTATATATATATATATATATATATATATATATATATATATATATATATATATATATATATTTTGTGAGTAATGTTTTCGGCAGTTGATTTTTTTGTCCTGTTTTTTTTTTTTTTTTTGCTGTTGGTGTTGTTTGAAAAACAACGTCAAAAGGAACGGAATGTGAAAAACGAAGTGTGTTCGTAAAAAAGTATTTACTTACGCGTGGAAAATGCGTTTACTCTTTTTTTGGCTGACATTTGTTGGTTTTGTTTCTGTTGTGTGTTGACATGTGCAAAGAGTTGCTTGGACAGAGAAGTGAATTGTTCCGTTTGGAAGGAACATTTTTGTTTCGTGTTGACGGTGTCGTGTGTGTGCCCAGTTGACGGTATCTTCGCATGTGATTCTGCGGTAATGTGTGCATCGTTTGGACGGGCGCTAGTCGCGCGTTCGTTCTTGCTGAGCGGGGTCTGGTTACTGTTGTCTTCGCAAGTGCTTCTGCGGTAGTGTGTGTACATTGTCTGTACGGGCGTTTGTTGTGTAGTCGTTCGTGGTTGCCGGGTGTCAACGAAACTTCCAAGTTTTGAGTTTATCCGCGTGCGTCGTGCATCTCAACTCGTATTGTTGATTCAACTTCTTCCTATGTGTTGATAGGGCTGTCCTGTTTCTTTGTTGTTGCGTCTGCTTGTGCGGGAGGGAATTGTATAGGCCTATGTGATTTTGCTCCTCGCGTTTGTTGCAGGGTAATGTCAGGAAACCGTGAAAATGTTTGTCAAGCTCGAATTTGTTTTTAAATTCAATATGAAAGTCGACAGCTCCATGTTCGTTTTTTTTTTTTTTTGCCGAGTCTGACGAGGGTTCGTCATTGTGGTTGGTAGTAGTTATACCTGTGGGTAGTGGTTCGCTTGGTTTTCTTTGTTGAGAAGTTCGTTTTTTTCTTTATCAAATAAAACGCGCGTCTCGCTCAAAACAATTAATCTCAAAACGGTAGGGTCACCATGCCTGCTCGTTCCACGTTAGTCGGGCGCCAGTTTGTTGTGGACTTGTGGCATAGGAGGAAATGCGTGCTCCTCTCGCGTTCCGAGGGAAAATGAATTGTCTCGAGGAAGAAACGAACGACGTGTTAAATTGAATTAAACGAACAAGAATTTCTTTGGTGAAAGAAACAAGTAAAAGAAAAGGGTACCACACGTGGTTAGTTTTGCGTGCGTCTTTCGCTGTTAGCTGGTGAGAAAGAAAGTTTATACCTTGGCGTGCGTCTCTTGTTAAGTGGTGAGGAGGGAAAGTTTATCTTTGTAGAGAAAGAGTCTGTGCGTGTATGAGTGCTTCGTTCAACCTCATCCATTTCATTTAAATAAAGGGGTCACCAAATTTGTAGGGGACTAGGATATATAAATACCCCAATCCCGTTACAAACGAATAATTAAACGAATGGGAATTGAAGGAAACAAAGACTCAAGTAATGGATAAGATAAACGTCGTTTATTTGCTGTTGAAAGAAATGAACATTTTAGTTATAACATGTCCGCGCGTATGTAACCAACGTCCGTTGCAGGACTGGTGTTGTAGCAAGAAAAGGAAATGTGTTTTCATCTAAAGTTTGGGTCATTATTGTTTGTTCGCGCGTGGGAATTGAAGTGAGTGTTGTAGTGGAAATGAGAATACAGCGTGTAGGCAAGGAAGAGAATATTAGAGTTGTCATCAGTTAGTAGTCAGCTACGCGAAGGTGTTCTTAGTTGCCAGTAGTAGATGGAGAGAGAAAGAGGGAGAATGTATACATACAGTCATTAGCTCGTGCTCCATACATAGTAGGAAGTGGGCGTGAGGTGCGCGTGCGCGCGCGCCGAAACGGCGGCGGCTTGTTCGCCCAACCTCTCTAGTTGAGAGTTGGTCCTAAAAAGAGGTAGAAACAGCTTGTCTCCATGTTTTATACTCGCTTCTGGAGTGTCTTTTGCGCATGTGTATTTCCTTAGAAAGCGGAAGTGACGTTGTCCATGTGTGTGTTTGTGTTCGCGTGTGTGAGTACATGTGTATACGTAAGCGTGTGTGTATATATACGTGAATGTGAGTGTATGTACGCGAACGTGAATATGTGTACATGTGTGAACGTGGGCGCGTATGTTTGTGTGCGCGTATGTATATGATAGCTTGAAATATGAATGTGTGTTTTGTGTGAGACTTGGAAAGGGCTCGTACACCACTATGTATGTTTATCTGTCTGTCTCCGTTTTTCAAATTGTATCTCCTCTCAGACGGAAGGTCGCTTGACGGCATGCTCAAAGCATTGCATTTTTTGGTGCAGAATTTTATTAGAGGTATTTACTTGGTTAAAATAATTGCTAAGAAGTTCAAAAAGAGAGTCAAAATTGAAAGAAATCACAAATTGCTAAGTGTAGCGCAATGGCTTCATTCTACGCATGCGTACGTCCTGTAAAAACGACATCTATTTTTTGTTATTTTACAACACTTTCAAATCGGTCGTCCCTTTGGTGCAGTGGATAGCGTGGCCGGCTACTAATACCAGTGTTGGGGTTTCGACTATTTCCTTTTCCTTTTATTTTTACATTCTGATATTCAAGACTTTTTTGTTTATCTTTTTGTTACCCTCTTCTTCTGGCAGCTAGATAACGAAATCAGTCTTGGAAGCAGTAGCAGCAGCAATCATCGTCGGTGTACAGTGTTAATAATACTTGATTATAGTAGGAGTAATAATAGTAGTATTAGAAGTAGTAGTAGTAGTAGTAGTAGTAGTAGTGTAGTAGTATGGCTATAAATTGCATATCTAAGCATTGACCGCAGTTTTAAAGGAAGGTGAAGCGGCGGCGGATGACAACAGGAATGCATTCGTGACTACCAACACTAACTGCTATTTCTGCCATTTTCTTTACAAAAAGTAAAAGGAAATAACTCGATCCGTGAGGTTTATTCGAATTTGAAATTCTTAATTAAAAAAGTACTTGTATCATATATATTTTTAAGAGGGAGGGCTATGGAGTCAATCCCGAAAATGGCTGAAGCAGTTTACGATCTCAAAATTATTTCATTACTATATTTTCAAGAGAGAATTGGATGTATGGAGTCAGTCCCAGAAATGGCTCAAGCAGTTTACGATGTCAAAATTACTTAATTTGATATATATTTTTAATAGTGTGGGGGATAAACAGTCTGCCCCGGAAATGGCTGAAGCAGTTTACTATCTCAAAATTACTTTATTTCATATATATATTTTAGGAGTGGGAATATGAAGTCAGTCCCGGAAATGGTTGAAGTAGATTATGATCTCAATATTACTTTATTTTTAAGAGATATTTAAGAAAGGTGAGAATATGGAGTCAGGCTCGGAAATTGCTGGAGCAATTTCCGATCTCAAAATTACATTATTTCATGTAAATTTGTAACAGTCCTGGAAATAATTGAAGCAGTCTACGATCTCAAAATTACTTGATTTAATATATATTGTTGTTGTTGTTGTTGTGTGAAGGTCAAATGGGCCAGTTTCTAATGGGGGTGATCCATATTTTTCTGAATTTTCAATGTTATGATCCTGAAATAACGTCACTGTGAAAGAGAAAGTAGCGTGATTATTTTGCTTTAAAAAGTACTTTGGAGGCTTCCAGGGATTCATATATGTATTTACATTACTCGCATGGGGGGCAGGTAAAATTATGTAAAATCTCTGTTGTACATTACCTGTCCTAGGAAAGAAAAAATGATTTAATACATATGTTGCATAACCCGTCCTAAGGCAGGTAAAATATTCGTTTGCTCTAGATATCTAATGATACACAGACATCACGCAATCATCTATATTAAGAATAACAGGTATGTTAAAAATCAACTTCAATTTTTTCAATGTTTTATATGGTCCTGAGCAACGCCGGGTGGCCTTGCTAGTAGAATATATACAAGAGCGAGAGAATAGTAAATATAGACACAACTGAGGAATACAAGTAACGAAAAAAGGGGCAAAAAAGAAGAGTTGCTTTTCTGTTTTATTTTTTGTTGTTTTCAATCAGATTTAATAATTGATATTACATATCATACTTCCTTTTCAACCCAGTAGAAATAATTTCAATCTGTTACAGGCATGCAAACGCATATTCAATTTTTAAATGTTTTATTTAAAAAATAAGTAAAATATAATCTTAAAAATGTTATATGGGTTTTAAAACATTTTAGTGTAAAACTATATATCCATATTAATAATTTCTAAGCAGTGAATGTATTTTAAGCGCAATAAAGCAAACATAACATACAAATAGATTGAAGGTAATTTTTAAATTCAATTTAAATCAAATTTACTTTGTAAAGTTGATAAAATTTTGAAATATTGTAAAATTCAAATTCAATCATGTTTCTTGATTTTTAAAGTTTATTTAAAAATATTTTGTTTAACCATTTTCCTGTCTTGCAAAAACTATTTTTTCGAAATTGTAATATACAATTAATCATAATAATTCATAATAAATCATAATAATGCAACTAATTACTAAACCCCGTGCATCAATTTATTGTAAGTCAATATTTTTTTAATTTTGAAATTGCTTTTAAAACGCACAGAAGTGAAATTTGGTACACTTAAAGAGCATAACAAGGTGCCTTATTTCCCTGATTTGTCTGGAATTTGAACAAATGTTTTTAAAAATATATGCTAATTTTTCTATTTTCTGGTAATTTAATGAGTGTATCACTTTATTGCAAGTCTCTAAAAATGGCTAGAAAGAGTTGATTCAGAGCTAGTGAAAAGGAAAGTGTTGTTGCAGGCCCTGTAGAAGGTTTATCCCCCGTATATCTAGCCAAGAAGTTTGGAAAAGATCGAAGAATATTGTCGTCATTCATTGAAGATCCAAACATTAAACTAAAGAAGGACAAAACCACAAGAAAATAAGTTTCTGCTCGTGATGTTAGAAAAATTCGCTGTCAACTTATCAAGCACCCGGGAAGCAACAGTTCTGGTATATTTGACAAGGCTGGAATAACTTCCTTGTCCAGAAAGACACGGTGCAATATCGAAAATACGAAATTGCAAGAAGCATTAAGCCCATAGCAAAACAAGTTTTAAACGAAACTCATAAGAAAAAATGGTTAGCTTGAGCTAAAAAAAAAACATGAAAATCAGCTTTAAAAATGTCCTTTTCACCAATGAGGCCAGAGCCTTGATGGATCAGATGGGTGGGCCAAAGTTTGGAGTCTTTTTGAATTTCCTACCCCTCCTCGATTCCCTCGTCAACAGGGGGTTGAGGTGTCATGTTTTGGGTTGGAATAATCTGCGAGGAACTAATTGAACCATTTCGAGTGTCAGAAGGTGTCAAACTGACAAACAAGTCTTATATTATATTTTGAACTGATCATTTGTCACCGTATTTTATTTTGAAATAATCATTTGTCACCATAACTAGATGATCTTCCTTTGGCACATTATCCCAAATTGGTTTTTATGGATGACAATGCGCAATCCCAGATGGGGCAGATATATATTATAATTTGTATATTGTTGTTGTTATGGTTCTCTTGTTATTAGGGGTCAAAAGATAAAGGGAGAGCTCAGTTCCAGCCTGTTATTCAAGGAAGGTTTGTGTTTCGAAATAAGGAGTGCTTCGGCAATTCTCAGATCTCGAAGGTTTCTGACTGAGGCAAGGATACAAACGTGAATGTTACGTTGTGTGCTATTGCATGAAATGATGTTTGTGGAATGAGGATATTCTAGTGTTTATATGTGCTTTAATGCGTTTGTGTAGTAGTCTAGTGGTACTCCCTATGTAGGATGTGTTGCATTTAGGGCATTGCAGGTCATAGACCACGTGGGTACGCAAACGTAGGCTTGTATCTTTGATGGGGCAGTTAGATAGGGAGCAAACCTCGGATGTATGTGGTGGGTGTTTCCGGGTTAGGTGCTGTCTTAAGATGGTTCCGGTGTGGATAAGTTGTATGTCTAGCTTCTGTTGGTGTATAGCTCTGAGGAGATTCTATCGTTGAAGAAGAGGGGCTTGAGGAAACAGGTATTTGAGAGAGTTTGGCGTTGCCCTTTTTTTCTTTTTTTGAGTGAGGATAAGATGGAATTGGAATAGCCGTTTATGGAGAGTGTGTGTAGGAAGTTGTTAGTGCGCAGAATTTTGTCGGATGTGTTAGTACACTTGTTGCGTATGCGTGAAATCTGTGTGTGTGCATAGCTCAGTTTGTCTTTGAGGGGTAAGGCGGATCTAATAGGGGAGGTACGTTTCTCCCGAATTTAATCAAAGTTCAATACCATCAACGGACTTTACATACACCGGACATACCAGCAACTTGGTTATAAAATAATTATACATCGAGGTGAGGAATGATAGCTGAATAAACAGTTAGACGTGTCTCTTCTCAAACACACTCGTCTACTTGTTTGTTTTTCTTTTCTTTTCTTTACTCTCATGATTCCGATCTTTTTTTCGCATTGTTTTTGGCTTTTAAAACTTCCATATATTCCTTTACAACAATGTTTCAAGCAAACTACCGCCTACTCTTATATATATATATATATATATATATATATATATATAACCATTTCGAAATCACATAGCAACCAATACACTCCTAAAATAGCTATATGCACCGATTTATTGATAGTATTCTGGCAATCTGGATCTTAGAAAATTTATTATCTGTATATCCCAATTGAAAATAACCACTGTTTTGAAATTATTTTACTTCACAGCCAATTCCATTAAACTTCATTTAACCCTCATTTAGCTTTAATACGCACATACTTACGTAGGCATTTGATTTTGCTGTCACTCTGCTGCCCATGATTTTCCTATTGACCCTACTTTTTTGACAGGAAAAAAAATCCAGATAAGTATTTTCGCCTAACTCTTAACCTTTAATCGATTGACCAACTATAATTGTCGGCCAAATACATGAATGCATGCTTGACATTCTTTCATACCCTTCTTTCTTTACCGGTATCGGAAATTACTCTAATTTATGTAATGATCTCCTATAACTTGGGAATTTGCAATCATACTCCTTCCAGCCCACAACTGAAATAGACTTTAAACTCCTGGAAACATAAAATAATCTTAAATCGACCCCACTTAAACCTGAATGTCTATCCTAAAATATTGCAAAACCCATATTAAACTCTAGCTAGCTCGACAACAGGCTGAAATTTACACAATATAAAATAAATATCTCCGTAATCTGACTTATCGCTTTAATTTAATTAAATCTGATAACATTCATTCGCAACGAATTTACTTACGCAACGAATTAAATTTCACAATTTACATATTTTTTATAGTTTTTTTCTTAGCTTATATGCGATCATCACCGTCATTACTCCATATTTTAAATTTCAGACCCTAAATCACTAGTTGGCTTTACTTATTTATTTATATCTGCGTGTGTGTCTGTGTGCGTGTATGTGTGCACGTCCTTAACTGTTTGTGTATATGCTGCTTTTATACGTATTTATATGTATAGTTTAATCTGTATATGGTTAGACATGTAAAAATTCGTTTTTATCTAGCTTTCATACAAACAAATTTTATTACACCCAGTAGTTTGATCGTTAAAGCCGTCCACTTAGCTGATCCTTGTCCCACGCATCTCTTAATCACACACACCTCGCCGCTTTCCACTAAGCTGACCTTTAATACTTAACCTCATTTTTCAACAGATCTCCCCTTACATTTATGCCACATTTCCATCTAATTTTTGATTCACTTTTCATTTATTGGCGATAGAAACCAAACCCTTTCAACACATTTTAATGCACATGGTGGTTTTTCAACCTACAAACCAATTTTTAAACTTTGCAATACCCTAAAGAACGTTGCACGCAAGAATAATAATATGATGTGGATTTCCCAACTTTACAGACATTGCACCTATGAACTTACTGATTCTACTGATAATACCAAAGAATCTACTTTTACCATAAAAATTCCAACAAAGTCAACTGTTTTGCATTTTTATTATTTCTTTGTCGTTCTATTTAATTGTCATCGTAAAACGGGACTTCAAGTTAAATATCTCTTTTGATATGATTCAATATTATATTTGATATATTATTTTTTATATTACATACAATACATTACGTTTCTACATTCTATTTAATACATTACTTTTCTATATTATATTTAATACATTAATTTTTATATATATTTAATATATTACGTTTATATATTATATTTAATATATTATTTTATATATTATATTTAATACATTAATTTTCTATATTATATTTAATATATTACTTTTCTATATTATATTTAATACATTAACTTTATATATTCTATTTAACAAATTACTTTTCTATATTATATTTAATACATTATTTTCTATATTATATTTAATATATTACATTCTATCTTATATTTAATACATTACTTTCTATATTATATTTAGTACATTACTTTCTATATTATATTTAATAAATTAATTTTCCATATTATATTTAATACATTAATTTTCTATATTATATTTAATACATTCCTTTCTATATCATATTTCATACATTACTTTCTATATTCCATTTAATACATTACTTTTCTATATTATATTTAATACATTACTTTCTATATTATATTTAGTACATAACTTTTCTATATTATATTTAATACATTACTTCCTATATTATATCTAATGCATTAATTTTCTATATTATATTCACTACATTACTTTTATTTATTTTATTTAATCCACTAATTTTATATATTATATTTAATACATGAATTTTCTATAATATATTAAATACATTACTTGTCTATATTCAATTTTGTACATTAATTTTCTATATTACATTTAATACAACATTTTATATATTATTTTTAATATATTACTTTTCTATATTATACTTAATACATTATTTTATATATTACATTTTATACATTAATGTATATATTATATTTAATATATTACTTTTATATATTATATTTAATGCATTATTTTTTTTGTATTATATTAAACACATTATTTTTATATTATATTTAATACATAAATTTGCTATATTATATTGAATACATTACTTTTCTGTATTATATTTTATACATTACTTTCTATATAATATTTAATACATAATATTCTATATTATATTTAATACTTAACTTTAATATATTATATTAAATACATTAATTTTCGATATTATATTTTGTACCGGATTATCTATATAACATTTAATATATTACTTTTCTATATTCTACTTAACACATTCATTTTCTATATCATATTTAGTAAATAATTTTTTATATTATATGTAATACATTACTTATCTATATTATATTTAATACATTAATATTCTATATAATACATACATTACTTTTATATATTATATTTAATATATAACTTTTCTATATTTAATTTTATATATTGCTTTAAAATATTATATTAATACATTACTTTTCTATATTATATTTAATACATTAATTTTCTATATTATATTTAATACATTAGTGTTCTATATGATATTTGATACATAAATTTTCTATATTATATTTAATACATGAATGTTTTATATTATATTTAATACATTACATTTATATATTATATTTTATATATTACTTTTCTATATTTTATTACATACATTACTTTTCTATATTATATTTTATACATAACTTTTATCTATTATATGTAGTACATTAATTTCTATATTATATGTAATACAGATCTTTTATATATTGTATTAAATACATTAATTTTCTTTATTATATTTAATCCACTTATATTCTATATTATATTTAATACATTACTTTTCTATATTATATTTAATACATTACTTTTCTATATTATATTTAATACATTAATTTTCTATATTATATTTTATCCATTTATTTTCTATATTATATTTATACATTACTTTTCTATATTACATGCAATACATTAATTTTCTATATTATATTTATCACTTTTCTCTAATATATTTAATACAATAATTTTCTATATCATCTAAATTTCACTATTTTCTATATTATATTTATTACTTTCCCTTCTATATTATATTTAATACATTAATTTTCTATATTATCTTTAATACATTTCTTTTCTATATTTATTAAATTAATTTTCTATATTACATTTAATGCATTACTTTTCTATATTATATTTAATCTATAAATTTTCTATATTATATATAATACATTACTTTTCTCTATTATATTTAATACATTAGATTTCTATAATATATTTAATACATTACATTTCTATATAATACTAGCTGTACCCGGCCACGCGTTGCTGTGTCTCAGTTTATTTAAATGGAACACATTCCTCAAGAAAAAATGCATTTAGTTCGTTTATTTACTTTTATTATTTTTTGCAATTTTTTTAATCAATAAAAGTTGGGGTTTTCCCCCAACAAAAGATTAATTTTTTACCAAAAATTGTTTAGGTGAAAGTTTTTTTTCAGGAAAACTTGCATTTTTTTTAAAAGAAATTCGACAGTGAACTTTTCTCTTTGAAAACGGAATTTTTATTATAAAAAGAACAGATGAATGCTTTACATAAACACTGTAAATAGTTATGTGAATGTAGAGAAAAGTTTGATTCTTTTTTTCATGAGAATGTACAAATTATTTTTTTAACAGATGTTCAGAAAATAAACAGAAAAATACTTCCATCATTAATTATGCAAAAAAAAATAAAACGTTGATTTAGTGTCTCAACATTATGCTTATAAATTACGATAAAACTATCTGAGTATGCGCTGTTGTACGGTTGTTGTAAAAATTGAACGGAAACTTAAATTTCGCTCCGTTTTAATCTTTCTTAATTTTTTAATTTTGCCCAGCAAACGAATATAATCCAAACAGTAGCATTCAACAATTGTACTTCATGTATATAAAACACAAAATATTTTTTTAAAAAAAGTTAATAACGAAAGGGAAATAATTTCATTTTTAAACGAAAAAGTCAGTTTGGTATATCTTTTTGTTATTTTTTACATAAGTCCAGCTGACCATTAACATTGGAAATGTCGATATTTATAGGTTGTCGGGTACGTTTACAACGAATAAACACTCCAATCTACCCATGTTAAGAACGGCTTTCGGAATAGATCTCTAACCTTGTCAGCATACCCGAAAAGCTATAAAAGTTGACGTGTCGAATGTGAATGATGAGTTGGACGTAATGTAAAAATGTACCGAATTTAAAAGGGAACGAAATTTTACATAACTTACTGTATTAATGCTATATTTTTAAGCAAAAAAAAATATTTAGGTGTGGCCATAAATTTCTAAACTCATTCCACCCTAAATAATTTAGGTGACTGAAATAGGAATCTAATTGAATCTTTAATTTCCTGAATAGTATGCGAGAAATTCATTTTCTTCGAGTTATATCGATTTCATTAATACGGACTTTAGGGGCTTTTTTCGTAATGTTCCTGTAAAAATTATTTTTTATTGTTACAAATTACGATGCTTTACTTATATAAAAAAGCAAAATTAAATTCTGTCGTTTTTTATTTACTACTGAAAACCATAACGTTAGTAAAGGTATTTTTTGTTTAAACAAAATAAAAGATTTTCACTAAGAGTTAAGTAAATAAAATAATTAGTTCATTATATTCTGCGATCATTATTTGATAAATACTGCAATTTTCATTAAAATTGGTTAATTTCCTGATTTTTGATGAATTTTTAAGTAAAGGGAGGGGTCAAAATGTTTATACACTTTGAGCGTCGGCATTCATTTTGTCTGTACCTGCCATTTTTCGATGAATATTTGATAGGAAAGCGACCACGTGTGGTTAATTTAAATTAAATTTCAATCACATGGTTACATTATCAATAATCATGTGATTAAACCCATTGAAAATTACTGATATTGTAAACACGTTCTGTGTAGTGGTAAGACCAAAATATACTTTTAGTGATATCACATGGTGTTGGCAACTGAGAATTAAAAAAAAACCGCGAGATCAGGAGAAAGAAATCTCCGGAAAATCGCTAGATTGTAAACTTTTATCGTCTGAAATTTTCAAAAATCGCTAATTCCCACCCCCAAACTCCATATTTTAACTTCCTACCATAAAAAAATTATAAATATAGTATATTCAATATATAAAATGTTCCGTGTTTTCTCACTATATGTTTCTGGAATTATATTGAAGCGGTTAGCTCCCCAGAAGGCTTACATATTTTATCAGCTAGCTTTACCTGTTTTTTCAGAGAGAGTATTTTTTTTTGCAAGAAACAAATCATAAACTCAAACGTTTTATAATAAAAGTTAAATTGAAATATACTGCAAATTAAACATCACAATAATGGTGCAACATATTTTGAAATTATAAAAATAAAAAAATAAAAAAAACTTTGTTTTAGCATGCTAAAAGTGTTTAGGTTGGTAGATAAATTCTACTGTATTGGTATGCGTTTTGTTGTTGTTGTTGTTGTTGTTGTTGTTGTTTCTTGCTTTTTACAATTTTCGACTAAATACTTCTAAATTAAGCGGGGTTGCTTAGATGGCATTTTAAACTAAACTTCGGAGGTTGGAATGCCCCCTCCCCACCTAAAATGTACTTGGAAAAATCGATTTTATAGCGAGATTTAAGAACGGTTAGCCGAAAAAAAGGTGAAAAACAAAACAAAGAATCAATAAATAATTGTTACCAAAGGCTACTTTTTTTACTTACATGAATGAGTTTATTTTAATTGTTACCAAAGGCTACTTTTTGTACTTACATGAATGAGTTTATTTTATGTTTTAACGTATTTTCAAGCGCTTTTCTTTATTTTTTTAATCTTAAATTGCGGGTGTTTGAGTGCAAAATATCTCCAGATTTTCTAGAATTCCCCGCTAGATTACAAACGAAATCTCCAGATCTAGCAGGAAAACCGCTAAATTGAAAACACTGGTCACGTTACGGGAAGCGTTAATAAATAATTGTCTCTAAATAAAAAAATGGCCTATCGGTTCAAGAAAACCACCTATTTATTATAGCAACATTAAGTATAATGTTATAATTAAAAAGAAATATATAGAAACACACATGGGTATAGTAAACATATTATAGCAAAACGTGGAAGCCATCCGTCCAGTGGTTCTTGAGACTATTAATTGCGAACGAACCAAGAGTTACATTTATATATATATATATAGATTTAATACATTACTTTTCTATATTATGTTTAATACATTACTTATCTATATTATATGTAGTACATTTATTTCTATATTATATTTAGTACATTTATTTCTATATTATATTTAGTATATTACTTTTCTATATTAAATTTAATACATTACTTTTCTATATTATGTATAATACATTAATTTTCTATGTTATTTTTGCAACATTACTTTTCTATATTATATCCATAACATTCATTTTCTATATTAAAATTATTACATCATTTTCTATATTATAGGTATTACAATACATTTTTATATTATATTTATTACATTAACCTTCTATATTATATGTAATATATTACTTTTCTGTATTGTGTTTAGTAAATTTATTTTCTGTATTAAATTTAATACAGAACTTTTCGAGATTATATTTAATACATACATGTTTTATATAATATATAATACCTTAATTTTCTATATTATATTTAATACATTACTTTTACATATTATATTTAATATATTACTTTTCTATATTATATTAAATACATTACTTTTGATAAATACTATCAATATAATATAATTATATTAAATACATAACATTTATCTATTATATTTAATACATTAATTTTCTATATTATATTAATTACATTACATTTATATAGTATATTTAATACATTAATTTTATATATTATATTTAATATATTAATTTTATATATTATATGTAACACATTACTTTTATATATTATATTTAGTACATTACTTTTATACATTATATTTAATACATTACTTTTATACATTATATTTAATACATTACTCTTATATATTATATTTATTACATTACTTTTATGTAGTATATTTATTACATTACTTTTATACATTATATTTAATACATTACTTTTATATATTATATTTATTACATTACATTTCTATATTCTATTTAATACATTAATTTTATATATTATATTAATACATTACGTTTATATATTATGTATAACACGTTACTTTTATATATTATATTTAATATATTACATTTCTATATTATATTTAAGACATTACTTTTTTATATTAAATATAATACATTAATTTCATATATTCTATTTACTACATTACTTTTATATATTATATTCAATGCATTACTTCCTATATATTATTTAATACATACATTTTCTATATTCATTTTCTGTATTATATTTAGCAAATTAATTTTCTACATAATATTTAATACGTTACTTTTCTATAAAAAAATTAATTAATTAATTTTCTATATTATATTCAATACATTTCTTTATATATTATCTTTTATATATTAATTTTCTATATTGTACTTGATACATTCTTTTTCTATATTATATTTAATATATTAAGTTTATATATTATATTTAATACATTAATTTTCTATATTATATTTTATACATTACTTTTCTATATGATATTTAATACATTCATTTTATACATTATATTAAATATATTATCTTTCTTTCTTTAATACATTATTTTCTATATTGTATTAATTACATTAATTTTCTATATTATATTTAATACTTTACTTTTCTATATTATATTTAATACATTAATTTTCTATATTATATTTAATACATGACTTTTTAATATTTTATTTAATACATTATTTTATATATTATATTTAAATCATGAATTTTCTATATGATATTTAATACATAACTTTTCTATATTATATTAAGTAAATTACATTTCTACATTATATTTGATACATTACATTTCTATATTATATTTAATACATTAATTTTATATATAATATTTAGCACATCAATTTTCTATATTATATTTAATGTATTACTTTTATATATTTTATATAATATATTATTTTCTACATTATATTAAATATATTACTTTTATAAATTATACTACGACATTACTTTTCTATATTATATTTAATAAAATAATGTTCTATATAATATGTAGTACATTACTTTTCTATATTACATTTAATATATTTATTTTATATATTATATCTAATACATTAATTTTCTCGATTATTTTTAATACATTATTTTTCTATACTATGTTTAATACATTTATCCTATATTGTATTTAATAAATTAATTTTCCTTAGTATATTTAGTATTTTACTTTTATATATTCAATACATTACTTTTCTATATTATATTTAATACATTACTTTTCTTTGTAATATTTTATACATTAATTTTCCATATTATTTTTATTACATTACTTTTCTCATATTATATTTAATACATTAATATTCTATATTATATTTAATACATTACTTTCATATATAATATTTAATGCATTAATTTTCTATATTATTGTTAATACATATATATTCTATATTATATTTAATACATTCCTTTTCTATATTATATAGAGTAAATTAATTTTCTATATTATATTTAATACATTACTTTTCTATATTATATTTAGTACATTAATTTTATATATTATATTTTATACATTATTTTCCATATTATATTTATTACATTACTTTTTTATATTAGGTTTAATACATTACTTTTCTATATTATATTTAATACATGAATTTTCTATATTACAGTTTATACATTAATGTTCTATATTATATTTCATATAGTAATTTTCTATATTATATGTAATTACTTTATTTATTTATTACTTTTGTATATTATAATTAATACATTACTTTTATATATTATATTTATTACATTAATTTTATATATTATATTAATTACATTACATTTATATAGTATATTTAATATATTAATTTTATATAGAATATTTCAGACATTACTTGTATATATTATATTTAATAATTTAAGTTTATGTACTCTATTTAATACATTACTTTTATATATAAATTTAATACGTTACATTTTTATATTATATTTAATAAATTACTTAATATAAAAAATTATATTTAGTAAATACATTTTCTATATTAAATTTCATACATTACTGTTCTATATCATATTTAATACATTACTTTTCTGTATTATGTTTAATACATTACTTTTCTATATTATATTTAATGCATTACTTTTCTATATTATATTTAATGCATTACTTTTCTATATTATATTTAATACATTACTTTTCTATATTATATTTAATACACTACTTTTCTATATTATATGTAGTACATTAATTTTCTATAATATATTAAGTACATTTATTTTCTATATAATACTTAGTACATTACTTTTCTATATTATATTTAATTCATTAATATTCTATATTATATTTATTACATTACATTTCTCTATTATATTTATTACATTACTTTTCTATATTATATTTATTACATTACTTTTTTATATTTTATTAATACATAAATTTTCCATATTATATTTAATGCCTGATTTTCTATCTTATATTCAGTAAAAGAATTTTCTATATTGACTTTAATGCATTAATTTTCTATATTATATTTAATGTATATATTTTCTATATTATATATTTGTACATTACTTTTCTATATTACATAAGTACATTACTTTTCTATATAACATTTAATATATTGTTTTTCTCTTTTTTTCATATATTACTGTTCTATATTATATTTAATACATTACTTTTCTATATTATATTATATACATTACTTTTCTATACCCTATTTAGTAAATGAATTTTCTATATTATATTCAATAGATTACTTTTCTATAATATATTTTGAAAATTAATTTCTTAATTATATTTAATACATTACTTTTTTATATTATATTTAAAACATTAACTTTCTATATCATATAAAATAACTTTTTTATCTTTTATATTAAGTACATTACTTTTTATATTATATTTAATACATTACTTTTATATGTTATATTGAATACGTTCATGTTCTATATTATTTGATACATTAATCTTTTATATTATATTTAATACATTACTTGTATGTATTATATTAATACAATAATTTAATATATTGTATTTAATACATAAATTTTATATATTGTATTGAATACATACATCTTTTATATTATATTGTATACATCGCTTTTATATATTATATTTAATACATTACTCTTCTATATTATATTTAGTACATTAATTTTCTATATTATATTTATTTTATATTCTATTTAATACATTACTTTCATATATTATATTTTATACATTAGTTTTGTATATTATATTTAATACGTCACTTTTATATATTATATTTAGTACATTTATTTTCTATATTATATTAGTAAATTACTTTTTTATATTATATTTCATACATTACCTTTCCATATTATATTTAATACATTACTTTTATACATTTTATTTTACATTACTTTTCTATATTGTATTTAATTCATTAATTTTTATATTGTATTTAATTCATTAATTTTTACATTGTATTTAATACATTACTTTTCTATATTATATTTAATACATTTATTGTTATATTATATTTAATACATTACTTTTCTATATTATTTTTAGTACATTAAGTTTCTATATTATATTTAATACATTATTTTATACATTATATTTTATGCATTACTTTTCTATTTTATTTAATACGTTAATTTTCTATATTATATTTAATACATTACTTTCTATATTATATTTAATACATTACTTTTCTATATTTTATTTAATACACTCATTTTATATATATTTAATACATTAATTTTATATATAATATTTAATTCATTAATTTTCTATATTATATTTAATACATTAATTTCATATATTATATTTAATACATAGCTTTTCTATATTGTATTCAGTACATTCATTTTTGTATATTATATTTAATATATTACTTTCTATATATTTAATACATTACTTTTATATATTTTATTAAATACATTAATTTTATATATTATATTTAATACATTAGTTTTATATATGATATGTAATACATGAAGTTTCTATATATCCTATTTAATCCATTTATTTTGTATATTATATTTAATACATAACTTTTATATATTATATTTATACCTCACTTTTCTATATCATATTTAATGCAGTACTTTTCTATATTCTATTTAATACAGTACTTTTCTAAGTTTGTGAGACTTTTCGTTCGAGATGTAATCTAACGAATAGCAGGTCTATATAAATATTATTGTGCTATTTGTACACTGAGGATCAAAGGCATATGTTGAAGCTTGATAGAATAAGAAAATAATCTGTTTAATATGTCAATTTTTTTTTCGAATAATAAATTTTGTAGAATATAATTTGCCCAATTTTAATGTCCTTTATATATATATATATATATATATATATATATATTTTAATATATATATATTTATATATAATGCATATATATATATTAATATATAAACATGTCAATTACATCACTGTTTGACTTTATCGACATACTTTGCTATTTGCACTTTATTTAATTTTCTACAGAACTTTGAAAGAGGGAACATATTTCTTAAAACACTGTAGCTTTTCTATTCGCAGGAGTACAAATAAAATTATTTCTCTTAAAACTTTGTTTATTTTTATGACAGGAAAATGTACGAATATTTATAAAACAAATTTTTCACTTCCGCTAATAAATAGACACCTTGCTTTTGAACAAAGTGACACACCCTTTATATATATATATATATATATATATATATACACACACATATATATATGCGAGCTAACAGTTACTAAAACATGTTAAAAACATTAATGAAAATTGAATATATATATATATATATATATATATATATATATATATATATATATATATATATATATATATATATATATGCTAACACGCTGCCTGGCGTTGTTCGGTAATAAAATACGCTGAAATATGATATTTAATTCATGCAGATTTTTATTTATTGTAATAATCAATAGAGAATTGAGCCAATTCTCTGTTCATTATATATTGTACTCAATTGTATATATATATATATATATATGTATATATATATATATATATATATATGGCTTCAATAGCTAGAAAATAGAAATAAAAATATGACTTGAGTGTCCTCAGCTGGAATCAAAATCAAAACATATATTTCCCCAGCAGTATTCTTTGAGCTTAGTCTATAATCATATTAAACCTTTAAGATAATGTTTGTAAAGGTATACATGTGTAGAAGTAACATGTTTGGTCGACTTAGACCTAACAAACTTTTTTTTCAATTTTGACTCCTTAATAACTGTTTTATCGGCTTAAAACCAAGTCGAATTTGTTCCACAGGTTAAAATCCCCCTATATATGAAGTTTCACGTCTGTTCTCAAAATATTGACAGAGTAGTTTGGTTGAGAACGTTACAAGACAAGGTTACCTTTATATAACTCATAGGCCACTTGCCGTTGCCCGGTCGTAAAATACGCTGTAATATCAGGTTGACAAGAAAGTTATTGTGGGTTTTAACTTTTAAATTCCAGTGAATATATCTCGGTTCAATAAAAATTTTATTGAACGAAATAATAACCATCAGAATCAACAAAATGTTTTCCAACACAGAACAAGTGTATTTATGTCAATAACTGTGGCGATAAAGTCGCTGAAGAAGTTTTTATATTGCTTGAGTTTTTGAAGCATTTTTGATGCAGAAAGTTGTCGAAATGCTTGCAAAAGTGGTAGTCAGTAAGTAAGAGGCTGAAGGATGAAGTAGAGTTCCATAATTTGTTTAACTTCTGATGAGTCGGTTAAGCAACGTGCGGTCGCACATTGTCGTGGAGGGGAATTGGACCTTTTCGATGCTTGGTGTTGTTGTCGAAGTTTCTGATGCATTCATCCATTTGTTGGCATTACTTGTTCGCCGTAATAGTTTTGTCTGCATACAAAAAACTGTAATGGGTGAGACTGGTCGTATACCACCAAACAGTCAAGTCTTTTTTGGATTAGAACTCTCGCTTCGAAAAGTGTCGTGGATCTTTGCACAGTTAGAATTTAATATGAATTAGAATTTAATGCAACAATGAGCACAAATTGAAACTTGATCGACCATCAATTTGGCATAAAGCATTCATTTTAATTCAACGGTCTATAACTTTTGCGCGTTTTTAACAGGCTAAAAAATATAGTATATGTATTATATTCTGCGCCTATGCATTTATTATTACTGTTGATTCTAGTATTATTAGACTTGGTGCTTATTTACGATACATCATAAGTCAATGTTGTTTCGATTTTTCAGACGTTTTTCTCACATTGCATATTATTCTCACAAAATCTGCATCATGTGAATTGTCATTTGTTTTACTTATTGATTTCATTTGACTAATTTAAAGTAGTAAATATTGGCTTAATTGTAAAGCGTGCTTTATAAATATTTGACGTCCTTACTTACAGATAGTCTTAAAAACTGTTTTTTGATTCTTTCGAAAACTAACTTCATAATACTTACATAATACTACATCAGCAGTTAGAGTGATAAGAACAATGACATATACCCTGAATGAAAATGAAAATGACAAGCACAAGGACAAGGACTTTCCATAAAAATGACAATACTATATACTTTCAATGAAAATGACAATATCATATATTTTCAATGAAAGTGACAATATCATATATTTTCAATGAAAGTGACAATATCATATATTTTCAATGAAAGTGACAATAAGATATATTTTAAATGATAATAAGATTGACACTGAAGTATAATTTCAATAACAACGACAATGGTATATATTCTCAATATGGTGTTTACTCATCTCCTTTTTATACGACCGAGTTATTACTAAGACTGCTATTAACGCACACGTGTCTTATTTATCATATGAATGACGTTCTCAACATTTACATTCTATATTTATGCCACCATTGTCACCACTGGTTTAGGATAACTTTTCGTTAGATAAGGAATATTATAAGTCATATGGGACACACCAGGTTATAGAGAGATGCGTATGTACTTTTATTTTATTCAGATAATACTTAACCATAAGAAGTTCAGTTTCATAAACACAAAGTAAGAAATATAGAGCATAATCTCGTTTAATTACTAAAACATTTAGCCTGGTCAGCACAAGATCGATGACCACCCGTAAATATCAAGTTTATACAGTTTCCAGGAAACCCGTTTAACCCGCCTAGGATGCATGGCGCTATATCTACAAAAAATGTTACACTTTTCACAAAGCTATTACGTTTTTTTTTTGTTTTAATTTCCAACAGCTTTTTTTTATTCTAGAATAGAACAAAGTCCCAAGTATAATTTCAAATATTTCAACGACTTTTTCCGTATAGCCAATTCAACCTAGGTGAGCTTAATGTGTACGTATATATATATATATATATATATATATATATATATATATATATATGTGTGTGTGTGTGTGTGTGTGTGTGTGTGCGTGCGTTTGTGTGTGTGTATAATCATGTTTAAAGAATATAAAGATAATTTCTTTATTACTTACTTTTTTCTGTTTACTCAAAAATTTTCCCTTTCCACTAAATATTAAAAAACAAACATTTTCTTTCTTTATTTCATCCTCATTCTTATCTATCTCTATATATAAAACCAGCATTCACTTAAAAACATGATTGATCGTTTCCTCATTGTGTTTAAAAAGTTAACATTTAGTATTCTCCTGTAGTACGTTAATTTTTCAATAACTTGCAAAAGTGGTCTTATAGAGTTGCCATAATCCAAGGTACGTCCTACGTAATATATATATATATATATATATATATATATATATATATATATATATATATATATATATATAAGACTAATTATTTACTACGAAAAATGTAAGACCCAAAATCTTGTAGTAACAAACAGCACTTCTTTTTTTTATTGCAATTTCACCCCAAACAAGGCACATTGCCACTTTGCTGTAGTGGGCTACTATCAGGGACATAAGCTACAGGGGTACTATATGGGGAGTTGGGCAGCAAGATGTCGGTTCACGTTTCACTTGAACTTCCGCATGTCAGTACAGTTGAGGAAGCAGAAACTCGGAAGGGAATTCCAAAGTCCAGCGGTTCTGGGGAAGGAACTAATGGAATAAAAGATTCTCTTAAATCTAGGGATCTCAACTGTGAAGGGGTGGGATTTTGCTGCTTGTCGGGTTTGTCGGGTGTATTTACGTCAAGGGGCACAAGTGCTTGCAGTTCGGCAGAGCATTCACCATTGAAATACTTGTAGAACAGGCAAAAGGATGCTACATTACGTCGATGGGACAGAGGCTGAAGCTTACACGAGCATTCAAAAGAGCTAATTTATTTATAAGTAAGTCTGCCACCCATTTTGGTAATTTAACTCCAACAATAATAAGAATAACAACAACAACAATAATAATAATAATGATAATAATAATCGAAAATGAAGTAGAGACACTAATAAACACTACAAGGATCTTGAGCCAGAATATCCAAATGGAATTTGGTATGGAAAAATGTGCACTACTAGTTATAAGAAAGGGAAAACTGGAGACGACTGAAGGCATAAAACTGCCCAACACAACGGAAATAGTGCATTAGGGGAACACGACACCTATAAATACCTGGGAGTTCTGGAAGCAGACAACATCAAGACAACAGAAATGAAAGAGAGAATTGGAAAGGAATACCTCAGGAGAACAACTTCTGGAAACTAAATTATATAGCAGAAAGGGTATAAATACATGGGCAGTGTCATTAGTAAGATACTCTGAACAGTTCATAGTTAAAGTAGAACTGAAACAGCTCGCCAGAAGACCAGAGAACTCATGATCATGTACAACGCACTACACCCGAAGGACCATGTTGACTGAATGTACGTGAAAAAGAAAGACGGGAGGGGACTGGTATGTATAGCATGACACACACAAAAAAAGCTACAAAGGTACATAATTCAAAACACTGAAAGGATAATTATGACAGCGAGAGACGCTGAAAAACAAAACAAAACAGAAAGCAGAGAGACAAAGCATAGGACAGGAAAAGAAAAATGGGAAGTAAAACAACTACACGGAAGATTCATAAGGATGACAAAATATTAGAATAATTAAATATATGGACATAGATGTAAAAGAGGACACGTAAACTGAATCCCTAATAATGGTAGCATAAGAAAACTCAATAAGAACCAACCACATCAAAGCAAAGAAAGACAAAACACAAGAAAACAGCAAATGCAGACTCTGTGGACAAAGAGACGAGACGATAAACCATACAGTAAGCGAATACAGCACACTGGTCCAAAAAGAATACAAGAACAGGCACGACCAAATGGAGAGGGCAGTACACTGGGGATTATGCAAACAGCTGTATCTTAAACGCATAGACAAATGATACAAGCATAAAGCGGTAACAGTAATTGAACATGGGAATTACAAAATCCTATGGGCATGGACATACAAACAGATAAATGCATACAAGCAAGAAGACCGGATGTCGTAATAATTGACAAGAAAGAAAAGTCCTGTCAAATCGTACGCATTTCTGTTCCAGCTGACCACAGGATAAATAGTAAAGAAAAGGAGAAACAGACCAAATATACAGAGCTATCGAGAGAACTGAAAGAAATATGGATGATAAAAAAATCAAGATAGTACCTCTAATCGTAAGAGGACTTGGAACAATTCCGAAAAACTTTGAAAAAAGAATGGGGGAAATTGGAATCAGAGGAATGGTTGGAAAGATACAACGAATAATAATAATGAAAACAGCTGAAATATTAGGGAAACCCCTTGAATGCGGGGACTAATACATATAAGCCACACTAGCGGATCAGACGAACTGCTGTAGAGACAAAACATGAAGAAGCGTTGCATGGAACCAAGAACATAAAAGATACATATCTATTTCTATTTCCCCCCTTCCCCATCTCATCCTCTTCCATTACGCAATCACCACCTCCACGAAAGAATGATGCTAAATAGCCGAGAAGGTTCAAGGAGGATTGAAAGACCGAGGAGAGAGCACTGACCAGACCTCCAATGGACAAGCGCGCAGAGAACTGGGACCTTAGGTAGGCTTATTGCCACTCAAATTCCAGTGGAGATCAATGGCCACTTCTAGGGAGAAATCGATGGTAAGCGATTGTTGCGATAATGCAAATTAATTTACAAATATTATCAGAAGACGTGGAGAGCACCGGAAATCTGTGGGGACTTGTTATCATTCAGCTTCCATGAAACACCACAGGTTATTTTGAAGGAGATATTTGATGACCTGTGTGAATCCTCTTTGTGAGCTACAAATAATAACAATAATAATAACAATAATAATAATAATAATAATAATAATAATAATAATAATAACTTTAACCATTTACCGTAATCTACCACGCACTTGATAAACTGTAATTCAATTTACAAACGTTTTAAAAAAACATAACTGAATCCCCGCTAATCTAAGACAAATTTTTAGTTAAAACACAATAATACACTCTGTGGCTTTTCGGTTTGTTTTTAGTGTGTACTTAAATTAATTCATTTAAAGCGCTTTCAACATTTTCTTAAATTCTCTTCATCTCTTCAGCTTTTTGTTCATTCTAGTTGTAACCTGAAGAGGATTCGACAAAGAAACGAAAGTGATAGTGATACATATAGAACATTTATTCATTTTTTTATTTATTTTTACCCTTAAAAGAGATTATTACAAAATTTTAAAAATGATGGAAGTATAACCAAGCAGTAAAAATCTATTATGCGTAAATAAAGAAATGCGCTTTACATACACATAATAATGTGTGTGTGCGTGTGTGTGTGCGTGTGTGTGTGCATGTGTGTGTGCGTGTGTCTGTGTGTGTATGTGTGTGTGTGTGCGTGCGTGTGTGTGTGTGCGTGCGCGCGG
Source organism: Euprymna scolopes (assembly GCF_053919585.1). Taxonomy (NCBI): domain Eukaryota; kingdom Metazoa; phylum Mollusca; class Cephalopoda; order Sepiida; family Sepiolidae; genus Euprymna; species Euprymna scolopes. Next base: position 91,860,624 of record NC_136498.1, read on the forward strand.
TTGGCTGTTTTGGAATGTTACTTAGATGTTCGGAAAAAGATGGCAGCCTAAATGGGACGTAAGCTTTCAAGTTGTCTTTGTTAGCAACTTGTTTTAATGTAAGGTGTGAACTTCTGTTTTTTGTCTTATAATGGTTTATTGGTAGCAAATTTTATTTTTGCTGTAGAGCAACATGGTGAATTGGTCTAAATTCACATCTTAATTTTGGCTGTTCATCTCTGCATGAAACAGCCCGTCAAAATGCTCCGGATTTTTTTTCCATTCTGGGAAAACGGAAATAGATTAATCCTTGGTTATGGAAATTTAGCGCTATATAGATATATGTCCCACGAGACAATGGATACCTCTGTACGCGTAGCTGTGCATGTAATTGTGAGGCTAGGATTGCGTAATCTCAACTACACGTCTCTTGAATCGGCACTGCTTAAGTTCAGTTGCAAGGAGAAGTCCAGAACGATTGAAAACAATGCCGAGATAAGCTGAGACCACATACAGTACCTGAAATTCACAAAATGATCGCCGATTTTCGTACTAACAAGACTCAACGTTGTTTAACTTCAATCATTTAAGTGTAGCAATGTGTCAACATGACTATTCTGTATATAATAGTTCTCAATAAAAAACAAAATATGTTTTGATTTAATTTCAAGTAAACATTTTACATAGATACGACAATATCAATGCTACTATTTCGATCAAGTGACCTAACCAGGTGACCTAAACTTCCGGTTTGCATCTTTAATAAAGACGGGGAAAAAGTTTTACATTTGTAATTGAAACAGGGTACTCCTGCTAACAACATAAGTAACCAGTTAAAGGAGAAAAGGAAGCTGTGCATATAGACAGGGTTGAGCGTAGGATAAAACATAAGGAAAGACAACGATAGTCACTCGTGATTAATTAGGATAAAAGGCCCGTTGCAATAGTAACAGACATCACCAGATAATTTAACCTATAACTTAATTTTGGCTGTCTGAAATTAATGTTAATATCATAATAAAATATAAGATCAATTATTGCAATTCTTAATATTTAATTGAAGTTTATTTTATAATTTTAATCGCATAAAATGAAGAAATTAAAAATAAACCTTAAAGTGTTAAATAAAAATAATAAATATACATCGATAAATTACTTAAAGATTGATCATTAAAACTTCAGATTTAAAATGTAACAAATCTAAATATATTGTAAAAATAAGAAATAAAGATGATTATATATATATATATATATATATATATATATATATATATATATATATATATATATATATAAAACAAAGTGGATAATTATATTTAAAAAAAACAATAGATATCCCGCTCCCCATATGGGGGTACCAAATTGGTTAAAGGGAAAATTATTCCCAACTCATATTTAGGTAAAAATGCACGTTCGTAAATAATCGAATTTATTCAAAACGTATCGCAAAAACAAATAACATCTATATATAACAAAGGTGTATTCAAGATAGTTTGAAAATATGACTATTATAGTACCTAATTTAGAAAATAAGGCTAAATTAATATATATTTATTGGGATATAGTATTTTAGTACAAGAATAACTATGAAACAATAAAATTTAAGCTTTATTATCGTACATATATACATATATATATATACATATATATATACATATATATATGTATATATATATGCACATAAGTGTATACTTATGCATTTATACAGATACATGCACTTATAAAAATATAGTAATGTTATAAATATTTAATTTGATTCAAATGTGCATAGCAGTTTTATTTTAGATGGACAGGTTAGCAGAAATTGAAAATTAATTCATCTGTTTAAAATGCACAATTTATTAATATCGGACGTGTAGGCAATAAATAATAGTCAAATATCCACATAAAAAGATACGAACCAATTAGACTAACACATCAAACAAACAAATAATTAAACACTAAATAGAGCCTATAAAAGAGAATGGATACAAATAAAGACCGACACAATAATTACGGAATTATTACCCTTTAACCGAAAAAAAGTCATTTTCCTTTAAATTAAAACAAATCGTAAACAATTGAAAACAAATATATAAATAGTCACTTTCCTTTAATTAAAAAATAAAAAACACCAAAGATCTTAGCGAGAATTGCAGAAAATGAAATATAAGAGCAAAACAAGAACGAATAAAAATAAAAGAAAATAATCAGCGAAGTAACCACCGACATGAATTTAGATCTATATCCCTTGTTTAACATGCACAACAGCATAGCCCCTCAACAGTAATTAGAATAAAAATAGTAGTAAATAAATAGACAGTAAATAATAATAAACAAATAACTACATTAAAAAGGATTAGAAACAATTATAAACTAATACATCCAACAGACATGTAATCTAACATTTAAAAAAAACTTTTAATCATTTCTTTTTTTTAATAAGTAGAGAAAATGGGGGAAAAGAAAACAAGAAACAAATACGAATCAACACAATCATTAGTTATGCTTCTGTAATCGAAAAAAAAAAAAGATTTAAAAAAAGAAAAAATGTTACCTCTCCTTATATAAATAAAAAATCTTTGACTATTTTAAAGAACTGTAGAAAATAACAGAGGACCACAGAAAATAATAAAAACACGTCGCGGTTTCAAATCACCGCCTCCATTTTTCTTTCTCTCTCCACCCCCGTTGTCTCTTCGCCTTCCCTTCCTTTAAACAAAGGACGCGATAGGTTAAAACAAGCTAAACCTATGAACCCATCCGAGTTCAGTGAATACATTTACCTTCCCTTTCTTCTCCTACGCACGTTGGAATTCAAATATATATTTTAAAAAAAAATGCCAATAATTCAGGAAATTGACATTTTAGTTTTTAGACGAAATTAATTTAAATGGAACTAACAAACTCCCAAGCTACTCTTGATTGCATAAATTTCGTTCTGGAATTAATTAGAGTCGTTTGTTTTTCTTATTCGAAGCGACGCCTCTAACACCACGCTGGCCAAATGAATACATCCAGCTTCGGCCCAACCGGGGAGTGTCGGCCGGTCGCCAAACCCGGCCAGAGAGTAGGACGAGGCGCCCGAAATGACGACCGAATCCACCAGGCGAAGGATTCTCAGTAGCAGCGACAGCCGTCTCAGCAGAAGTTCAAACAGCCCTTATCAGGCCTACCAAACCAGTCTTTATTGGGGCTAATAAGTGTTTTCTACTAATGTGATTCACTACTACTTGCCTCTTGAGACCCAGCAGCAGCGAATTCTTCAGCGCTTCCAACTCACTCCAGCGGCTTCCTGCTCATGCTCGCAGCTTTTCCAGCCCTTGGTCCCTCCAACTCACTACTGCAGCCGTCCAGCCCTCAGGGCCTTCAAGCTCCTCCTGCAGCTTTCCGGCAACCTCGCTTGCACCTTGCTTCTCCGGCCTGCCACCTCCATTGCACATTGCTCCTCCGACCTGCGATTTCGCATGCACCTTGCTCCTTTGGTCTGCGACCTCGCCTGCACCTGGCTCCCTACCGACCGTCCGTTCCTTAACACTGACCCTACGTTCTCAGTGACATCCGTTCCTTTACGCTGATCCTATGTTCTCAGTGTCGTCCGTTCCTTAACACTGACCCCTGCATCCTCAGTGTCCACTGTCCATTCCGGATCGCCCTGACGTGCAGATCCAGCGAGCAACCTTAACCCATGCTACGTCTAGAGTACCTGTTCCCGACTTCGAAACCTTAACCTCTTGTGACGTGCGAACTTCCAGACAACCAGCATCCAGATCATACGATTTTTCGCTTCCTTTGCAAATAAAAAGCGAACCCTAGTCTTTAACCAAACAACCTGTGTCTGACATTCTTCTTTGCCTTTGTGCTATTTACTTTTTGCCTGTATCTACCTTGTTAGTTGTTGGGTCGATTGTCCCCGGACGACTGGCCCCGCAACAAACATAAATAAATGAAATAAACAAATAAAGACTATCTAATAATACTAATAATTTTGGTTAAATATTGATTTAAACTATCAATAATAATAAATAATAGTCAAAATATAAAAGAAAAATACAATGAAAACGTTTAAGAAAACAACAGAAAAACATAACAAATAATAGTTTAAAAAAATAATAGTTAATAATATTAGGTTGGTTCAAAAATAATGATTATTTTTTACATTGAAAAAAAACGACATTATCTGTGCACTAACCTAATACAAAGGCAAGTAATTAATGCAAAATATTCATTAAAAAACTGCAAATAATATCGAATAACACACTCGTCCGATATTAAATTATTCAGATGAAACAAATAAATTAATTTCTAATTTCTGCGAACCTGTTCGATCTATAATAAAACCATTCATGCACGTTTAAAAGTCGAACGCCTAAAAAATGACATCCCGAAATTTAGCATTACGGACGCACCACCTGACAGTCGTATGCAAATAAGAACATACTACATGTTAAATATTGCATGAAAACGTGGTTACATGCATGAGTGTTTCATATAAGCTATATTTGATTTATTTTGAAAAGATGTGTACAAAACATATTATGATTGAAGATGTGGGTGTAAGGAGACGAATGAAGAGATAGATTAAATGTTAAATCTTTTTATAGATTTTTAATTTATTATAAACGCTTACTATTCATTCTTGTTGTGGTATTAATAGTTAATTACATAAACACTATTCGAAGCTTTTATATCATACAAGATGAACAGTCTGTAATTTACATAGATGTGTTCAAGAAAGAAAAATATGGAAATAAATGAATGACCGGCTCTAAATCGCCATTTTGTTTTACCTCTTCTTGAGCCTTCTATCGACTTTCAAAGTCAGCAGAATACTCCACGAAAATTCATGATGTTCCGAATATTGACTATTCAAAAGTAATAGGTGAAAAATATTTTCGTGAAGATAAAAATTTAAATCTACTCTTTCTATTTTATCAAATATTGAATGAGATATTTGATGTATACGTTTAAGTTCTCATAAATTAAACATTTGTCTAACTTTTTTTATATATTCACTATGTAAAACCTTTGCCAATAAGGCCCATTATTTGAAAATATATTATAACAAAACTGAAAAACATTAAGACCAAATTTCTGCTGTTGTGTAATTATTCGCTTTGCAATACAATCACTGGTTATTGAGTTACAGTTTAAAATAAGGCATATTTCCGGTCGGACTGACGTGCAGGACAATAATGTTTGAAAAACCAAGCGTAAAGATATAAAGAGATACATCAACTAGTAAATAAAACAATGAATTGATTCAGGCTTCATTTTTATGCATAATCGTCGAGTCGCTCTAACTATGTCTACTACTCTTTTTGAATGATTTTGTTTTATTTCATTTTCTGGAATATTTTTGTTATTCTAACATCCTTTTTACTTGTTCTCAATATATATATATATATATATATATATATATATATATATATATATATATATAGGTGCGTGTGTAAACATTTGCTACTCGCGTTCGAATTTAGGGTGTGAATGAAATGATTTGTATGTATATCAACAGTATTGAAACCAATAAAAAAGTAGTAATAATATAAAAAAAAGTCCGGAAAGAAAGGTTATCATCTGAGGGAATCTCACGCATGCGGCAGAACTACATAGATCTGTGCGTCGGTTTCGGAATCAAATATCTGCGCATACCTTTCAAGGATCAACAAACAGACGACTTGGGGCCATTAAATCAGATTAACAGTACTAGTCTATTAACAAACACTGACGCCATATTTTCTGTGAGAGTCCGGATATACAACCTCTTTAGACGTTATTCAAGATGATATAATATCATATATATATATATATATATATATATATATATATATATATACATGTGTATATATAGAGAGAGATATATATAGATATAGATATAGATATAGATATACGTGTGTGTCATATCCTAACAACTGCTTCGCTGTATCCTAACTATTTAGTGTGGCTGAATATGTTGTTTCCAATGGAAATTTAAACTGCAACTGCTTATGAAGTTGTTAACAATCATTACGTTTTGTAACGTCACTCCACGCAAAAATGAGAGGAATCATGTCTTTATATATTATCAGTGCTTTACTAACTATGGATTCAAAGCAGAAATTGAATCTGATATCTTGCTTTGAACGCAGTAGTACCTGATTAAGTAAACATGATTCCAAAAGGATGAAACACTAGTGTCTGTAGGCATAAAATAAATAATTGTTGTAGACCCGTGCTAGGGATCACAAAGGAAAGAAATCACAAGTATTGTAGAGTGTATAAAATATAATATGTATTTATCATAAAGAATACAGGAGCCACTAAAGTGGTATGAGAGGAACGTGTTCGTAGCATGCGGTTAAATATGGTATGAATGTCTCCATTTAGTCTCTGAAACCGGTGGTATTCATAGGACTGGTTGATTGCACTTAGTTCTAAAATGGGGGTGATTTGTACCCCACAACACTCCCTCCCGAGCTTTTCCACTGGAATGAACGTATAGCTCTTTTTCTTGGGGTTGATCTCTATTGGGTCGGTCATTTTCCTTTTCCTGGAGGACCGGCGTTGTCCGGGTGCTTGTGGTGTTACCAAGTCGAACATGTCATATATCTGGTCCATTACTTCTTCTTGTTCAGCAGGCGGTTGTCTTTCGTCATCAGTTATACGTTTCCGAATTTGGTTTAAATGTTTCTTGTGCGTAAATCTTGGACCTTCGATAATGTAGACCGTCCGCCCGATCCTTTCCTGTATCTTCCCTAGTTCCTACATCGTGCTATTACTTTTGTGTAGCTAGAAAAATACTTTTTTCACCCGGTAAATACCTATTTTTAGAAACTATATTATGTGGCGGTTTCACCTGTTTTGGCAAAAGTTTCTCGAAGACTGAACTAATTTTCCTCGCGAACATTAACTCTGCCAGCGACATCTTCGATGGAGTACTTTCCTTTGGCGTAATTCGGTAAACTTGTAATAACTGTCGTAACGCCTTTTCTTAGGGCGTTCCTTTAGTCTTTTTAGGGCTCTTTTCAGCGTGTCTACAAACCTCGCTGCCTGACAGTTCGATCGAGGATGATAGGTTGGCGTATTTATGGGAGTAAGCTAGAAATCCTCGCAGAAGCTTTTAAAATCTGCTGAAGTGAATTGTGTGCCATTGTCTCACACTAGACAATCAACAGCACCAAATCTAGTAAACAATTCGCGAAGAGCACTGATTGTATAATCCGTCGTTGGACTTTTACATCGAAATACCTCAGGCCATTTTGAAAAACTGTCTACTAAATAATAGTTTCTATCCAGTGGGCCTGCGTAATCTATGTGTATTTTTTGCCATGGGTGGTCCGCTTTAGGCCACGGGCTTAATTGTATTAGGGCGCTTTTGCAGCCAATGCGCATCCCTTACACGACATTACTGTGCCTTCTATATCAGTGTCCATACCCGCCCAGTAAACGTAGGACCTCATGAGGTTCTTCATTCGCGTAGCCCAAGGGTGTCCCGTATGAAAATCCTTTAGAATTGTTTGTAGTGTAGCTGGGATTACTACTCTTTCTCGGTACAACAGTACCTCATTGCACATAGAATAAGCTTCCGCCGCCGATTCATCCGATTGAATGTTTTACTTCGTTTTTTGATGAAACTATCTTCTTCAGCCTCCCTTATTATATCTTCCAAAGTGACTATTACTTCCTTGCATAGTATTTGTATATAGCCCTTTTAACTTTGTAGTGACGCTATTACTGTGTCTTCTAACGGTTCTCTTGATTTGGGGATCGATCGCGACAATCCGTCTGCGAGACTTAACTTCGCAGATGTAAGAAATTCCATACTGAAATCGAAATTCAGTAGAACAGTCCCCCATCTTTGCAGTCTGTTGGCTGTGTAAGTTGGCAGACCTTTTTTAGAGCCAAAGATGGTTATGAGCGGCTTATGGTCAGTTTTTAATTTCAATTTACGACCGTGTAAGAATTGGTGGAATTTTGTAACACCGAATATAATTCTCAGTGCTTCCTTTTCGATTTGCGAATAATTTTTCTCGGTAGGAAGTAAAGTTCTTGACGCGTAGGCGATCGGTTTAGTGGTCCAATCAGGTATCTTGTGTATAATGCACGCCCCGATCTCATAAGAACTTGCGTCAGTTGCAACAATAATCTCTTGTTTCGAATTGAAATCAGTCAGGAATAAATCTAACGTTTATACATCTTTTAATTTCTTAAACGCTGCCTGGCACTCAGGCGTCCAGTTCCATGTTTTGTCCTTTTTTAATAGTAGATCCAATGGCGCACGAAATTCATACGTGTGCTTAATGAACGTCTGATAATAGTTCGTGAACCCTAAAAACTCTGTAATGTTGTAACATTATGAGGTTCTGGTATGTGTTTTATAGCTTTGGACCTGTCTGGATCAGGTTTCCTCCCGTCCTTCTCTATTATATGACCCAGGTATTTAATTTGTTCAAATAAAACCTCGCATTTTGCTTTCTACGCTGTGAATGCGTATTGTTTTATTCTGTCAAACACTTGAAATACATGATCTCTATGTTGTTCAACATTTTGACTACGCATAAGAATATCGTCCAGACAGCCTATTGCGAAATCCAAACCGCTTAGCAAAGTATCGATTACCTGTTGGAAAATTGCAGGTGCTACTTTTATACCAAATACTAATCTATTTAATTTATAAAGTCCTTTGTGCGTTGAGATATGCAAAAGTTTCGAGCTATCTTCCTCTATTGGTATTTGTAGGTACGCCTAGCTTAAATCTATTTTGGAAAAATATTTTCCGCCATTTAACTTAACGAATATTTCGTCTGGGTTTGGTAGTGAGTAGTGATGGTCCTTGAGCGCCGCATTCAATCTGGTCGAGAAGTCCGCGCATATCCTAATCACTTTTTTTCACGTATACAGTGGGGGATGTCACTCACTATAGGTAATAGGGGTCAATTCTTCTTCAATTGTTTCCCTCGAAGCGAACGGTACGCTCCCTGGCCTTTTGAATATTGGTTTTACTTCATCCAGCAATTCGAATCTCAGCTTTATTTTTGTGCAGCATCCAACATTTACAAAGAAAACACTTGGGAAGATTTTTTAAGATGTTTTTTTTTAGTTTTAAGCTTCGGCCGTAAGGTTTTCGACTTTGACAAAAATCACTCATTGGCGAGTCTCATAATTCAAATTCCTGAATCTAATCGGTTTGTTGCGTTCCTTAGAACGAAAACTTTTAGCTTTTTTTAATATTACTTGTATTTATAGAGATCTAAAAGAAGTTGTCTTTTTTTTGTACTTACTGAAAACGTTGTCTTGTTATTCCAGTAGTAATAATTCTCCACGCAATTCGTCTTATGAGTTCTGTTTCAACTCGTTGTTCTCTTTTGGTAGCTTTTTTAACAGCAAGAGAAGATTTTTGACGACGTCTTTGTAAAATCTTTTTTTTCGGCATTTTTCGAAGTCTTTTGTGGATTTTACGCTCGAATTTTGTTGTTTTTTTCCCAACGTAGATAAGTAGCTTGCCCATTCTTCATCGAACTTTTGAAAAATACTCTTGAAGTTTCGAATTTCCCCGGAGTGTAGGAAAAAATTATTTCGAAGATCCGCGTGTTTTGTTTTAATCCTTTTGATCGTCAAATGCTGTCTTTCAATGACTGTTTTTTAGAGTGCATTCGTTGCCCGAATGTTCGGCATTCAGTTGTTGCTAGCAATTGTTGTAGATTGATCAAGGAAGTTATTGAATCATCCTCGTCAACCAGTTGTTGTAGACCCGTGGTAGGGGTTACAAATGAAAGAAATCACAAGTAGTGTAAAGTGCATAAAATATAATATGTATTTATCATAAAGAATACAGGAGCAACTAAAGTTGTATTAGAGGAACGTGTTCGTAGCATGCGGTTAAATATGGTATGAATGTCTCCATTTAGTCTCTGAAACCAGTGATATTTAGAGGACTGGTTGATTCCACTTATTCTGAAATAGGAATGATATGATTTGTACCCCACAACAATAATCATAGTAATTACAAATATATACATATATATATATATATACATATATATATATAAATATACATGTGTGTGTGTGTGTAAATATGTATATATATGTATATATATATGTATATATATATATATATAAGGTCACTAATAATCATATATATATATATATATATATATATATATATATATATATATATATATATATATATGAGTAACTTTACCGGTGTTTGTTCGAAAAGTTTCTACCAAACACCCCTCTATAAATATTTGATCTACAGAATTGACATTTCACATATAGGGCATTTGGACATGTAGCACACTCGCAATTTGGTTTGCAGCCGAATAAAAATGCTGCAAAGATGTCAAAACTGAAAACAAAATAGTTGACGTAGGGAGAGGTACTCAATTAAATCTGTTTCCATGCACAAATCTACGTTTCTAGGTTAAACAAAGTTATTTTTAACCATTTATAGGCGCATTTTTTAAACCATTTATAGGCGCATTTTTTAACCATTCATAGGCGCATTTTTTAACCATTTATAGGCGCATTTTTTTAACCATTTATAGGCGCATAAGTCTTTCTCAGAGTCAAGAGAATTATATGTTTTGGTGTAAATTCTATCTGATGTCACTCATATCCTGTATTTTTTTATATTTACCCGTGAAATCACAGGCCGCCTGTTAGTATATATATATATATATATATATATATATATATATATATATATATGTGTGTGTGTGTGTGTGTGTGTGTGTGTGTGGTTACTATCAGTAATCATTCAAAAACCAGAAGATGTATGTATTTTACACTTCTAGTATTTCATTCGTATGGTTACTTTGTATGTTTTACACCTATTTCGTTGAATAGTAAAAATTAGCTAAATAACTCATCAGAGACAGATGTGATTTCTCCGAAAAAAAAACAGTTGGATAGTTGTTTTGTCTTGGACTAAAAAGCTAATGTTGATAAAAGTAATGGAAATCTTTTAAAGTTCGCTTAATTGTTTAAAAAAAACTCTTCTTTATTTTACAATGTACAAGCACCCTTCCGAAAAAGCTCGTGTATTCACAGCCGATGTGGTTTACTTTGTATTACTTATAGCGTCATATTTAATTGATCAGATATACGCGATATTGCTTAAGGTTTTGTATTTAGATTTAAAAAAAAGCAAGAAGTTATTCACGAATCTACATTTTTTTTCGTAAAATATTAATAATACAAAAAAAAACAGCTTAAACTTAATCAGATTAAATTAGCTCAAAATAAAATACTTCACTGAATTTACGAAACTAATATTCCGAGCATAAAGGACTCATCTATAAACGATACATGCGTATATCTGTTGTCAATAAATGTTAATTTTAAAATTGATGTAGTTCCAAAAACTATTACACTGATAATTTATAAAAATCTGAATTATGTAATTTATAAAAATATGAATTATGTAATTTATAAAAATATGAATTATGTAATTTATAAAAATATGAATTATGTAATTTATAAAAATATGAATTATGTAATTTATAAAAATATGAATTATGTAATTTATAAAAATATGAATTATGTAATTTATAAAAATATGAATTATGTAATTTATAAAAATATGAATTATGTAATTTATAAAAATATGAATTATGTAATTTATAAAAATATGAATTATGTAATTTATAAAAATATGAATTATGTAATTTATAAAAATATGAATTATGTAATTTATAAAAATATGAATTATGTAATTTACCAGCAAAAGGATTATTTACTATTCATGATTTACCCATGATAAACTAATAATAAACAAATAAACGAAAAGTAATGATAATTTGCTTTTTGTATCGCAATAAAGTGATTAACACCATTAAAGAAAACTTTATTATCTACGGTATGTGCCCACACAATATAGTAAACTACCAAAGAACATTTCAAATCAACGTTTTTAACTAATTCTCGGTGGACAAGTCAAACGATATAAACAAGACAAAATGTCATAATCGGATCAATCTATGATCTCGACAGGTGTTTAATAAATAAGTAAGCTTTACCTTCTTTTGGAAAATATTTTTTCAAAATATTGTTTAACACATTTGAATTTATATCATTGACTTATATATATATATATATATATATATATATATATGTGTGTGTGTGTGTGTGTGTGTGTGTATGTATATATATATATTTATATATATATATATATATATACTTAGATACATTACATTCTTTTTATATATACATATATATCGAGTGAAATACGGTAACAGAATATTAGAGAAAGGAAGATATATAAAAAATATGAGTGAAATAGAGAAGAGGGCACCACTCTTAAGTAGACACAACAAACAAACCAACGCTACTGGCAGTTTCGTCGTTTATCCAACTGATAATTAGACGATTTCGTTGGTGTGGTTACTTTTCCAAATAAATGGTCAACCACTCCCACAAAAGCAGCTGATGATAGTTTATAAGAAGCCATGAAACTGCCAGTAGCGTAAGTGTATTTAGCTATCATACTTTTCAGTGTACGAACGTTTTAATTCAACCCTAGAGAATGTGCTATTATTAGCAGTGTAAGTTGTTTTGTTAACGTCGATATGAAAGGATTTAGAGCTTTACCACATCATCTGAATCTCTTTATACTACTCTACAAAGGCCTTAGCTCTGTCACGGCATTGGTGTATTAATGCAAAACAAAAGAGAAAGGCAGAAGAAGATATACAAGGAGATGTTACGAACAAAAGGCTTAATTTTAGATTAAAAACAAATTTTACTTACTTTATGCAAACTCTTATAGACTATATAATAATACAAACAAAGCGTCATGTGCTGAAACCAACGCATGACGAAAGCAACGCCAACCAATCACAGATAAACTGAAACATGAATAACATTTCGTAAATGTCAAAATCGTAAAATATCCTTCGCCCCAAGCAGTGCAACCAGCATCAGTCAGAAATAATAGCCATCAAAGTTCAAGGAGGATGGAAGAGCAGAATTAGAAAAGCACCATTGATTAAAAATAAAACGAACCCGGCAGTGAGAAATCAACTATAAACGACTGTCGCAAAAACACAAAATGATTTTTAATGATTAACGAAAGTTGCGGAGAATGCTGAAATCCTGTGGAAACTTGTTGTCATTGTCGAGGATACTCTAATTGTTGTCGCTAGTAAGCGATCACTGGTAAGGATTCCTAGTGAAAACTCCTAGTGAATAAATTGTATACATTATTTTTTATTCAATTCGTTATTTATTCTGTGTAATATTGTTTTTACGTTAAGTCTGTTATATACAGATAATGGCATACGTATAGGCGTGGATATGTAGATGGGTGTTTCTTTTTCATATACATAGACACACATGGATATATTCGAGCGAATGAAATGTATATGAATAGTCTCACATTCTATTTTGCAGCCAATTTGTCGACTTGTCCGGTTCTTTCAGATGGACTCATTGTCATTCAGTGAGGGTTAAATATATCAAATAATTTGTGCATTGTCTACAGCGAATTCAAACATATCAGTTTCCAAGTTAATTATGATTATCACGAGTGTAAAAGAAAAAGTTATAAATCTGCGCTGACAGCTAATAAATCCTCCTTTGAATCAACTGAAAAAAAAATTGCCAAGGAAATTTAATAAAATTGCTAAACAAAGATATAAAAAACGCCCCCCCTAAAAAAAGAAGTCACAAGAAAAGAATATAATACCCATTAATTCATTCTCTTTAAATTAAGTGCTCGTCCAGCGTCTGGAGTTGATAACGAGGCTCTACTGACGGACTAATCATTTCACTCAAAGTCTCGTAAATGGCAGCCATCTTGAAAAACGAACAAACTTCAATGAATAGTATTTTCCAATTGATAGACAGGGTAAATGGTAAAAGTAGAACTCAGCTCAACTAGCGGGAAACGAAATATAAAACACATCAATAAATTATGCTCACCAAGTAGTAGAGAGAAGTGTGTTTTGAGGGACGTGCCATTAGAAATGTCCAATGGGGAGGAATTTATGACAGTCAGTAATTTTGATTTTATTTCGGACATTTCTTGTGGTTAAGTCTTTTTTCTTGTATAAATACTATATTTATTTGGCAGTTAATTCCGTGAGATATTTCATTTTGAAAGAAGTAATTAATATTTGTATTCGTTTTTATTTCTGGACAAGGGTGGCTGGATTAAAAAGTTCTACGATTGTATTTCTATTAATGTCTGTTTTGCTTTTGTTTTCCTTTTATTTGTTTTTAGAATTCTTTATATGGTCGATCAATTATCTTTATTAAGAGGTTGTGTCTAGTGGTAGATTTGTGATAGATTAGAAATTAATGTACGAGACGAACGAGTATAGGAAAGTTATTGAACTTATATGGCTACTCCTTTTCTTTTCTTTTTTTTTCTTTTTTGTCGGTTCAGCTTATTATTTTCCCTTCTTTCCTTTTCACTGCTTTTATGAAAGTTTGACGTTGGACTTTTACATCGAGATGAGATTCGGACGGACGCTAAAATATAAATGGTCGAATAGCTTACCTTCTTTCTTTCTCTCCTTCGTTGTGATTCGTTCTTCTCGCTACTTCTTAAAGTAAGTTAATTTTCACAGGAACGTGTGAACTCAAAATATATTCAACCAATAAAAATCGTTTAGAGCTCTAAAAGTAACAATTTTGTGCCAAATTAACAAGTCGATGCGAACTTAGAAAATCTTATATAATTTGGTGAATTGATATCAACGTATGTCAATGGTGACACCTGCACAGTGCATCGACTCTCAGCATCAACAAGGCTCATTCTGGAAATTTAACTGGTAGAGCTCCGTGCTGAAATTTCTTTAAGCCTACTGCTACACCTCTTGTTAAGGCTGCAACCTAGAAGGTAAACTCTTTCCCCATACACACACACACACACACACACACACACGCACACACGCACACACATACACACAACGGAACTTTGAAACTAAATTTCTAGCGCTTGTTTCTTAACCAACAACTTGAAATTTTCTCAATAAATTCCAATCTTTCAAAGTATATTTTACATTTATGCAAATTATTGATATAAAGTTTTCTCGTTTCATTCTGAAAATCCCGTTGTTGGATTAGCTCTTGCTAACAGTTGAGCTATTTATAACAGGTTACTTCTTCATAACATCAATTAAATCCAGCTTTTAATTTGACTACACTTGTATTAATTGTAAGCGCTGTTCTTGACAGTGTCGCAAAAAAATATACTAACTTAGCCAAAATACACTAAAGATGTATCACGCTTGCATTTCAAATAAAATTCTCGTTAATCCGTCACGCTTATAATTCAAGTATTATTTTCATTAGTCCATTAAGTAGTATTTTATCAATCCATTAAGTCGTATTTCCTTAATCTATTAAATAGCATTTTTATTAGTCCATTATAACGTGTTTTAATGGTCCATAGCCCATTAAGTAGTATTTGAATGATTCATTAAGTAGTATTTTCATTTATACATTAAGTAGTATTTTATTAATACATAAAGTAGTACTTAAATTTATACATTAAGTAGCATTTTATTAGTCTGTTAAGCAGTATTCTTATTAGTTCATTAAGTAGTATTTTTATTAGTCCAGGAAGTAGTATTTTAATGGTCCATTACGTAGTATTTTCATTAGTCCATTAAGTAGTATTTTCTTTAGACTATAAAGTAGTATTTAATTGGTCCATAAAATAGTATTTTCACTCGTCCATAAAGTAGTATTTTAATGGTCAATTAAGTATTATTTAAATTCGCCCATTAAGTAGTATTTTATTGGTCTATTAAAAAGGATTTTCATTAGTTTATTAAGTAGTATTTTATTGGTCAAAAAAGTATTATTTTCATTGGTCCATCAAGTATTATTTTTATTTGTCCATTAAGTAGTTTTTTTTTAAGTCCATTTAGACATATTTTCATTCGTCTAGTAATGTGTATTTTTATTCGTCCATGAAGTAGGACTTTATTGGTCAATTAAATAGAATTTTCTTAGTCCATTAATAGTTATTTTTAGTCAATAACTTGTATTGTAATAGTTATTTAAGTAGTATTTTTATTGGTCTATCAAGTAGTGTTTTATTAGTCCCCTAAGTAGTATTGTCATCAGTCAATTTAGTTGTTTTTTAGTCCATTGAGTAATATTCTCAAAGTCGATTAAGTAATATTTTAATTAATACATTAAGTAGTTTGTCATTCGTCTATAAAGTAGTATTGTTATGGTCTATTAAGTAGTATATTAAGTGTATGTTTAGTAGTATTTTTGATTTATGCATTAAGTAATATTTTATTGGTTTATTTCACAGTTTATGAATCCAATACGTTTTATTTAAAATATTTTTAATAGTCCATTGAGTATTATTTTATTGTTCTAAGTAGTATTTTTATTAGTCTATAATGTTGTATTTTATTAGTCCATAAAGTAGTATTTTAATTAGTCCATGGAGTAGTATTTTCATTGATCAAGTAAGTAATACATTAAGTAGTATTTTAATTAGTCTATATATAGTATTTTAATATTCCATTGAGTTATCTTTTCATTAGTAATTTAAATAGTTTTTCATTAGTATTTGAAGAAGATTTTTCTTTAGTATATTATATAGTATTTTCATAAGTCCATTAAGTAGTATTTCTTTTAGTCCTTTAAGTAGTTTTGTAATGTATTAAGTAGTATTCTATAAGTCCATTAAACAGTATTTTCATTAGTCAATTAAGCAGTTTTTTTTATTGTACGTTACGTTGTTTTTTCATTAATACATTAAGTAATATTTTATTAGTCGACTTTGTAGCATTTTTATTAGTCTCTTACATATTATTTTAATTAGTGAATGTTCATTAGTCTATTAAGTATTACTTTAATTAGTCCATCAAATAGTGTTTCTATTAGTCTATTAAGTAGATGGTTATTAATATACTGCACTACCCGTGACCCGTTGGGTCAGTATGTTATATTAGCTATGGAATTAATGTATGAGCGTGACACTTGTGCCGTAAAGAAAAGTTTTTGCGACATAACAGAAACATGTCTATGAAAGTATATTAAAATGAAAACGAATACAGAGAGATTTCTATGAGTCGTTTTGTTTATAAACATATTTTGTTTATAAACATATTTTGGAAACAAAAACTTACAGCGATTGAATTATAAGTGGTTCGCCATACTTATAGGTAAATGTACACTGAACAGATACCATAATACTTAACGTTAAATTCAAATTTGATATATATTAATTTAAACGCAAAAGAAAGAAAAACAATTGGGACGCTGAAAACGTACACAGTAAAACAATACGTGTTATTGTCGTAAATATATTTTTTCTAATTTGCGTTACAAATAAATAATCAACGTGAGAATAAAACGTATTGTTTTACTATGTTCGTTTTCAGCGTCCCAATATGTTTTTTTTTCGCATTCAAATTATCCAAATAGACAATTGTTAATACTTTCTGATTTTTTACAGCGTTCATTTTCGTATTACACTATGGGTTTATGTTCATGTACGCATGCACAACCTGAAGTCGTAAACCGGATGTTGGGTTACAACATCCGTTACAAGGTCATTTGAGTTTTATAATTATATAGATTAAGTAGTATATTATTAATACATTAAAGAGTATTTTATTAGTATGTAAAGTAGTATTTTCCTTATTACATTAAGTGGTTTTTATCAGATTATTAAGTAGTATTTTATTAGTGCATTAAGTAGCATTTTATTAGTGCATTAAGTAGCATTTTATTAGTGAATTAAGTAGTATTTGATTAGTCTATTAACTAGTATTTTATTAGTCTGGTAACTAGTATTCTATTAGTCTACTAAGTAGTATTTAATTAGTTCATAAGGTATGTTTTCATTAGTTTACCAAGAATTTTTTATTAATCCATTAATTAGTATTTTAATTAGAACATAGTGTAGTATTTTATTTGTCGATGAAGTAGTTTTTTATTAGTCTTATAAGTAGTATTTTCATTAGTCTATTAAGTAGTATTTTGTTTGTTAAGGAGTATATTCATGTGTCCATTACGTAGTTGTTTAATTAAGCCATAAGTAGTTTTTTCATTAGTTACTTAAGTAGTATTTTAATTAATCTATTAAGTAGTATTTGTATTAGTCCATCATTTTATTGGTCTATTTTTGTAGTATTTTACTTTGTTCATTAAATAATGTTTTATTAGTCTATTAAGTAGTATTTTTTCTATTAAGTAGTATTTTCATTAGTCTATTAAGTTGTATTTTATTAGTCTAATAAATTGTTTTTTATTCATTGGTTCATTAAGTAGTTTATTAGCCTATTACGCTAAAGTTTCAAACAACATTTTCGTTAGTTCCTCATGTTTCACAAAGTTTATTTTTAAAACAAAATACTATCTACTCTTGATATGCGTTGCTGTTATTACATATTGCTTCTGATCGGTGTTGTAGGGAACGGATGATTCTTTTGTTTACATAATATGGATTGTGGTAGTTAAATTTAGGTCCAGTGAAACTTTGCTTTCGATATACAAATGACATAACCAGCACATCTAGGGACGATAATTTGTTACGTTCTTTTTCCATCGTGAACTGTATAGTTGGATGAACAGAGTTCACGTAATCAAGTTATGTTTGAACATCTTTCCGATGAGGACAAAATATGAATGTATCATTTACATATTGCAACCACATTGTTGACTTTAGTGGTGGTGACAATAACACCATTTTCCCAAAGTATTTCATATATACATTGATCAGTGCTGGGGCAATGATGATCCCATCGCCAGACCTTTCTGCCGATATATATTAGATCTTATCACTACAAGGAAAGTCAACATCTCTATGATATTGTCAATTAGGATGCAAGTACGTTCCTTCAGTGAGACATCAGAAGTCAGCTGGGTACTTTCGTGAACTCATTGCATCTAGACTTTCCATCTGACTGGAATAAAGTAGAGCATTATTTATTATTTCCACGAAGTGAGCTTAATTCTTGACGTATGATGGAAATAATTGGGGTTGATTATATTTACCAGCAATTTATCACACATGTTTTAAATGATGTTTACTTTGGCACGCTTTAATTTGAATTACCATTTTCTTTAATTGATCAGATCAGATTTATATCCACATTTTAATTGTTTTCTTATTCTGTCATGCTTCGGTTTCAAATAATATTTTCCGTTAGTCTGTTGCATTAAATAACATTTGCATTCCTCTCTTACGTTTGCCTCTATACAAACTAACATAGAAATAATTATTCCTCGTCTAGGAAAAAACGTCATAGCTTTGCAAACGAGGACGCCACATATAAATTCAATATGGTCAAACTACTAGTCGTTATCTGAGTAAGTTTTCCATATATAACTCGTTGCTTTCATTCGTTATCCCAAAATTTTATAGTTTTTCCTACGATAATACAATTCTAAAAAAATCATATTTAACGGTGGTAGCACGATTGTTACTCACTAATTATTACTTCTGCGCGATTTAACATTATTCTGTACTTACATCCAACTTTTGAATCATTCAACTTTTTTGAGTTTTCTCAGTTTTGTTTTTTACGTAACACAGATAAACAGTCTTGACAAATCTTTTGTTTACACACTGTGTCATTTAAAGTTATTCTGTAAAAATGGGTTTCGGAACAATCATCGTCGATGCAGCAATCCAGGATTGCGTAGAACAAAACACTCGCTAGGGTTTGCCAGTGTCCGTCGGGGTCCACCAGTGAACACCAGAGTTCGTATATGTCCGCCAGTGCTCTGAGGTAAGAGTAGCCAACTTAAAATAGCAATGATCACCACTCAGTAGCAGTTCTCAACAATTGAAGACAGGCATTTTGCCTGGCAGTTCCAGCCAGTTCCCGCTCCTGTCAAGAAGTGACAGTCACCACCTGAAAATCACTGTCAATCACCATCATAACCGCCAGCGAATTCCAGTAATGGATGATAGAGCTCGAATAGTGAATTCATTATAGAGCAGTTCAATAGCGGAATAAAAAATAGGAAGCATTACTTTTGAGACGCCCCCTCATAGAATTTTTATTCCCATATTTCTTTAAGAAAAATCTGTACGTCCGTTGGTTGTTTTTGATACTAAAATTTTTTAAATATCTGTCTAATGATGTTTTCGTTTGAAACTAAGAAAATCACTCTGTCATAAACGCGCAAATTGAATAGACGCACCTGATGAAAATTTCGATTCTTATTTAGTTGGGTTTTTTTTTGGGGGGGGGGGTTCTTACGTTCGTTTGAAGAAATCATCTTGTTTTTCTTTGTTTTAGAGGCATTGTTTTAATCTTCTTCTGCCAAAGAAGGGATGAACTTGGGAGATTCTGAGAGCTTTCATCTATTTATAAGGTTTATTTCTGAAATGTGAATGACGCCCATCACGCAATCATGCTGTAGTTTTATTTATCCCATTTAATTTCGATTTTAATTTTTTATCTTTTCCTATTCTTTGGTTTTATTTTTAGAAGTTGGCCATCATATGGGGATTCTTTCTTTCTTAAAATCGCCATTCGAAAATTTGCTACTCGCAAAAGTTTAAACGTAGTGTAAACAAACATCTTGCCATGTCCTTATGTAACATGGTCGCAAATAGTAGCCACTTACATCCAAATTGCAATACGTTTTGTTGAACGTGAGTAAGAGAGAGAGAGAGAGAGAGAGAGAGAAAGAAAGAAAAAAGAGGCCAAAATTGTGCATGCCACCTATTTCTGGGAACGTATAAACAATGCCACTTAAATCGTGATGTGCTATTTTTAATGTGAATCTATTTTCCAACACATTTTAGTGACGATTTTAGAGTTTCCCGTGGAAGCTGGGTTGCTTTTATCACTTCACGCATGCAGTCTTTTATATGTTTTGATGGAAGAAAATAATTAGATAATTAATGATTTTCAATGGAAAAACTATTTCAAAAACAAAAGTCGTTGTTTCGTGGGAAATTCAAAGTCTAAACCGACATTAAAGAAGTGGGATGAAAAAATGCCACATATTATTTGGATTTAAAAAAAAAAATAAAGAAGAATCAAAACAGTTTTTATTCAGATTCTGAGTACGTGAGAAAAAGTATTATTGTTGGGACGATTTATCAGAATCGGAAAAATAGAACCTTTTGGAGCGTCGGACTCGATATCATATTAGTAAAATTTAATCCCTTTTTTACACAGGAATCACCACTTATCAAGGCCCGAAAGCCACTCGAGGATAAGGGTTAATGAGTATGCATTAGTCAATGGGGTTATAGTATAGTAAACATAAGTAGTGTGAATTTCGTAAATTGGATTACTTAGGAGGAAGATTCCTCAAGAACGTGTTTACTTTGCACTTGAAGACAATCAGATTGTAGTTAGCTGGAAAGCAGGCAATCGGAATAGGGTTCTACATGCGTGCAGTTCTAAGAAAGAAGCTTTGTTCATGGAATCTACATTTAGGTTTAGGCACAGATAAAGCCAGGATAAGCTGCTTCTAGCAGCTTATCCTGCCAATAGGTGGCAACAATACTCCACCGTTGGCCGTACCTAATGTCGGATTCTGAAAACGATTTTAAATTTTGTTTAAAACTTAATTTTCTAATGCTGGTAGCAATGATATAAGGATAAATATTTAATTTTAAATTGAACTATTTTCAAACTGAATCTAAAAGTCATAATACCGAGTTTAGGTTAATATGGTTTTTAAAAAAAGTGACCTGATAGAAAATGGCGCAAGTAAAATAATGGCTCAAGTGAAATAATGGCTCAAGTGAAAAATATAAACAATAAGTTTATGCAATACAGGAATGAAAAAGATCAAGAAGTTATTGTTGTGGTCACTTAGGAAAACACGGACACATAGATGATATATATAAAAAATAAAATAAAAGCTGTCAGATTGACAAGAAAGTTTTTGCGGTGTTTAACTTTTAAATTCAGATGAACATACCTACATTTGCCAACACAAAACAAACGCTTTTGCCATTACTGTAAAAATTTTGTGTTCTGGTAGCGATGAAGTCGCTTTTGATACCGCTTAGGTTTTTGAAGCATTTCTCCCGTAGAAAGTTATGGAGATGCTTGAAATAGTGGAAGTCAGTAGGTAAAAGATCTTCAAATTATGGCGGATGAGGTAGAGTTTCGTAGCCCAATTCGTTCAACTTTTGCAGGTTCGGTTTAGCAATATGCGGTCGGGTATTGTCGTAGAGGAGAATCGGGCTTTTTCTGTTGACTAATGTTGGGTTTTGTTATCAAAGTTTCATGGATTTTTGACAGTACTTCTCTGCCGTAATGTTTTCGCCTGTATTTAAAAAAAACTGTAATAGATGAGATCGGTCGCAAACCACCAAACAGAAAGCATGACCTTCTTTTTGTGTAACTCTGGCTTTGAAAAGTGTCGTAACTAACTTTTCATAACAAGTTACAACCCTCTTGTACAACCGGGTTGTTGCGTAAAAAAGGAAGATGACACGGCGTTTCTTTTTGACGTTAAATTCGAGAGGCTCACATTTATCAAGTTTTTTGTCTTTCCAATCTCTCTCCAGGGATTGGAATTCGTCGTATACGTTATTTCAAATTCAGAAGCAACTTCTCGAACAGTTGTGCGTGAATAGGCTTCCACTAAAACTCTTAATTGATCGTTGTCAACATCCGATGGCCGACCACTACGCCATAAAATTTCTTAAGCCACATGTGAGTTCTGGGCATAATGCTTAAACCATAACAAATCAAGAAGAAAGTTAAATCAAATTATTATTTTCTTGTGAATTTAATTTTACTTTCTATTTGATTTGTTATGATTTTATTTAGAGTTTATATTATTCATTGAAATCAAAAAGAAAATTTTATCAAAATAAAAAAATTATATTAAATTAAACAAAAATTATATCCCATTTAAAGAAAATATTATCAATTCAATAAAAATGACGCAAATTTGAAAGAATAAGATCAAATTAATAAGATAATATCGAATTAAAAAGGAAATTATGTTAAATTGAAAATAAATTGTATCAAATTTAAACATAAATGGTATTAAATTAAAAAGAAAAATATATTTAAAAAAAAAAGAATTATATTACATTTGAAAATAAAACAAATAGATCAAAGATTAGTAATTATATAAGAGGTTATATCAAAATATCAGGAAAATCAAATCAAATTAAGACATATATATCAAATGAAGAGAAAATAGTCTCAAATTTAAAGAAAATCATATCAAAATAAAACGGGAATTATAAAAAATAAACAAGAAGTACATAAAATTTAAGAGAAAATATAAAAAAAAATTAATAAAAAATTATATGAAATTAAACAAAAGGTTATATCAAATTTATAAAATACGTTGTTGTGGGTTACAAATCACCCCTATTTCAGAACTAAGTGGGATCAACCAGTCCTCTGAATACCACTGGTTTCAGAGACTAAATGGTGACAATTATACCATGTTTAACCGCATGCTATGAACACGTTCCTCTCATAACACTTTAGTGGCTCCTGTATTCTTTATGATAAATACATATTATATTTTATACACTTTATACTACTTGTCGTTTCTTTCATTTGTAACCCCTATCAAGGGTCTACAAGAAATGGCTGACGAGGACGATTCAAGAACTTCCTGGATCAATCTACAATAATTGCTAACAACAACTGAATGACGAATATTCGGGTAACAAATTCACTCTAAAAATAAAACAACCATTGGAAGACAGCATTTGACGACCAAAAGGATTCAAGAAAAAAGAACACACGCGGATAATTTTTCCTACACTCTGGAGAAATTCGAAACTTCAAAAGTATTTATTTTTCAAAAGTTTAGTGAAGAACGTGAAAAACTACTTTCTACGTTGGGAAAAAACAACGTTCGAGCGTAAAAATCCACAAATACGGGATAAATGAACACTTCGAAAAAAGGACAACAATTCTTGCCGAAATAAGGATTTTACAAAGACGTCGTCAAAAAGCCTTATCTTGCTGTTAAAGAAGCTACTAAACGTAAACTACGAGCTTAAACAGAACTCATAAGACGAATTTCGGGGGGAATTATCATTACTGAATTAACGAGACCCAGTTTTCAGTAAGTACAAAAAAAACTTTGTCGTAATAAAAAACATGTTTTGCTAATACGTCGTTTAGTTAAAAGGCATTAGCGTTGGAAAAAGGAAAAAAAAACTCCTGCAAAAGTAAATGATATATTTTTATTGGCTAAAGCGAGTATTTGCACAAATAAAAAAACCGACGTCGATTAAAGCAAACCTTTTACTGGTCAACGGGACTGCACATCGAAGAAGAAAAAAAAACGATTTCGCTAAGCACGAAAAATAAAGTGTGAACGAAAACAGGACATTCTTTTTCGCGCAGATATTAAAAAGAATAGCCAATATTAAATATATGCTATAAACTCAATTTCACAAATAAGTAACTTTTTCTTTTTAAAGAAAAAAAGAGGGAAAATGTGTAGAATCAACAAGGAATTGAACCCAGTACCTACACGTTAATTGAAAAATGACAAACGAAATCTACTGCTTTCTGTATGAATGCAAACGCCGAATTATTTTCTCAAAAAAATTGCCACATAAGGAAATAAATATAAAGGAAATATTCTTTAAATAACCAGGTACGAATTTTGTAAAGTTTGTTTTTCTATGGCATTGGTACTATAGGAAAAGTAAATCAACGAATTGGGCCGTTTTGTCATATTAAGTAACTGCATACTGTTCAAAAAATCAAAATGGACGTGTTTCGAAACAAATTTTGGAAATTGTGAAATTCCAACAAAGTCAACAATTAAAACTTGAAAAAAGGTTCACAAAAGATCAATTGACAATACAGAAACAAAACGAAGACAAACAGTTACATTTATCTCGGAGAAAAACGAGGAAGAGAAAATAAAGAAATGAACGAACAAATATTGGAACTGAAAAAAATTACATTTAGAGCAACAAAACCAGTCAGATAAAAAATGGATTTGATAATGCAAGTTTTAGTGAATACGGACAGCGGAGAAGAAACCAGCGCGGCTTTTTCCAAAAAAAAAAAAATTGATACATTTCACTATGCTTCTGAGGAAGGCCTAAGGTTTAAGGCAAAGTGTTAGGAGATTTGAAGATCTTTTTAAAATTGATTGCAGTGCATCAACTGATCAAAAGAAGGTTCGTTTATTGCTACGAAAGTTAGGTACATCCGAACATAACAAATTCGTGGACTAAATTTTTACCAAGAAAAACAAACGAATTGCCGTTTGACGAGGCAATCAAACTGTTAATGGAGTTATACTGCCCAAAAAGAAGCTTTTTTCATAAAAGATGAAAATGCATGAATCTTACACGTAAGGAGAGTCAGGACTATACGACATTTGTGTCTATTGTTAATAAGCACTGTGAAGATTTCAAATTGTCGTCATTAATGGCGGACAATTTCAAATGCTTAATATTCACACAAGGTTTGATAGCCACAGAAGACGCCGATATAAGACGTTGTGCTCGAAATAAATTAGAATTAGAATCTGATTTGACGCTTCAGAAACTGGCTGAAGATTGTCAGCGGTTCGTGGCAATGAAGCAAGATTCCCGAAACGTAAAGGGAGCAGGTATCGCGCACATTAAAAAAAAATCCACGTCAAAAATAAAGGACACCCGCCGGCTAGCAATTACCAACGAAGAAGCAAAAAGAACCCTTCACAAAATTATCAGGACAGACAAAATTCTAGGACCCCTTGTAGCAAATGTGGACAACCTCATAGGTACAATGCATTTCAATACCAAAGAAAAATAGGACTTTATAAATTCAATAGATTAGCATTTGGTATAAAAGTAGCACCTGCAACAGGTAATCTATACTTTGCTAAGCGGTTTGGATTTCGCAATAGGCTGCCTGGACGATATTCTTATGCGTAGTCAAAATGTTGAACAAAATAGAGATCGTGTATTTCAAGGGTTTGACAGAATAAAAGAATACGGTTCCAGACAGGTCCACAACTATAAAAGACATGCCAGAACATCATAATGTAATTATATTGCAGAGTTTTTTTTAGGGCTCGCGAACTATTATCAAACGTTCATTAAGAACATGCATGAATTGCGTGCGCCATTGAATGTACTATTACATGGACAAAAACATGGAACGTACTATTCATGGACAAAACATGGAACTGGACGCCTGAGTGCTAGACAGCGTTTTAGAAATTAAAAGATGAATTAACGTCAGATTTATCCCTGACTCATTTCAATCCGAACCAAAAGATTATTGTTGCAACTGACGCAAGTTCTTATGAGATCGGGGCGTGCATTCTACACAAGTTTCCTGATGGGTCTACTATGCCGATCGTCTATGAAGAACTTTTCTTCCTGCCGAGAAAAGTTACTCTCACATCGAAAAGGAAACACTGGGAATCAGATTTGGTGTTACAAAATTCCACCGATTTTTACATAGTCGTAAATTGAAATTAAAAACTGACCATAAGCCGCTTATAACCATCTTTGGCTCAAAAACAGGTCTGCCAACTTACACAGCCAACAGACTGCAAAGATGGGGGACTGTTCTACTGAATTTCGATTTCAGTATGGAATTTCTTACACCTGCGACGTTAAGTCTCGCAGACGGATTGTCGTGATTAATCCCGAAATCAAGGGAACCACTAGAAGACACAGTAATAGCTAAGTTAAAAGGACTATACACAAATAATATGCAATACGATCAAGGAACTACCAGTTACTTTGAAAGATATAATAAGGGAAGAAGATAGTTTCATCAAAGACATAGAACAAAAAACTAAATCGGATGAATCGGCGGTGCAAGCTTATTCTATGTGCAATGAGGTACTGTTGTACCGAGAAAGAGAAGTAACCCCAGCTACACTACGAAAAAATTCTAAAATATTTTCATACGGGACACCCTTGGGCTACGTGAATGAAGAACCTCATGAGGTCCTATGTTTATGGAAAAGTATGGACACTGATATAGAAGGCACGGTAATGTCGTGTAAGGGGTTTGCATTGGCTGCGAAGCGCCCTCAATAAAATTTAGCCCGTGGCATAATGCGGGCCACCCATGGTAAAGAATATACGTAGATTATGCAGAAACACTGGATGAAAACTATTATTTAATAGTGGTAGACAGTTTTTCAAAATGGCCTGAGGTATTTCGATGTAAAAGTCCAACAACGGATTTTACAACCAATGCTCTTCACAAATTGTTCGCTAGGTTTGGTGTGGTTGACTGTCTAATGTCAGACAATGGCACACAAGTCACTTAAAAGCTTCTGCGAGGATTTCTAGGTTAGCCACATAACAACGCCAACCTATCATCCACATCGAACGGTCAGGCAGAGAGGTTTGTAAACACGCTGAAAAGGGCCCTAAAAAGACTAAAGGAACGCCCTCAGAAAAGGCGTTACAACAGTTATTAAAAGTTTACCGAATTACGCCAAAGGAAAGCACTCCATCGAAGATGTCGCCGGCAGAGTTAATGTTCGCGAGGAAAATTAGTTCAGTCTTCGAGAAACTTTTGCCAAAACAGGTGAAACCGCCACATATTATAGTTCCTAAAAATAGGTATTTACCTGGTGAAAAAGGCATTTTTCTAGCCACACAAAAATAATAGCACGATGTGGGAACTAGGAAAGGTACAGGAAAGGATCAGGCGGACGGTCTACATTATCGAAGGTCCAAGATTTACGCACAAGGAACATTTAAACCAAATTCGGAAACCTAGATTGGTAATACTGGGTGAACCCCCCCCCAAAAAAAAAACAGAGGACATTCAATTGTTTTTCTGAGCATTTTACAGTCAACGGAAAAAAAGCCAAATACCCTAGTGTTTTGATGTGATGATTTGAATATAATAAACTAGTTATGACCAAAGTTTCATTTCATTCGGACAAAACACTAAGAAACGGAGCCTAATTAGAGTTGCGACCCGTTTGTTTTTGGGTTACCCCGTATTCTATGGTAATATAATAATTCAAGATTGGTATGGAATGTTGCGGGAGTTAATTCAATTATTTGTACGTATCTAGTTTTAAATGTTTTGTATATATATATATATATATATATATATATATATATATATATATATATATATATGAGGTTTTATAAGTGTTGTGGGGTACAAATCACCCCTATTTCAGAACTGAGTGGAATGAACCAGTCCTATGAATACCACTGGTTTCAAAGACAAAAGGGAGACATTCATACCATGTTTAACCGCATGCTATGAACACGTTCCTCTCATACGACTCTAATTGCTTCTGTATTCTTTATGATAAATGCATATTATATTTTATACACTTTACACTACTTGTGATTTCTTTCATTTGTGACTTCTAGCACGGGTTTACAACATATATAAAATTTAAAAGCAATTTTGTCCAATTTAAACGAAAATTATATCAAACAATTATAAAATTTTATTAAATAAAATCTAAAAATTACATCGAATTAGAAAGATTATTATATCAAATTTAAAAAAAATATATATATATATATTAGAAACATAGATCTTTAGTAAGTTTTTAAAGTTATATTCAGCACTATATACATAAGTATATAAATATATATATATATATATGACTTTTGCTCCTCTCTTTCTCTATCTCTCTCTATATAAATATATATATATATATATATATATATATATATATATATATATATGCAGAGAGGGAGAGAGAGAGAGAGAAATGAAAGAATGAAAGAAGAACAGAAAGAAAGAAAGAGATGAGTGGGGAAAAGTGTGAGGGAGAAAAAGCTGAGCGAAATAGGTTGAGAGAGAGATAAATGATTGATCAATATGTGTGTGTGTGTGTGTGTGTGTGTGTGGAGAGAGATAGCTGTTTCTTAAATTTTATCTTACCATTAACTCTAGCAAAGAAAAATATTCCCACTTACTAAAAATATGATTTCTTTTTTATTTAATTGTTTTTTTTATTTATTTATTTCTTGTAAGTTTCTATTTAGAAAATGCACAGTCCGTCCTCTTCCTTTTAATTATGTCTAGTCCATTATTTCATTTTTCTAACTTTCGTCGATTTGTCTCAGTTCCTGTCGCCTGCTTTTGTCTCGTGATTAAAATATTCAAGAGGAAAGGTTAAAAACAAGAACGACATTATCACTTGTACCGCAATTGTAAAGGTACTGGTGGTTTTGCGAATTATATCGCAACACTTTTTCGTTTCTTTTTTTAAATAAAAAATGCCTCATTCTATCAAAAATAATTGTAAAAACCTTCCAATAACAATGGTGTCTACAAAAACAACGTCGATTTGTTTTAGTTCTTTTATTTTCTGGCAGTCCAACCTTATTAGCTGATTTAATCCAATAATTTTGGTAAATAAAATATGTTACTTTGTATCAGTGGCGGCTCGTGCCTAAGATTAGTGGGGGTGCTAGTTAAAAAAATGCGTATTGTTTTAATATTGTGTAAAAATAAAACAAACAAAATATACATAATTTATACGTATGCACACGTATAAAAATACAATAACTTCAAGGAATTCTAAATAGATGTAAATATTTGGAATATCTTACTTATTATATTTATTTGAAAGTAAATTCGATTCTTCTTGTTTTAATTTGTGAGAAAAGATTGATAATTTTCTCCTTAACTTCTGAATGACTGCTGAAGAACTTTTTTTTCAATTGAAAGCACTGCAAGTGCATTTAGTCGTTCGCAACCCATGGTGCTCCTTAAAAAAGTTTTTATTCTTTTCAGAGTTGAAAAACAACGTTCTGCCTCTGATGTAGTCATGGGAATTGTCAAGATAATTTTTATGAGTTTTGTGATTTCACTAAGAACATCGTTTAAATTGTTTTCCAAAATAAATTTCAGGAGATCAATTACTTTGCAATACTCATGGATATCTGACCTACTATAAAATATTTCTAACTCAGTTTCAAGCTTTTGTTTGTCAATCATGGGATATGCTTCAGTTGTCAAGGATATCTCTTCTGTAGGTAAGTTTTTCTTAAAACTAGCAAAGCTTTTCTTGTTAAACAATTTAGCAAGTATTAAATGTTTAGTTAAAGAATATATGTCCGTTATATCAACAGATATATAGTCACACAGTTCTTTAGCTTCGGCCTTGAGTGTTTGTGAAGGATTTTCACAGTATTTGGAGTTTCTTATCTCTAAAATAGCAGTTTTGAAATTTGCTATGCATTCATTGACTTTATATATGCTAATTTCCCGAGATTGCATTTGATTATAAATAATTTCAACATGAGACATAATTTGATGAAATAGCTTTAACCAAAATATGAAATTTTCATCCTTCAAATATTTCACAATTCCTGTCGCTTCTGCAACGGTTTCATATACATATGATGTTGACTGAACTCCAGTGAGACATTTTTTTAATGCTTGAACATTTTCATGAACTCTATTTATGGTCCGTATGTTAAAGTTCCACCTTGTGGCAGATGGACGTGGAATGCTTACATCCAGATGCTTCTTGAGAATGGACAGACGCTGTGGTGATCTAGAAAAGAAAGTCGGAATAGCCAAAATGTTAGAGATAAATATTCTAGCATTTCGTGTAATGCTTGCTGCATTCCTCATTATTAAATTAAGTTGATGCGCATAACAGTGAGTGAAATGTGCATTACTATAAACTGCTCTTATTTTCGCCTGAACACCAGCTTTTTTGCCTTTTATGACATTTGCACCATCAAATGTCTGAGCTATCAGTTTTTGGCAATTCCCTCGAAGGATTATATCCAATTGTTGTAGAATACATTTTGATATTCCATCAGCGGTTTGGTTTTCTGGAATAAAGAATCCCCAAAAGCGTTCAAGTATTTTTTCATCCAAGACGTACCGTAAAACAATGATCATTTGTGTATGTTCAGACACATCTGTTGTATCGTCAGCCATGACAGCTACAAAGGAAGCTTTGCTAATTTCTGCCCTTATTTCATCACGGTATATTTGTAAAAGACAGCCAAGTATGTCATTCTGAATGGTCTTGGAAACCCCTTTGAAGACACTACTGGTTTCTAAGTGATTCTTTAAATCTGGATCTAATTTAGATGCAAAATTTATTAATCCTCTAAATACACCTGGATTTACTGAATCATCTTTTCATCATGTCCTCGTAAGGGAGTTTCAAAGTTCCCACAAAAGAAAATACAATCTATTATTTTAGATAAAATTTCACGGTTCTTCTTAACATTCATGTTATGATGATTGATTGAAAGACTGTAGGCCTCACTAAGTTTTTCTTTAATATTTACGGTCCCCAAAATTGATAGGGAAACTACATTGTCAACTTGCTTCTTTGACTTCTCATGCTTTTCAGTTCTATCTTTCATTTTACTAATAGTTCTGAAACCATCTTTTGTCCACGTTACATCACCCCCAAACAACAAACAAGGAAAGCAGAGCAATGCCTTTTTTAGTTCACAGCCGCAAAGCCAACTTTTCCGTTGGTACCAGTCAGAATTAAAGCTACGAATATACACTTTGTTGTTGCTAATGCCTGGCTGAGATATTTGAATATCAGGCGTTGAACGGCTTCTTTTCTTAATTTCAACTTTATCATGGAGAGACAGCTGTGAAAACTCAATCTGTTGAAGTTCACTTACCGTCACAGAAGTTATTTCTTGGGGATGCAAGGAGGCCATGGTTAAATTCTTTTATATCAATTGTGTTGGGAAAGATAAGTACTAGGCAGTCTATTAGTAGAATATTAATTAGGGTAGAAGGAATACAATGTTTACGTGATCCTCTTTTTGCGATTCAACTGAACCGGAAGTTCTAACTGAGTTGAATCGTACTTTTATAACTTTTAGATAACAGAGTTTTATCAACGAAAATAGTTTTACTATTTAAAAACGTTTTTATTTATAAAAAGCTTGTTAATTAAAAATAGGCGTATAACAAAATAAGCTTGCCATTAAAATTGTCTTTTTTTAATACAAATATTTTTAACTTTGCCATTATAAGCCGTCGAAAAAGGGATAATACGCAAAAACATTTTAATAAAAAAATACTATTTTAAATTGTGTACACTTTACAGAGTAATAAAAAAATATACAAATGTATTTCTTAAAAACTTTACAGATTAAATAAATTTTATGGGCTTTTCCGCAGGCAAACAAACGAAAAACATTTTTTAAATACATTTTATTTACAATTTTTTAATAATTTATTTTTTCATAAAAACAAAATCTTTGAAATTTACTTGCTTGCACACGATGGTAAAGTTAGGAGTTTACCATTTAAAAATGGTTTTATTGGATAACAGTTTTATTTAAAATTTAAAAATGTGTTTATAACTAAACTTACTTTGTAAATAAAATATAGAATAAAAAAGTTTACATGTTTGTACTATGAGCAACATTTAAAAACATTTTTTAACTAAAATGTATTTAAAAAATAAAATTTTCTTCGCTTTTCTATAGAAAAAAATGTAAATATTTTTTTATTCTGTAAAGTTTAACTACCACAAAATGAATAGATTTCAAACTACATAAAAACACAAACAAAATAAACCGTACGTGAAAAAATAACGTTAGTTATGTTGGTAGCTTTACGGGTAAAAAGCCCGAACACTTTTAATTAAAAAAAAGGTTTCGCATATTGTATATTTTTGTCTGCTTAAATCGCATTTAAAAGTGTGAGAATTTTTTTAAGGTGGATATTTATTTACAAGAACACTTTACACTTTTTAATAATAATAAAAACAAAACATTCGTAAACAAGCCTTTTAAAAAAATAATATAAGCGAAAACACGCAAACACCGGTTATCACGAGCGTTTGGAACTGCGAAAACGACAGTTCCAACTTAGCTTTCATTCGCCGTCTGAAGCGGGCATGCGTATAAGCAAACTTCGCTAAGAATGTGTAACTATGAATTTCACAGCTCCAAGCAAAGTTTTACTTTTATACTTATATGAATATGGGGACAGTTATCGACATTAAGCTTCAGGATTATATATATATATATATATATATATATATATATATATATATATATATATATATTATATATATATATATATATATATATTATTAATATGATATATTATCACATAGAAAGGAAAAAATAGACGTATTGTTTTTACCGTGTATCGATAATATTGAGTAGAAATGATTGGGGGTGCTGCAGTTCCACAGCTCCAGGCACGAACCGCCACTGCTTTGTATTATTCAAAATACTATTCATACATTGGATGCTATTCTCAAAGGTTAATTATGACCTCCGACCTTCGGATGCTTCTTGTAAAATTTTGTGAAATGTGGACAATGGTGGTTAGACATCAAATAATAAACATTTATCAATTTTCAGTCCAGGTAATTTTATGAGCTTTTGGTAGACATGATTTCCACATAGCCTCCTATTAAAGAATTCAAATATTTAAAATGCGCATTAAATTCTATCAATAATCATAAAACACTCTTTTAGGTTATTATTATTATTATTATTATTATTATTATTATTATTATTATTATTATTGTTGTTGTTGTTGTTGTTGTTGTTGTTGTTATTATTATTATTGTTGTTGTTATTCTCAATTCTACATTAAACTCATATAACTAAAGCCTTAAATATGAAACATTTTCTAAAAGAAAAATCGTGTAATGAATTGGAATAAGGATTCATTACATGAGGTTTGGTATATCAGGATTTTAATATTCGTAAGGATACATAAAATGTCACAGCATTGTTCCTTTTGGAGAATAAATTTCACCTGTAAAAATAACTCTTCAAGTTGAATATCAAACTAAGTTCTTGTTATTTCTATTTCGCTAATTCAGTTTCTCCTCTTTTTCTTACTTTTTGTTTTTGTAAGGAAATGTTACCATATTTCATAATTCAATGTCAAGAAGAAATCAGTTTTGAAGAGAATCGATAGGATGCCTTACGAAATAATGAAATTTAAATCCCACCTGATATTCATGACTAGCAAGAAGGTCTGGGATTGTATGACGACAATGTATGACAACACAGTAATTTGTTCTTCTTTGTTCCGTGTAAAATATTACATATTTGAGGTAATGTTCATGTACTCCGACCCTGCATTGATTAGTAAGTGAACATTAATTGGCACTAGCTGAAATACATTTCGCTGTTTATTGTTCATTTTTGTGACACACCCGATATTTTCCGAAGAGGTGCTCTAAGCCTGGGACCTCTAATAAGGGTGTGTCTGATTTTTCCCCAGGAACCTTCTACTTGTGAAGCACTTTATTGATTCTTAGTTTTTTTATACATTGGAACCTGTCCATTTTCAAATCCAATATGACTAAACATCGCGTTTTCAAGTCATCAAATTATGTCTATTCATTTCACCTATCGTTTTTAGTCCTTTGAACGTAGTTTCATCATCCAGCTGACAATCTCATTAATCCTTATCCTCAAGTGGCTTTTTGCCTGAGTAACTGATTATTTGGTAAAAGTAAAAGAAACACGGACGAGAATTCAAGCTAGTATTACATACAGATAATACGACAGACGCAGGTGTAATAACAAGGCAGGTATCAGGCGATAATCATCATTGTCCATTCGGTCTCCGCTTCTTTTTTCTTTTCTGCTAACGACTTGTTGACTTCTTTAAAGGCTGAACTTTTATCGAAAGCCGTCAGACTCGGCATTCCTAGCATTTAATTACACACGTCATCTTAAACGGTGGCTTTATCAACATGCTACTCAATTTACAGACCCGGACAGCGTTTTGTTTCGTGCAGTTGTTGATAAGATCTGCGATTACTATCGACCCACCGCGGGGATTCCTTTTTAGAAACGCGCGAGAACCTCTTTCTTTTGGATTTACTTTCAAGATTGAAATATCGAATTAGATTAAACGCGCACGTGCTTTACTTTTATTTCATGGGTTGCGGGCGTTGGTTTTTCGATTAAATCACAGTTTCGTATTTAAACGTTTTTGCTTTCTTTTAACTTCCATTTTTTAGTCATCGAAATAGTATCTATAATGTTTCTGAACTAAGGCTCTTGTTATATGAGTAGATACCAGTGACGATGAATTTAATTACGTTTGCAAAAGGAAGGTTAACTGGTAACCCTATTGAAACAGTGAAGCTTTGGTTTATGAAGAAGCAGATCCGGAGAATTTTTTATCCATCATTGTTATAAGCAAACAAAGAAACATAGGTTAAAGCTGTTAACGCCATGTGCTCGAAGTACGAAAACAGTTTATTGTTGTACATAGCATAAGATTAGCTGAGGAGACAAGGAATGCCTAATCAATCAACAGCTTCAATAATTATGGCCTGTACCTCAACTTTAGGCCACGAATCTACGCAGTTCACTGGTGAAACAGTGAGTGGCTCAGCATCACACAATCGTTGATTTCAAATTGTCGTGATTCAATGGCAAAGATGTATGAACCCGCCTATCTCACGGCGGGTTGATGCTGTTTCAAGTCCAATTATGTTTTTATAAATATATAAAGTTTTGGCTTCTCACATTCCATGAGAATTGCTTCTAATAAATGCGGTAGAATTGTCTAAATCTGTTTATGTCACACTTATTGGATGATTTTGGACCTTGTAATAGTAGTATTCTTGCACTAACGGCTATCGGTTGATACTTTTTAATATGTATGCAAGACTAAAAGTAGGAAAACAGTTTTACTGTGCATACTATTAGGTACTCGAACAAACTGAGGCAGCAGTGAATGCAGAACGAGTCAACAGCTTCAAGAACCATGTGGACAAATACACAAAGACAGAAAACGACACTATTCTTCTTACCCTTCCATCTATTCCGGTCCTTACTAATGGAAAGAGAATGGGACAAATCTTTAGTGCGAGTATATGTTGCATATGCTGTTCATATATTCATGGCGTGCATTACAAACAGTTATTTTAAATTAAATTAAATTCATATATTCATGGCGTGGCGTGCATTACAAACAGTTATTTTAAATTAAAAAAACACGTTCAATACAGGGCGACAAAAATGGTTATTGGACGAAGATATCTGCCATATGAGAAGAGACTATTACGAATGAATTCAATTGTCATCATTCAAGCATTAGCATAGATATAAAAATAGGCTCCTCGAGACACATTGGATCAGTATATGATATATCCAGCTATGGAATAGTTAGTATACAGAGTTAACGTGTATGCGTGATTCTCGTGACGTGAAGAAAATATTTTAAAAATCACATCAATTGATTAAGTATTTTTTTCTGAAGAAATTTTTTTTTTTGCCAAAGTACATTAAAATGAATAATTTAGATTGGTAGATTACTCTGAATCGTTTCGATATTAAATTTAATTATACTCCGAGTATATGTTATACTCCAAGTATATGTTATACTCCAAGTATATGTTATACTCCAAGTACATGTGTCTGTGATTATCTTTACTGACTTCAATATATATATATATATATATATATATATATATATTTCAGAATAATGAAATGAAATATATCTACTAGTATGCAAATTCAGTGATTTTCGGTCTTACAAAATATTATTAGATATAATATTTTATATAAGACAATCCCAGCTAAATAAAAGTAATCATATAAAAAAATTAAATAAATAAAAAAAATAAACAGGTCTTTACAATACATACTTAACCAAATTTTTGCCGGGTCTAATATTCAACCAGCGGTGAAACAAAGGAAATATGGTAGCATGTGATTGCTACCTTACAATGATTACAAGACACGTTGGATTTCTTTTCCTCATTACGAACAGGATTCTCCATTAAATGATTTAGCATTCATTCTGGATTTAAATTACAATATCCTTTTTCGGCCTCAATGTCAATTTTCCTTATTCTATTTGTCTTAAATGTATTTTTTTAAAACTTTAATAACTTTAATTTTTTATCTTTATTGCTTTTAGCAAATAAGGTGCAAACCAATAAAAATATTTGCTAATATTTTTCGTCTGAGGAGAGGAATAAATATCGAATTTAAGGAATCTATAACCAAGCGTCTTTCTTTTCACCATAATCGCTCTGGTCTCCACCTGATCTGAATTGAAATGAATGCATCTCGTCTTCGGAAGCTTCTGCGACTGACCTTCAATTCTTATCTGTAATGAAACAAATCCATCAAATCTGTTGTCAAGGTCACGGGAGAAATGGTTGGATCAGTGTATCTCTCCAGTAGGTATCTCACTACCGATGCAATTTTCTATCTGTATAAAAGCCTAAAATGGATTACTGTTGCCACATATGGACAGGAGCTGACCGGCGTGCCCTATCTTGCCTTGATTGATAGAGTTCAAAACTGGCTTCGAAACCTAGTAGGTGATGCCTTTTTTCTTCTCGGCAAGCTCTTTCCCACAGAAGAGATGTTGTCATCCCATCTCTGCTTTATCATTATTTTCATGGCAAGTACTCGTCTGAGCTTCAATATATGATCCCCTTAGCCAAACTTTCACAGAAAACACTCGACTAGCTACATCCACTATTAACAATTTCTTCCACTCCCTGTGCTTAATTCTAAATGCAGATTCCATGAGCAAAGCTTATTTTCTAGAACTACAGCATGTGAAACACTTTCATTGGCCTGCTTCTTGATCTATTAAAATATAGTAGCCTTCAAGTTCAATGCAAACAAGTTCTTGTTGAGCTATCCTTTTAAATAATCCAAATTCTATCCAGTCTCCACCATTAACAATTACTAAATTACCATCTTCCATTCATTAACTTTATCCTCAAGTGGTATTCAGACCTTGATAAATTATGACTCCCTTGTAAAAACAGTATTGATACCCCAGAAAAAGGGGGAGTTATTCATTGTAACATTACCATGTCCTATATATGGAATAATCCCGTTGACACATCGGTTATCATTAGATCACTGAAATT
Organism: Euprymna scolopes; assembly: GCF_053919585.1. Taxonomy (NCBI): domain Eukaryota; kingdom Metazoa; phylum Mollusca; class Cephalopoda; order Sepiida; family Sepiolidae; genus Euprymna; species Euprymna scolopes. The sequence goes on from NC_136498.1 coordinate 91,898,283, forward strand.
AAGCAACAATAAACCTGTCCAATACGAGATAGGTGGCCATTTGTAAATACCAGACACTGTGTGTAGGTGGCCAGCGACACTTCCGGCAGATCCTTCATCTCATCTGGCCTCCAGCTTTCTCGATCTTGTCCTGTCGCTGGGTCAGACTGATTTGAATAAGAGATTGAGACTCGCACTGCGCAAACCAGCTTCACTTTAAATATACTTGGTGCGAGTCATCCATCATTTCTTGTATGATCAGATGCTCTTCGTTGTTCGAACTTTACAATCTCCTTATAAGCTTCTGATTGCTTTTAGCTGAACACATCTCGTTCGATGTTTCCACAACAATAAAATGAATAAAGCACATTGAACAAAAATGCTGATTATTGCGGCGCTTTTATCTCTTACTTGATAACATTGATGTGATATTACTTAGATGTGTGTGCGAAATATTCCATATTTTTCACATAAATTTAAAATTAAGAGAAACTGGTATTTCTATTAGAATAGAAGGTAGACAAGTGGAAGTTCGAAATGACAGAAAGGAAAGAAAGTAATGTCATTTTTAAGGCATCGTTAAGTTGGAGTTATTCAAAGCTCGTTTTTCGCTTATCACCCCCCACTCTGTGTGGGGACGCGTTAGAAACATAAAATATCATCAAAAAATAAATCGACGCTAAAAATCCATCAGTGTTTCAAATACGGTTTTTAACAATGAAATTTATTGTTCAAAAAACAAAACGTTTATCCAACTCGAAATAAATATTTGGCATTTTCATTTTTTTTTCACATGAGGAAAAAAGTTAATACACCTACCCTAACCTTAACCTTAACCCGAAGGGTCCACTGATAAAAGCCATTGTCTCTTAAGATACCATACCCCTCCTTCTAATAACTTTGTTTCTTCTTGAGGGCCGGATTTTAATTTAAAGCTGTTAAACTTTACATACTATGGATTACATTTCCTTCTCACACGTGCATTTTTATTTTTATTAAGGGGGTCTTATCGCCTTTTCCTTTTCCTCCTTATCCTGGCTTACAGAAGGGATTCGTTTCGTAAAGTCCCCGATAAGATCTGCGTTTTATATCGACCCACCGCAGGCTTTTTGAAAAGGCTGAATCTCTTGGATTCATTCCATACTTCTTACAGACAGATGCCAAGTATGCAAAGCTCGACAAGTAGGTGTGTCGGTGACTTCAAGGGTAGTAACGCGCATTGACATCTGAGACGGTGTCAACAACACACGCCCCAGACACACGCTGTTAGCGCCCGAGGACCTCTTAGATTTAATTGAAACAGCCAACATTTACCTTCTAGTGAATCTTGATATGGCAAACAATCTCATTTCCCGATTCTCTCTGTTAGTATATATATATATATATATATATATATATATATATATATATATATATATATATATATATATATATATATATGGCGGCAATTGGAAGGTCAGTTTTGTTGAAGCGCAGACATTTCATCTATTTTTTTTACTAAGGTGTCACCAGTTATCCAAGCTAAAATGTCACTCGAGGATAAGGTTAAATCAATAACACGGTAAATAATGATAATTAGTGATAATGGTTGTGATTGGCTAGAATTTGATGATGAAAACATAGACTGAAAAATTGGTTACATTCGGTATGTTCGGACGTTCCGGTTGAGCCTACGATTCTTCTGTAAAATCGGTGGTATCGATGTAAGATCAATGCAATTAATATGAGATACATGAAGAAATTTTCGCTTATATAAGTAATTGCATATTCTTTTATTTCTTCAATAACACTGATGTACACATACACATATACATAATCAAATAAATTACATACACATTTTATGAACAAATAAATTACCCCCCCACACACACAAATATATGATATATGTATGTCATTTTTTAATTTGTTTGCGATTTATTTGACTGAATTTAATTCCAATTATTTATAAAAAAGGAATTTTTGTATTAATGCTAATTTTCTATTCAGTATTTTCATGCCACCAGATTAGAGCCGATATTTCTCTCTCTCTCTCTCTCTCTCTCTCTCTCTCTCTCTCTCTCATATATATATATGAGAGAGAGAGAGAGAGAAATATCGGCTCTAATAATATATATATATATATATAATATATATATATATATATATATATATATATATAGTATGTGTTTGTGTGTGTATAAACTATCCATGGACACGTGTTTAATCGTTTACAACTCACCAGCAGATGCATTCATATTATTTATTCAAAATTATGAATTTATCGGACTGTCTCTAGGTCAATGTGACATTTTGTTGTTTGGTTTTTGTTGACATTTTAGGGCTGATGAGTTCCCCACTGATATAATAATAAAAACATATATGCTTAGAACTATTTATAAAAATATCATTAAAAGGCTCAACAGCTATATTTTTCTATAGTAAATTAAACTGAACCTTTTCGCGGTTAGTATAAAAATGAGTACACGTTCCCGCTGAAACGGTATATCTATCTATATATCTATAAAAGAGAACGTGTCTGTCTGTCTGTCTGTCTGTCCATTTCCCTACTCAATAACTGTCAATTTTAAATCTACAGACTCGAAATTTGATATACAGGATACTGAGATTTGGGAAAATCTTTGTAATCAGTTTTCGGTCAGAAATTTGGCTGTTAAGGGGTCAAACTTCAACGATTTGTCCTCTATCGAACTCCTCCGACAATTTTAGGTATAAACACTTGAAATTTTGGATATAGATTCCTTGGACATGAATCTAACTTAATAACTTCATTTGAGCCCAACACAATAAATTTAAAGGGAGCATAATAGGGGTCCAAGTTAGAAAAAAATTGATCTCTGCGGTCTCTACCAAATTACTCAGTCCATTTCTGGTCTAAAGAGTTGAAATTTTACATGAAAGATATTCAAAGATAGGGCAAGCTGTTTAATCTGTTTGGGTCGAAATTTGAGCTATCAATATATAAATGTATGTATGCATGTTTGCATGTCTGCCTAAGACTTTCGACAGAGGCGACGGATTTTTACAAGATCAGTATCGTTTTAAAGCGCGACCCTTCAGACGAAAAATACCGAAAAATTGGCTACAAACTTTAATTTCCTCACCCTCAACTGGGCACTTTGCTACAGGGAGGGGTCGCTTTTTTCGTCGATATTTTTTAAAGTCATCCCCTCCTTTCGGTTGTCTAGCCTTAATTTAAATCTACGTCACTTCCGGTTTGACGTTGGTAATAAAAGCAGAGACGTCCCGTTTTCCCCCCGTTCTTTTCCTCCTTCACGGTACGGGTTCGAGCCTGCCTTCCTACTACCACTTTTTTTTTTTGCTGAACATACACCTTCAAACACCCGGGCAAAGCCGGGCTGAAATGCTAGTATGTACTATTATAAATTCGTTTTTCTTTTATGTGTATTGATGTTCATATTAAAAACCCTCTTTTCTATTAGGATTTATTTGCTTTCCCACCAAAGCAAAATGTGACACAAGGTCGTTTTTACAGTGGGGTTAAACTTTCTCCACGAAAAAAGGGAAAAGGAGCACTCTGGTTGGGTCCAAAAATAGTAATTATCCCAGTATAGCGGGTTTCCTCTCCATTGACTGGGACAAATTACCTTACGAGCAGCATCTGCAGAATAGATACTACACTTTGATCGCGGCCCGAAGGCCAAGAACAACAGGGTATTTATTTGCTCCCCCACTGTGCAAATTAAACACAAGGCCGATTTTTAAAGTGAAGAGTGAAGGGGAAACGGGGACCAGCTCCCCGAGGATTAGGGGAGTTGGTTAGTGACAATTGGTATGAAGGGTTGCCCCTACATTGACCAAGGTCTTATATGTGGGGTTGTTCCCGCATATGGTATTTGCTTGCAGTATCTGCCGGAACAGATACTACACTTTGATCCCGGCCCGAAGGCTAAGAACAACAAAAAAAGGCAAGCCTCTTTTCTATTCTTTTATATTTATTAAAGAAGAAAATCACAGATTTTACAAAATATTTGAATGAAAATTATATAAAATATGTACACGATTCTTTTTCAATGTGGCATGAGGCCAAAAAGGTGGGGGGAATATGGGTCGGGGGTCGTTCACTTGGTCTATTCCCTATAACTACTTGCAGTCACCACAATACCGCATTCACTCTAGGGATTGGATCTACTTAAAACCCTAGATGACATGCACAATATTTACAATGAATTTTTTTTTACAATGACTTTTTTTTTATTATAATGATTTTATTTACAATGAAACAATGAAGGTGATGCGTATGATATATAAAGGATGAAATGGTGATGTGTATGATATATGCGGGTGATGGGCGGGGGTAATTAGAACCATAAAACACCCCAAAATAAAGAAAAATAACAGTAATAAAAAATAAATCAATCAAATAAAACATTAAGCGATGAATGTATTAATAAGGACCCACCCTTACCTATTTAATTTTGGAATGCTTCCTGTTTTCCGGTCTCAGCCTAAAATAAGGGTGCACTTCCTAAAAGGGAATGGGCACAACTACGGACAAAATAAGGGGGGCATGGGGATATTCGGTGACCTCCAAGAAAAATACCATTGGGACTAAAATAAATTGATAAGGACTGGGATTCTAAAATAAAGATTGGGGACATGGGGCTCATTTATACTAACTAGCTAAAGGACTGATCCACTACTGGATAGTCTTAATCTAGACTGGAGATTGCTTTTTTCGGTCGGCGTGTGCCATGCCTAGGCAGGGAACACGTACTCAAGCCTGTTTCGTACGAACACACATAAACTAGCGGTGTGAATCCACCTCCTACTAAACTGTGAGCGAGATAACTTTCTATCGCATCTGATTTTGATTTTAAATTGGTGTTTAAAATACAAAATCAGATCCTGATGAGAAGGCGCCCCCCACGCCCTATCTCTATGCGTGAAACCCCCACTACTAGTCTAGCTACGGCCAAGGTCGCTAGGAACAGCATTCGTTCCTCCCTAGGCCACAAGGGATCTGCGTTATAGATTACGGATGCTTAATCCAGGATCGTCACCTGATCGGGGACGATGCGAGCCGTGACCTCGCCAACATATCCCCAGAATTCAAAAAATGCATGCTCTACAGTTTCCAAGATGTCTTCCTCGCACCGTGGACAAAAAGGACTAAATGTCCTACCAATTCTGAACAGTATGTCATTGAGAGGTAAACCGTTTCTAACCAATCGCCAGGTTAGGGAAAATTCGGAATTGTTAAGATATCCCGGCCTGGCGCCCAATTCCATAGACAGCTGCAGCCGCTCCCCAAGCGGGTCCGAAGCGGTCCCCACCACTAAACCCCTTCTAGGCCGTGCAAGGTCAAGAGACCCTGGCATCACTCTAAGCGCATTTCGGCATTCGTTGAGGAATTGTGATTGCCCTCTAGGTCTTCTCTGGCATTCAGTTAATTGATTGGGGATAAGGTTGGAAAATGCTTCACCAACCGCAGGACCCTAATCAGAATCCTCAATCAGAGTTCTACCCGGGAACGCCAACCTTTCGGCATTTTTATGACTTGCCAAGTCAGGCATCCCGAGGCCCCCATCTACAAGACGTTGTGTACAGACCTGTCTATGGACAAACGGCCGTCGCTCAACTCACAACAGTGAAAAGAGCGCACGCGTTAAGGCCGCCATACGGACCGCACGCAGAGGAAGTACAGCCAGCCGGTAAAGGATCAGCGGAAACAAATAAGTAGCACATGCCTCCACTCTACTTTTAAAGGACAATCCCCTTCGAAGCCAAACCCTCACAGACGCTTCGACCTTGGTCTGTACCTCCGACCAATTCTTATCAAGACAGAGACTGGGTCCAAACCAAACACCAAGGATCCGGACCGCCAGGAAGATCAATACCGCGCAGGGCCGGTCCAGCCACCCTGGACCTCACCTTCCTAAGGGATGGTTCCAACGCGATGACATATAAAAGGGGCGATAGCGGACACCCCTGTCGCACCGACCGAAAAACCGCGAACGGCTCCGACCGCACCCCGTTGACCTGCACAACTGTCGTCGGCCAAGCATACAAAATGGAGATCCATCTGCAGAAGCCGGCCCCAAAGCCGGCGGTCTCTAGAACAGCCATCAGGAAACGATGATCAACCCTATGGACTGATCTAAATTGATCAGCGCGGCTTTGGTGTCGTCTTGTAGGTTTTTTAGGACTGTATGAATCAAATGCAAATTGTTTTGAATTGATCTTCCTTTCACAGCGTAGTTCTGATCCGGTTCGATCAAGTCAGTGATAACAACCTGCAAACGATTCGCAAGAAATCGGGCCAGGATTTTCAAATCCGTATTCAACAACGTGATGGGCCTAAAATCATCCAACCCCCAACATGTGTGTCCTTCTTCTTCAGAAGTGTGACCACGCCTTTGGTAACCTGCATCGGGATGGATTCCGTGTCAAACCAGTGGTTAAACACACCCGTCAGAATCGGAACAAATATGTGCGACAACCTCAAGAACAGCTTGTAGGGCAGTCCATCGAGTCCTGGTGATCTATTATAGGCGACCTGTTTCATAGCAGCAACGACCTCACACTCTGTAACCCGACCATTACAACTAGCCGCTCGGGCCGCCTCCAGGCAGGGCGAGCCAGCCAAATAATTACCAAACTCCTGGACGCAGAGTCTGGACAGCTGTGCGAAACGATTTTCAAAGTGTACTCGAAACTGCTTGCAAATCTCCCGAGTCGACACAAAGGAGTGTCCTTCCGGGCTCTGAATCTTACGAATATAATTATCCGATTTGCGCCCGAGCGAATAGACTCGTTCTGATTTGTCCACATTCACAGCTTTGTTGAGCATCTTTTTAATTCTATCCCTTACTACCTGGCCCTGATGTCGCTCGCTAGCCAAACGACTCAGGTCCGCCTTAGCTAGGCCTATATTCTAGGGAATTCCCCCTGCCACGCCCGGGATAGTCTATCCTCTAGTCGCTTCTCTGCCTTGGCCCTATCTAGGGTGAGGCGTTGGCCATATTTGACAGAGAAGTCTCTAATACTAGATTACGCGTTTACCCACCACCTACTCCCGGTAACCGCCCCCACTAATCCCTTCTTGATGTGTTCGGTTAGCCTTTCCCAGAAGTCATCTATCTCCAGTAAGGAGGTATTTAACTTCCAGTACCCAGCTAACTTGGGTTCCTATCTAAATCTAACCTGGCCACAAGTAGTTTGTGGTCAGAGTGTCCTAACCAGTGGAACGTGGGACAAGATATGTATTCTATATTGCCTCCTCTAATTAACAATCGATCCAAGTAAGTACTTGAAACGGAAGGCCTGCTAGAGAGCCACGTCCACATCTACGAGCCACGTCCACATCTCCCGTAAATAATTTGCTTCCCCACCAAAGCAAATTAGGCACAATTTTAGATATAGATTCCTTGGACATTAATAACTTGATTTGAGCCGAAAATATTAATAGTTAATTGATTGACACAATTTATATATATATATATATATATATATATATATATATATATATATATATATTTATATTTATATTATATATATATAAATCCGTAATCCTGTCTGTTTGTTTGTTTGTTCACAATTTGATTAATATATACAAAACTTCCTGCTGAAAACGGTTATCTATATAAATTTTATTTACTATAAGATTTTCTATATAAATAAATAACATCACGATCAATATATATACACTATATTGAAGGCAATGTACATACTAGAACTAAGCTAATTTGCATATTATATTAAAAATCTTTTTAAATAATTCGCTCAATTAAAATTACTGATTATAGTAATGTAATCGATGTAATCGTTCTATTTAAGAGTATTATTTAAAGTTAATTTATTTAAATTATTTTAATTCAAGTTATTTTGTACTATTTGCTAAACTGGCACATTTTAAGTAATTTTCACTGATATTTCACTTCCGGTTATGAACGGATATAGTTTTTAACCAAATCGAGAGATATGGTGATAAAATGATTTGTTTTAATTATTTATTTTCTATAAATGTAAAAGTTACAAATATTGATAAAAAAAATAAATAATTAGGCTAAGGATGATTTTATTTTTCGACGAAATATTTTAAATCGTTAGCCCTCTATTAAAGTATCGGCTATAAATGTCGATTCATTGTAAGGTGTAAGCACGTTTACCAAAAGGTTAAAATTTATTTCCTACGGACGATTTTAAAATCATTTTTCAACTATTCACTTGACTGTCTGAATTTTATTATCGTTTCCATAATACTTTGAAAAAGAAACAAGGTAAAGTAATGCTTTTTATATCAGATATATTCCTACGCGTTTTTTTTTTGTTTGTTTTTTCACTTTTTTTTCTTCGATTTCCTTTTGAGAAAGATCTTATGTTTTCCTGTCTGAGTAATTGATTTAGTTGATAATATATATTTGTGTGGGGGAGTTTCGATGTAATTATGTGTTTTTTTTGGGGGGGAGGGGGTGTCGCTTTATGTCTCAGCGTCACTCAAAGAAAAATAATTGCAGAAGTATAAAATGCGGGTGTTTTTATCTGTTTAGTACTTCTGCAATTTACGAACCGTGCTATTTTTTAGATATGATTTACAAGTGTAATTCAATTTTTGCCGTATCTTTTGTTTGTCCTTCCTTTATTAAAAATGGGGTACTTTTTATATACACAACCAAGCATAGTTTATCCGCAAAAATCCTAATTTATATTTTTGGGAGCAACACAAACTGAAAACGGACCTTTACAGTTTTTTTTTCTACGTAATGTAGAACTTTCGTTTACATTTTTACCAGTTGTACAAGAAATGTCGTTTACCGAGATGTTTTGGTTTCGAACCTGTAATTACATAAATATTAAAAGAATGCCAATTAGTATTGTGTAATACAATTATATCCGTAGCAAAGCTCGGGTAAGTCGGCTAGTATATATATATATATATATATATATATATATATATATATATATATATATATATATGTTCACCTCTAGAGAGTCTGTTTCGGTGTATAATCACTTTTCAGTTTTGTTAAACGAATGTTTCCAGTTAAACTTGAAAACCCAACTGCCTTGTAAACAGTGGAGATGTTCAAGATTTTATTACAGAAACTTTACGAATAAAGGGAAATGCTACATCAATAATTTTAACTGTCTGTAAAAATTGTCTTTTCCTGGGTCAAAAATGTATTCAATAATCTGACGCGGCTGTCATATTATGTTTTTTTTTATTGTTTAATACTTATCATTGTAACAATGATATTAATAACATAAAAATATGATTAGAAATAATCGCCTGTATTTACGTTGATATTGTTTTCGGGGGGGGGGGTATCACTTTTCGCCATTGTCTACGTTTACCTCTTTAGTAATTGATTCAGTTGAATAGTATGATTGAAAGGAGACATAATGTAACGCTTCCGGTTTCCAAACTCATCAAAATCATTAGTGAGCTGTATCTTCCGCCATTTCTAATAATTTTTAATCTTATCCGCAAAAACTTCATCGATGTTTTTTCTTTTTTATATTATTTGGATTATTGGGACTACTATTTATTTTGGATATTATTCCAACATTTCTGCCAATCAAACCTCCTACGTTCTTTTTGTCTAATTATTTTCCACTTGCTGTATAGTGAAAATTATGATAGTTTGCTGTTATTTCACAATAATAAGTCGGATTCACAGTTTTGACATATAAATAACCAATAAATAATTGGCGGATAGTACCTTAAATATTATGCAATTTTCATCGCTAAGTTCATTGATAACAAGTATGCTAGTTTTATTTTCAAGTCTACTCGGATATTTTGGCATACATAAAGCCAATTCCGCGAAGTACGCTCTTCCTGTGCCCGGTACTTGCAACACATGCATCTAACGCATTGTTCACCTGGCAAGTTGTTATTGTAATGCTCGCAACATACCAAACAGGTGTTCATTATATCATCCTTATAATCTGGTTCTCGTTCCTTTATCCTAGACAATATATGAGGCTTATTTCTATAGTTGAAGTTTTCTTTTTGTTTTTTGTTGGGTTTTTGTTTTGCTTTTATGTCTACCTCTCCCGCTGCTTTGCGTGCTGGAGTTCTTGGAAATGGCCTCAAATACGCATAGGTTAATTTCATCTGCGTCGATTCACCTGCCACTATTTTGCTTGTATCCTTATGACTACATGCGACTGTTTGAACTGGTTCACTGGTATCTGATATAGCTAATGTACTAGCAACTGCTTGAGCTTGATCTCGACGGTCTGTATAAATGATGAGGCAAAACCCAGGTACTCACAAATGTTTCTATTGAAAGGTACGATTCCTTGACAGGAAAATCCTGCCACAATATTATTTGGCAAGGATTATCGAACGACTTCTATCATAGGTCATATATGGTTATTGTTTGACCAGAGTTTATAAACATCAGTGAGTCACACGCATTGACTGTTTTCTTAAAAGGTCGTAAACTCACCTGTCTAATGGCCACGGCTTGTGTGATGTGCAATAATGATAGGGCACAATGCCAGACACTTTGCAAAAGTTTAATTCTTCTATCGTTGATGAGAACCATAGTTGTCCAATAGTAGAACTGCCTGTTCTTTGCTTGCCTTAGCATTTAACAAAATGCTGGAGAAAAACGGCATTTTTCATCTTGCATATGGGACTTGCATAATTTCACCCAAAATTGTAGATGTTTTGTCGTGCAAAATTATGTCGCTTCATCACTGTGGCAAGATTTTTAAAGAACTCGGTTATAAGTGTTCGCTTAAATGCTGTTGCTCGGGTTAACTTGTAGCTTTAAGCTTCTTTATTGACTTTTAATTACGTTTCAGGAAATTGTTAGTGTTCACTTTTCAGGAAATTGTTAGTGTTCACTTTTCAGGAAATTGGTCAGCTGTTGTCGTGTTATTGTCATTCCGCTTTTCAGAGAAGGTCATCTCATAACTTACTGTAAACTTATATGCAAACCTTTTAACTTTGTGGATTCTTTGTTGGTTGTAACCACAGGTAAAGCATTTAAGTTTCTTTGTGTCGATTGCATATCGATTGCATATCGATTGCATATCGATTTAGGGTTACATGACAAAGGCTTAACTTACTAAAAACACTCATGACAGATTTCTCCTGGTCGATGACAACCCTTGAACTTTATTCTAATAAGTGCAAATTTTCATCTCGATTTGTGGCGCCTTGAATGAACTATCCTGTGATAAAAAATGAAGAACTATAAATAAAGATTGGTAAATAACAAATAGTTTTGGTAAATCTTAAATCCTCTCAAAAATATCTTTTCTCGTTAATTCAGAAATTTGATCAGGATTCTAAAGGGAAATTAACGGCCACTAATGATTTGACATGAATCTCTTTTATTTTTTCAATTTGTTCGGATGTCCTCTATGCACGTTATACATCACACTTAGCAACTTGCCAAATCGTAGATCTAATGTCGATTCTACGCGGATTGTTTTTTGTCTGAAATACTCTGGATAGTAACTTACAAATATTGAATCAGTCATATTTGTGATACTTTTCTTTAAACTATCTTTGTGATTTAACAATGCATTATAAGTATTATGATCAAATATTAATAATTCATAGATTTGTAATGTTTTTATTACGCAGAAAAATATTGTAACAGTTCATAAAATGACCACAGTAACACTTTGTTACATTTGTCGCAGAGAAGAGCGGCTATATTTACATAGATTTCTTCTATCTTAGTATTAGTATTCATCGTTGAAACGTTTGCCACATACAGACCTGAAAAATATTTTTAAACCATATAAATATTACACTAATTAGTCAATCACATAGTTGTTCAAAAGAAAAACCTTAGACAATGTGAGATATTTCTTTGCTAAAAAAACAGTTATTCGCTGTTGACCTGTTGTTACATCTGCTTACATTTAAGCAGCACGTAGAGTGATGAAATGCGCATGCCCGGTGTAGAGCTTACGCTTGTATCGTTTTTCTGCTATTAGATTAGAATCACTGTTACATTTACCGCGGTATACAATTGTTCCCGGTCTCCCCTACAGAATTTCGAACAAAACTATTTACGTTTTATGAAAATCGCATCAGACATGACATCAAGTCATTTGGTGAAAGAAGTTAAATAAATTCTACTTCAAAGTAAAAGAATAGCCAACGATAAGTTCCTACCTAGAAAACAGCATTTTCTCCCTTTGTCAAAAACATTGTTTATGGAATGTGATGACAAAAGGACACCATAAAGAAAGAGTATTTTCTCATTCTGTCCTACATGACCGAATTAGAAGTTTGAAGTCATTTTTAATTATTCTCTTCGTATCGCCTGTACTGAGGATTAAACATCCAAGGCCGTCGAGGCAACTGATTGCTTTAATACTTTATCCGTCGTGTCAGGGTTCTATTTATTTATCAATTCTCATCTAAAAATATCGCCCAAATTTAAATTCAAGAACCTTATACGTTCACTGTGCAATCCCCCGGGGGTGAGGCATGCATGCTTCACTTGTTTTATTTGGAGTGAATACGGTGCAGCTTGATTTCATTAAGATATCATTGTTTCGGATATTTTCCCGAACACAATGCATCATCCCACAAGGCTGAACGATTACAATACACATTCAAATGATCAGATGCGAAAAATAGCTGGAAACCCTTTTACAAACTCCAGAAATAACTGCACGCCTTTGTAAATAGTTAAAAGTTTTGTTTTTGTTTTTTTGGATTTTTTTTTTAAACATACGTCGCTTTCTAGTTAGCTTACCTCTGCTCCCTTCTTGTCTCCTATTCCTATCAAATAATCTCCTTCCCCTTTCTTCAAATAAATGCCCCCTCTCTTTATTACTTACACGCTTGCTCCCCACTGTCCCCTCACTCCATTGACTATATCTATTTCCACTAGGTCTACGCTTTCACTGCTCTTCGTATATATGTATATTTATGAAAAGGGGTTGGAAGGAAGTAACGTGTGCGCAAGCAAAAATCATAACACGTGTTCCTTTACTAATGCAATGCACTGAGTATTCCCCTTCTGTCCAATTAAGAATCGTTACTTTTCAAAACAAATTTATTACTGTTTGCACATGAACATTATGCTTTCTAATGCTCATCGTATATTTTCCTCTTTTTCAGGTAAGTCAATGGTTTCACAATGAGGAATAGTCACGCAGTTTCAGTAATGTAAAATACATTTATCCATCAAGAAATAATGGAAAAACATTGAATGAACAGGTAACGTTGATAATGTATATTTTTATATTATTTCTTATATATATATATATATATATATATATATATATATATATATTTATTTATTTATTTATTTATTTGCGGACAGCAATGTCAGACCCAGCTCTGTATAACATACACACATATATGTATGTAATATGTCTGTTTGTCTAGTGGGGTTTAGCTGATTGCCAGGATGGTCGGGTGAATATATGTTGAAGTGACACAAGTGCAGCAAGCTCGTTGAAGTAATTCTAAAACAATTTAAAGAAGGCAGCGATGAGACAGAGGTTAAATGTTAATAGACAGCATAGGAATCATATATATATATATATATATATATATATATATATATATATATAAATGTTTAGAGGTACAGAATTTATATATAGTTTTAAAAAAAGGTAATAGGCGGAAGTTTCTCAAGAGTTCTTTCGGCTATCATCTCGTCAGGAGAAAATCGATAGCAACCTAAATAATATTGTGTCGAAAATAAAGAGTTCTAATGGGGAACATATTAAATGTGCCAAAAGTACGGGGACACTAATTAAATTTATTTACGTTTAAAAACGATTAAAATATTGGCACAACGAGGGAGAAAAAAAAAGCGGGAGAAAAGATTCAAAGTTCCCCAAAGAGAAACAATGCGTTTGATGTTTCTTTTTGCCGGCACAAAGAAGGTTGACGCACCGCAATAGAGACAGACTCCAAAATCTTTAAATGGTTTTTGGAGTCCGCTCTATGTAGCACCTCCAACCAATCTATTTTATATCTATCTGCACAGCACGGGTTGTCAACCAAATGCTGGCCAATAGCAGAGTCCAAGGCTGCAGAAGGAGGGAGACCACCAAACCCCATCCTCCCTTGTCTGATCTTCGATGGAACATGCTGGTTTATATGAGTGCAAGGATGTTCGCCCAACATAACCAGCATCGCACTGGCATCTAAACTGATATACAATATTACTATTTTGGATGTAAACTGGCATGTAAACTGATATACAATATTACTATTTTGGATTTGTTCGCCTAACAGATTAGATGTTGAACTCGATAAGATCAGAGAAATATTCATCAATAATGGTTATCCTGTTGACCTTATTGATGACTGTATTTTCAAAAAGGTTGGGGATTTTAAATCCCCTAAAAAGTTTGGACCCTTGAAATGACCGGTTTATTTGAAATTACCGTGGATTGGGGAGGGGAGTAATAGAATTTCCAAACAGATTCGAAGAAGTATTTACGACTGCTTCAATTCGGTGTCCTTGCGTTTGGTACATACTACGAGACCTGCTTTTCCGTCTTTTCGCAAGGATAGTTTGCCTTACATCTATATATATATATATATATATATATATATATATATATATATATATATATATATATATATATATATATATATATATATATATATACGAGATTGCTTTCTTAAAAGAGATTTTAATCGCTTGTAGTGACTCTCTTCAGTTACACACACTCCCACACATACATACATACATACATACATACATACATACATACATACATACATACATACACACACGTGCATACACACCCATACACAAACACATACGCATATATACACACACACACATATATATATGGCAAAAATGGTAATAAGTAAAAACCTGTGGAGAGGGCTCAATACTATTGCAGGGCAAGTATATACATATTATCATTACAGTTTTATCTGCTTAGTTTTTTTCACACAGTTGTCATCACTTATCAAGGCCCGGAAGCCACTTCAGGATAAGGGTTATTGCAAGTACAGTACGTTAGTGTGGAGATTTAATGAAGTGTCTACTTAAGGGGGGCGGTTCATCGGGAATTTTTTTACGTTGGACTTGAATACATCCAGGTTGTAGTCAGGTGAGAAGCAGGCAGACCGAAACAGAGTTCCACAGGCGTGCAGTTCTAAGAAAGAAGCTTTGTTCATGGAATCTACGTTTTGATTTAGGCACAGATAAAGAGTGGGGAAAATTTTTGACAGTGGATTCAGTTAGACGGGTGTTTTTCGTAAAAGATTGGCGAGGGGGACCAGAGATTGGAGTTCAGACGAGCACCTGCAATGGAAATAACGATAAAACAAAGACAGGCTCGCAACGTCTCTTCTGTAGGAGAGAGATTGCAGGGAAGAGAAAATGCATCCCCCACTAAGCCACGAAGTCTATTTTGTACACTGTCAAAGCAGGATAGGCTGTTTTTAGCAGCTCCTGCCCAGATATGGCAGCAGTATTCCATCCTTGGACATACTTGGCTTTTATATAGATAGAGAATTGCATCAGTAGTGAGATATCTTCTGGAACGGTAGAAGGATCCCACCATCTTTCCAGCGACCTTGGCAACAGACTTGATGTACGTGTTCCATTTCAGAGCAAGAGTAAAGGTCTTCCCCCACTGAAACACTCGCTCGAGATCAGAGAAGAGAGAATCAGAGAGAACTTTGTCATTTACAGCCTTTGATGTGTTGCCGTAGATGGTCGTGTCATCAGCATAGATGTCAACGAATGATTTAAGTATGTGTTTAGGGAGATCATTGATGTAGATCAGGAAGAGAGTTGGGCCCAGGATTGACCATTGAGGGACTCCAGCATTATTACTGCAGGCTTCTGATTTTCGCCCATCGACCACTACTCTTATGAGCCCATCAGAGAGAAATAATTTAATAATAGAGAAAACATTTCCAGTTATACCGTAGCTGGAGATCTTGTGGAGTAGGCCCTTATGCCATACCTTGTCGAAGGTCTTTGATATGTCAAGAGCAATTGCCCTAGAAAGGAAGCATTTGTCAAGAGATCCCCTAATCCTATGAGATATAACTGTTAGCAGATCTGCTGTAGATCTTGCAGAACGGAAACCATATTGTGTGTCACTAAGAAGGTTATTTCTGCTTAGGTGGTTGACTATTTCTCTATTTAATATTGATTCCAGCAACTTACTCATAACACACAGGAGACTTATTGGTCTGTACTGAGAGAGAGATGACTTATCACCTGAATTCTTAAATACAGGGCATACTGATGACGTTTTCCGGTGTGTTGGAAAGCACTTCTCCTTAAGGCAATGCTTAAGTAGTTTCGTAAGTATGGGAGCAAATTCTTCTTGAAGCTTTTTTAACACTATAATTGGGATGCCGTCAGTAGTATAATAATAATAATAATAATAATAATAATAATAATAATTATTATTATTATTATTATTATTATTATTATTATTATTATCATATATTCCACACTAACAATATTGTTCGGATATCTTTCAAAGCTTACACTTGTATTGGCACAACACGTACATTAATTAAGGTACGCATTCCTAAGCACATATATCTTTAAAAACTGAAAATATTAGTAAGGAGCATCTCGAACAACTTCAATCGTAGGTCTTAGATTTTAGAACATTCTTTTCCCAACTAATTAGGCTATACTAAATAAATCAAAATCATACACTCCAGGCTTAATATTCTGCAAGCTTTTATTTCGAGAGCTGGTAAGATAATTACTCCCTTTAGAATAAATATATATTTAACTCATACTGAAGAAATGAACTGAATTCGCAATGCAAACAGGAATTAATTTAAATACAGCCAGTCAAAAATCACTTTTTCAAACTTTACAAGCCTTAAACAACATAAGCATTTGTAAATAATTCTACTAATAATTTTTCCAGACTTTAGCTGATTTCAGAGTAGATTTACCACAGTATATTATGACCCATTATATATAGGTCTATCTGAAATATATATTTTATCTAATGTACGAATAAATATTATTATTGTTTGTGTTCTCCTTAGCATTCGAATTCCCATTAATATAAAGCAAAACTCTTGCATTTACTTTATATTTATAATAATATTTATATTAATAATTATATTTATAATTATATTTATATTTATAATTATATTTATAATTATATTTAATTTATAATTATATTTATGTTTATAATTACATATATATAATATATTTATATTTATAATTATAATTATATTTATATTTATATTTATAATTATATTTATATTTATAATTATATTACTAATTATATTTATAATTATATTTATAATTATATTTATATTTATGTTTATAGTTATATTTATATTTATGTTTATATTTATAATTATATTTATAATTATATTTATATTTATATTTATAATTATAATTATATTTATATTTATAATTATAATTATATTTATATTTATAATCATATTTATATTTATATTTATAATAATATTTATATTTATAATAATATTTATATTTATAATTATATTTATAATTATATTTATATTTATAATCATATGTATATTTATAATTATATTTATAATTATATTCATATTTATAATTATATTTATAATTATCTTTCTAGATATATTTATATTTATATTTTTATGTATGTTTATATTTATATTTATAATTATATTTATAATTATATTTATATTAATATTTATAATTATAATTATATTAATAATCATATTTATAATAATATTTATATTTCTAATTATATTTATATGTATATTTATATTTATAATTATATTTATATTTATATTTATATTTAATTTATAATTATATTTATATTTATATTTATATTTATAATTATATTTATATTTATAATTATATTTATATTTATAATTATATTTATATTTATAATTATATTTATATTTATAATTATATTTATATTTATATTCATAATTATATTTATATTTATATTCATAATTATATTTATATTTATAATTATATTTATATTTATATTTATAATTATAATTATATGTATATTTATAATTATATTCATATTTATATTCATAACTATATTTATATTTATATTTATAATTATATTTATATTTATAATCATATTTACATTTATAATTATATTTATATTTATATTTATAATTATATCAATATTTATAATTATATTTATATTTATATTTATAATTATATTTATAATTATATTTATATTTGTATTTATATTTATATTTATAATTATATTTATATTTATGATTATATTTATATTTATATCTATATTTATATTTATATTTATAATTATATTTATATTTATAATTATATTCATATTTATTTTTATATTTATAATTATTTCATATTTATAATCATATTTATATTTATAATTATATTTATATGTATAATTATATTTATAATTATATTATATTTATATTTATAATTATATTTATATTTATGTTTATACTTATATTTATATTTATAATTATATTTATATTCATAATTATATTTATATTAATAATTATATTTATATTTATAATAATATTTATATTTATAATTATATTATCTTATATTTATAATTATATTTATATTCATAATTATATGTATATTTATATCTATATTTATATTTATAATTATATTTATCATTATATTTATATTTATATTTATAATTATATTTATAATTATATTAATATTTATAATTATGTTTATATTTATAATTATATTTATAATTATATTAATATTTATAATTATGTTTATATTTATAATTATATTTATATTCATATTTATAATTATATTCATAATTATATTTATATTTATATTTATAATTATGTTTATAATTATATTTATATTTATATTCATATTTATATTTATAATTATATTTATATTTATATTCATAATTATATTCATAATTATATTTATATTTATATTCATAATTATATTTATAATTATATTTATCATTATATTTATATTTATAATTATATTTATAATTATATTTATATTTATATTTATAATCATATTTATATTTATAATTGTATTTATAATTATATTTATAATTATATTTATAATTATATTTATATTTATATTAATTATTATATTTATATTTATAATTATATGTATAATTATATTTATAATTATATCTATATTTATATTTATAATTATAATTATATTTACATTTATAATTATATTTATATTTATATTTATAATTATTAATATATTATATGAGTAGATAGTACAAGTATTTATTATATAATTCATTAGAATTCTATCTATTTGTTATAAAGTTGCCCTTAAATATGATTTATGCAATTATAATTTTATTGCATTTAATTTAAATACTATGATTGTAATGAAGTATCGATGACTGGTTTTTTATGAGGGTTGGTGTGATTACACGTATTTACTTGTATGTATATGTTTATGTAGATGCAGTCATGTTCATATAACTATATATATATATATATATATAGTTATATAGTTATATATAGCTATATATAGTTATATATATATGTAGTTATATATATATATATATATAGTTATACATATATATATACATATATAAATATGTATCAGAACAAATAATTATTAAACATGTAAAACACTTTTACAAGAGTAAAAAACATATATAATTTTCAAAAATCCGAGGAGTTTTGAAAGGAATATTTTCCTTCTCATCAGAGGGTAGGAATATATATATATATATATATATATATACCTGCCGGAAGTTGTTGAAACGGTACAAGTGCATTGCAGCCGGAGATTACCTCTAAGCGGACTAGAATTTTATTTGCACTATCAATAAAAATGCCACTACGACAAAATGTCTGGAAACTGTTTTAAGGAACCTTTTATATATATATATATATATATATATATATATATATATATATATATATATATATATATATATATATATATATATATATATATATATATATATATATATATATATATATATGGGAGGGTGAACATATAATATGTATGTGTGGGTGTATATTGAGTATATTGATATATGCGTGTGTGTGTGAAAGTTAAAATATATAAGCATTTCTCTATATCTCGCATCGTCTCTCTCCTTATATATATATCTATAATATAAAGCTGAATTTGTGTGTGTGTGTGTGTGTGTGTGTGTGTGTGTGTGTGTGTGTGTGTAGTCACGAATAGGCTCCTATACGGTGACTATTTTTAAAAAACTGATTACATATAATGAGAGATGTATCGAGACACAGGAATGGGTATGTTTGATCTGGCAGAACAGTGGTTCATTAAAATTGTGGGGTCTGCGCTCGACCCTGGTCCACAAAGTATGGAAATAAAAAAAATTAAAAATTAAAAAAAAACGTTTACAAGTGTTTTTGATATAGATGTACATAATAATACTTTGATAAGTATGTTTTAACTTAAATAGGGATGGTATAATAAAATTGTGGGGTCTGCGTCTCCATAGAATGGAAATAGGCACAAACTTTCTCCATAGAATGGAAATAGGCACAAACTTTAATAAAGACTTTTCATATCTATCTGCATACATATACTTTGATAATTATGTTTCAGTTTGAAGAAATATGGTATAATAAAATAATGGGGTGTTCGTTTGCACCTGACCTCCATAGAATGGAAATATGTCACAAAGTTGTAATATAGATCAACAGAATATTGTGATAAGTGTTTCAGTGCGAACAGGCATGGTATAATAAATTATGGGGTTTATCTATTTTATTTTTACTTTCATCATATTTTGCTTTGGTTTTAATACCCCCAAATTCAACCCAAAGTTCTTTCCTTTCCTTTCCTTTTGATAACCTATCATACTTTCCTTTCCTTTTAATAACTTATCATACTTTCATAAATCAGAGTCCATTTTCTGTATACTGCTTTTGAACCCAGTCAACGACGGGTACTTTTGCTAGTATATATATAACAATCAAGTAATTAATAGGAGAGGCAAATGTAAATCTAAGCTGAAATCTAATATAATTATGAATGTCTATAATTATCCCAGCCAAATGAAAAAAAAGCTCGACACAACAGCTTTAGTTTCTTTCCTCGAAAGAAAAGAATCTTACATTCTTTGACACTCCGCGGAATAAGAATATTTTATTGCCTTTTTCTATTTGAGGTATTCCCTCGAAAAATGTAAATTTCAGGTTTACAGTTTTTATTTATGCCTGTGGTATATATATATATATATATAGCGTTAGAAAATATATCTATAGTAACTAGAGTACACGTCGGTTCGTTTAAATGAATATTTTGCATATCAACTTGACGTTATATGCCTGTGCGCGTTATTTATTCATCCAAACAAAGATTTTCCTCGTTATAAACTATGCTTGGTATATGATTACTATTATTAATTTCAATGTTATGTGGCCAGTAATTTAAATGTTGCTCAGTTAAATATTTACAGACAGACAGACATACGCACGTACATCTTCTGTTATATATATGTGTGTGTGTGTGTGTTCAAGTACATGAAGAAGATTTTGGTTATTTCGTTTCTCAAAGATTAGTTTATTGGCCACAAAACCGTGTGACACATGTGACCTTTGAACGAGACGAACTGCGTATCTGAAGAACCTAGTTTACGAGCCTTCTTTCCCCATCCACCTCACCAGTCACCACCATTAGAACCATTCATATTGACCAACGCTGGACTGAGACGAATACAAGTTGTAACGAGATTCTCGCATGGCAACTGGCAGAGCGTGATGCATCGTATGCTCTAATATATGTATTACAAAAGCAACATTTAACTAAAAACTCTCCTCACATTTTCTGCACCG
This sequence comes from Euprymna scolopes, assembly GCF_053919585.1. NCBI lineage: Eukaryota > Metazoa > Mollusca > Cephalopoda > Sepiida > Sepiolidae > Euprymna > Euprymna scolopes. Next base: position 91,919,929 of record NC_136498.1, read on the forward strand.
ATTGACCACTATATTCAGCGAACGTTTTATGCAAACTCCAATCGACCTTCCTCACGAACGAAGGAAAAGTAGATTTCTTCTTTACATACTTTTATAATCCGATCCTTCCTAGTTGATCTTCCAAAATGCCAGTGTTTTTAACCGCTGTACCGATTTCGCGAATGTTACCAAAAAAATGCTTATCGACGTGGACATTTTAAAATAGAAAATTGCGTTCAGATTTTACCTTCGAAGAGGATAAAAATATCGACGAAAATAAAGCACTCAATAGACCTCCACAGGATGTGTGCGAATAGGCTTAGTGCCACCTAAATTCTAGTGATGAGCAATGGTCATTGCCAGCGAGAAGTAAATGGTAAAAGGGTTGTTGCGGTGATGCAAATTAATTTCCAAATGTTATCGGAAGAAATGGAGAGTATTGGAAATCTTGGAGAGCTTGTTGTCACCAAGATTCTAAGGAACACCACCGGTTGTTATTAATTAACAATATTTAATGACCGGTGTAAGAACTCTTCGTCAAGACAAATAATTATGTGTGTGTGTGTGTGTGTGTGTGTGTGTGTGTGTGTGTGTGTGTGTGTGTGTGTGTGTGTGTGTGTGTGTGTGTGTTAGAAAATATTTCTTGCAAGGTCGGAAAACGGTAAAAAAAATATTTCAGTATGAATTTATTATGAAGTTTATGAAAAAACAATTTCCTAGACTATCTTCATGCTATTCACAGCCATCGTCTATGGCCGGCAAAAATGAATTAATAATGGCCGTGACTATGTAGAAAACTAAATTCTGGAACACAAAAGATCGCTGGATTTAATGGCACAACTCACAACTGCACACATCTTTAACTTTTCGACTTCAAAAATAGGAAATTTTACTTTTGCAATAACGTTCGTATATAAAAATTTAGATATATGTAACCTGACAAAAAACTGAATGGACAAGTAAAAAGTCAACCATTTTTAATTTGTGACCATATGGTAAAAATGCTTACTAAAATTGAGCTCTATGGTAGAGTTAAGGTAATATATAGGTAGAGTCTTAAAAGCAGAATATATTTCAATGTATTAGTAAATTCATTAATACAATTAAAAGAAAAGAAAAAAAAACAGTGCTCGTTGTAATGTAGATATATAATAAGCTCGATAGGCATATATGTTCTAGAGCTATTTTAATATTGAATATATATATATATATATATATATATATATATATATATATATTAAAGTATGTTATAATATAATTCATCTCTTTTCTTCAATTCATACATTTTAATGTTGGTACTTTGCATATGCATGTGCGTATATCCTCTGGTAATTTTTTGCGTGGTTCCTTTTCTTTTAATCTCTTTACAAATGTATGTCGGGATGGTTGGGGTGAGGGATGGAAAAGAGGACAACGTAAATAATATACTTCTTGACCGCGGCAAATTCGAGTCATATTAAGAGCATTTTTATAATGGAATAATTATGGTTTAATCTCAACTCCTTTTCGCATAGATATTCCAAAAGGTTTGTGGAATTCACACTCCCCTGGAAATTGGCCCTATACGCACTAGTATATTTAAGATTTGGGTTGGATATCACACACGCATGCATATACCATCATTTCAAATATTTTATTACCTCCATCCCGACTTTTTAGCCCTCAACTTATTCCTCTTTATTTCAATATCTCAACACGGACTCTAACTCTCACCTTTATTTAGTCTTCTTTACATACAACCAAATCTTGTTCCTTGTTCCTATTTTTAACAACATTTAACGGAACCTCTTGTTATTGACTCCATGTGACGTGGAAGATCTAATATTTTCATTGATAAATTTGCTTTTGTATAAGTTGTATCGCCTTAAGAGGTCTCTAGTTACTAATTACTTTAATTACTAACCTGACCGAAACATGCTCATGACTGTTTAGCAACATATTACTGCTTATGCTCTTATATATATATATATATATATATATATATATATATATATATATATATATATATATATACTGTGTGTGTGTGTGTGTGTGTGTGTGTGTGTGTGTGTGTGTGTGTGTGTGTGCCAACCACTTTAAGAAAGTTGTGGCTGTCTGGATTTGGTTCTTGCTAATGGAGGAAGACATGGCTTCATTTCCGGGTTCGAATCTCCCGACCGCCGGTTATCGTGCCACCCTGCACTGATGATTCCCGAAAGGAGAAACACTAGTGTCTGTAGGTATTTAATAATTATTATAGTAAGTAAATATGTGTGTGTGCTTTTTCCATCTACTTTTAATTACTTAAATTTTCCTATTTTCCTTCGTTATTAAAATGATGATAAAAATAAGTTACATGTAACTTTTACTCGTTGTCTACCTATTTATTTATCTACTACTAGATAAAAAGAACTCTGTGTGTGAGAGAATTCGTCCTCTATGAACTCCGAAACGGCTGGACTGATTATTTGGAAAGTTAACACGAAAGAACTTGGGGCGCCTGGAAGTGTTCTTATGTATATTTTGTATCTGGATGCGTTTGATAAGTATCGAAAATCGATTAATGAATGAAAGTTCGATTTAAACCAAACTTAACATTTTATACAACTTAAGATCATAAGTGCATTTGAGAAGTTTTATCATCGCACAAGTAGAACGTTCTAGCCTACAAAAGCAATTGTAGATGCAAGGACGCGTTCGAAATGATGTTTCGGTTTAGAGCACAAAAATAAATATTGGATTTATTTTATGTAATGTACATTCTGTTACACATTTAAAAAAACATTGAAAATTTCATATCTATATTATTAATTGCTAGATGAAAGATAATGTTTTTAAATTGCAACAAAATGTGCATTACATAAAATAAATCCAAGATAACTTTTTGATTCAATTTAAATTAATTTTTTATACCTTACTTTGTAAAATGTATATAAAAGTGCACTTTGAAGATAAATAATTTCAAATTGAATCGTTTACCTTTATTTTTAAAGCCTATAGTAAAAACATTTTGTTTAACAATTTTCATGCCTTTGATGAAATGCTTTTCTAACTTTTATCTTATCTTTTTAAGATTATATTTAAAAAACTCTCCTTCTCTCTATTTCAGTTTGTATTTCTCCTCACACCACAACTCATTTTTGCAACGCCCTCTTTGTATTATTACAGGTCTGAATATTTTCTCTGTTTCAGTTTGTATTTCTCATCACACCACAACTCATTTTTGCAACGCCTTCTTTGTATTATTACAGGTCTGAATATTCTCTCTGTTTCAGTTTGTGTTTTCCTCACACCACAACTCATTTTCTGCGACTCCCTCTTTGTAATACATGTCGGAATAATGAGAAAATCTGAATTTTTTTAACAAAAACTTTAAAATAACTTTTTTAGATTAAATTTTTTTAAACTTCTTACAGAATAGAAAATCTTTAAAATTTAATATATAGGTTTCATTAACAAATATTCAGTACATGACGAGAAAAATAGAGATGAAAATTTCAAAAGGAATTTATAACTGGTTACGGTCAATAGTAGTCCTCGCCAGCGAAAGTCTTTGTTATTGTTATTCTATTATTGTTATTATTTAAAACATTTTGTGTCGTGCTCTTTCGCGTGAGGACTAATATGTAGATTTATATGTAACTTTCATGCATTGGGAGTGTATGTACTGCTCAACGTGTACATAAAACTTTATGTGAGAGGGTATGTGTTTTTCCACTATATATGTAATAACTTAGTGGAAATTTCAGGCTAAATCACTTAATTATCTAGATAAATAAATCATAGCTTTATTTATGTTCTATGTCGAATAGTTTCCTCCATGTGTGTGTGTGTGTGTGTGTGTGTGTAAGTAAATGTGGTATGCATGTATATGCATATGTATATGTTTTATGTATACGTATATGTTATGCGTGTATGTATATGGTTATGTATATAGATATATGTGTGTAAGTGTAAGTACGTGTATAAGTGTATATATATACATATATATATATATATATTGTATGGATATGTATTTACGTTTAGTGCTAATATATGGATGTGTATGTGTGGTTATGTATGTGTGTGTATCTATGTATATATGTACGCAGATGTATGCGGGTCTATATGGCTATGCATGTATATACTGTATTGTTGCATTTTATATTTTTTGGTTTTCTTATTTCTTTATATTTTATATATCTGTGTGTAAGTGTGTGTGTGAGGAAATATACTAAAGGTATGTATCCAATCCTGTCTAATTACGTGTGTGTATACTTTCGAAATATGCGTGTGTGAAAATCAGAAATATCGGTTTGTCCATACTGGATTGCCGTTTGGAAATACTGGCCACTTAAATTTTGACCGTTTGTTATAGGCGACATATTGGCGGACTTCTCAAGTAATTTACAATGCTACACCGGAGTGTATATACTTAATTTTAATGTTATAAAAAGAATGATAATAAAAATTGGCCCTACCGAATTTAGGATGAGAAATAAATAAAAGCTTGAGATAAATGAATTGATCAGAGGCCTTGCTTATCCTCCTCCAGACCAACCCCATCCCTATTCTATGACAAGATTCTAATTTTGCAAGTGATATATGAACATTTTTTTGTGTCTTGAGTTTCAGTTTTCGAGGGAAATTCTTGGTCTGAAGACGTAATCTCGCCAATAACGGATGATTACAGAAACATGTATGCACATATGTAGCCATCAATGTTTGTATAAATAAATTTAATATACTTGCTCTGTTAACACATTGAGCACTTTTTGGTAGACACATATTGTTTCAATGGATGTACTTCTAGGAAACTAAAATCTACTGTCATAATATATATATATATATATATATATATATATACATATAATTATTTTTTTACTATAATAATTAAATACCTACAGACACTAGTGTTTCATCCTTTCGGGATTCTTCAGTGCAGGGTGTCACGATTACTACCAGTCGAACGATTCGAACCCCGCGACACGAGACATCTCTGGCTCGATTAGCGGAGGCCGTATCCATTCGGCTACTATTAACCGTGTGAAATAGCGTTGAATTTTAAACATTTTAATTTAAATGTTCATTACGTCAGACAGACAGTGATCAAATCGTTATACGATGATCTACGCATAAGAGCTAAATTGACCGACTTTTAATTCAACGGAAAGTGCTCAACGATAAGAAACGAATTTCTTAAAGGGGCTGTCATAATTATTTTTTTACTATAATAATTAAAATATATATATATATATATATATATATATATATATATATATATATATATATATATATATATATATATATATATATATATACAGTGGGGATAATAAGTTTCGGAACATGCTGAAAAATACAGTGGGGATAATAAGTTTCGGAACATGCTGAAAAATAACAATTTTATTTTTCATTCTAATAAATACTTATAAAACGGAATTCAAAACAAAATGTTAAGTGTATAAAGCTTGCATCATGACGAGCATATTACTAATCGGAAAGTTAAAATATTCATTTTAGAAAAAATATCAAAACGAAAATTTTGAAATGGCTTGTGTAAAAAGTATTCGATAGCAACAAATGATAATTACATACTTTGTTGCATTACCCTTGTTGCTTGCTACTGCATGCAGACGTTTCCTATACTTCGATACAAGGTTGTGAACCCTATCTGGAGGAAAGTTAGACCATTTCTTCTTACAAATTTGTTCCAATTGTTTCAGATTACTGGGTTGACGTTTACTGACGCGTACTTTGAGCTCTCGTTACAAATACACGATCGGATTAAGGTTCGGGACTGACTGGGCCACGGCAACACGTTTATATTATGTTCAACAAATCATTTCTGTGCTAATTTTGCACAATGCTTTGGATCATTGTCCTGCTAGAATAGCCAGTGTTGACCCAAGTTCCACATTTGAGCAGATTCGAACAAATTTTCCTCCAAAATATACCGATAAATGGCACTGTTCATACGTTCTTTAATGATGTGATTTTTTTCAGTGCCGCTGGAAGAAAAGCAGCGCCCCACCATTATGTTTTCTCCACCCAATTTAACAGTTGGGATGGTGTCATACTCTTCTTCCTTCTCTCTCCAAACCTGACGTTGGTGGCTATGATGGAATAACTCTATTTTGGTCTCATCAGACCAAATTGCATTGTCCCAGTAGCTTGCAGGTTTTGATAAGAAATTATTTACAAATTCAAGTCTGCCTCTGATTTGTCGTTTGGTGAGGAGTTTTCCTTGCCGCATAGGACTAAAGTCCATCACTGTGCGTTTAGTAACATTAATCCCGACAGCGTCCAGCTCATTTACCAATTCTTTGCGGGGAACTTGACGATTATCTGAAACAATTCGAAATTTTCTTTGGGGCACTAGTCCGAGTAAGATTAACAATGGTATGATGCGTTTTCCATTTCCTTATTATTGAACTGTTGAAGGATGCACGTTGATCCGTTTTCCAATCAACCTGTACCCTTCACCACATTTGTGGGCATCAACAATCTTGTTTTGCAGACCAACACTATGTTCTTGGGTTCTAATCATTATTAACACTGTCAGATAATAGCAGGACACTGCAGATGTGTTCAATACACGATTCACACTTACCAACTGAAACATTTGCGACCAAGATTGATTTTTTTAAATAAATGTATTACATAAGGAAAAATCCAAAAGTTAAAGAAGCCGAAATTCTTTGTGGTATTAAAAAAATCTATTATTTGAAATAAAAAAATACTGCTACAAATGGATAGAATAGAGACACACTCTTAAATATAAAAATTCGGCTTAAAAAACGCATTCTGTTTGAATGTCAACCGGTGTCAATCGGAATGTGTCCCTTTTCGTGGCACTTGGATTGGGGTCCTTATTCTAAACTAGATCAGAAAAATGAATGGAATTAGTATCGAATGCTTTTACACTAGCAATTTCAGAATTTTCGTTTTGATATTTTTCTAAAATGAATATATTAACTTTCCGAGTAGTAATATGCTTTTTATGATGCAAGCTTTATACACTTAAAATTTTGTTTTGAATTCTGTTTTATAAATGTTTATTAAAAGAAAAAGAAAAATTTCCAGCGTGTATCGAATACTTATTATCCTCATTCTCTGTCTGTCTGTCTGTCTCTCTCTCTCTCTCTCTCTCTCTTTCTATATATATATATATATATATATATATATATATATATATATATCGTATGTGTGCTTGTTAAGCAAATGGATGTTAGTAAATACTGACAGGAGATGAAAGCAGAATGCGACAAAGGACAATAATTAAATATCTGTTTTGCCTTTGCCAATTGGAACTTTTGCTTTTCAAATTTCCATCAAATCCGGCCTCTCTGTGTTTCCTTTTGCATTCTTCCCTGTATTGGGTGGAGGTAGAGTAGCTTATAAAAGACGAAAATCGACTGAATCCGACGAGAAAGCAGAGATCATCTTTGTCCGGGCAATTCAAGTCCGTAATTAACTCCACTGAACCAAAATATATGTTAAAAAGAACAATAGAAGTGTTTATAATATAAAGACGTTTTCATTTCACATGATTTGAATGCAGCGATGGCGTCTGTGGCCAATGAGATGATGTTATCGTTTGCGCCGATTCTTTACCTGCGAGCTAGGCTATTAAGATCGTATAAATGTCGACATAAACATTGATATCTTAAGAAATTAAAAAGAAAAATTGCTGGTTTTGGAAAAGTTTCAAGAATCTATTTTCGAACTTATTTCCCGGTATTTACCTCACGACACGTATAATTAATCGATCCTTATTCAAGTTCGATCTAGCACAAATTTCTCGATTGTTTTTATTCCTCTTGCCCATAGCATCTTGTCATGAAAGTGTAAAAGATCACTACGGAAAAGGTCACAGATTTATAGGGAAATTCTTGGGTGGGGAGTTTGGCAACAAGATTATTGTCACATAACATTTGAATTTCTGCATGTTTGCATGATTGGAGAAAATGAATTCAAAGAAAAACAGTGCGTGAAAAGAAACAATGAAAATTTAGTCGGATGAGTTAGAAAGTATTTACGTTGAGGGGGTAAAGTTCAGTAAGTTCATTAGAGTATATTCAGTGACAGTGCATGTAAATGCAGTACTGCGACGATGTGACAGAGGATGGGGCTTGACAGATCTGATACTTAGAAATTCTTGTTTGCATCTGGTCCAAGGAGAAATGCTAGCTGTAAGTGCACACGTCCAGATGTGCTAACAATATTCGATGCACGAATGAATAATTGCTTTATAAAAAAATAAGATACTGAAAAACCTATTTAAAAATTGTTGTCCATTGAGTTCTCGTCATGAAATGCCAATAAACATATAAATACATTAGATTTTTAGTTAAAAACGAACAAAAGTTATACTTAGTTGACTAGTGAATGTTTTATGCGAAAATGATGGCTTAATATGGTTAAATTTGTGCTCATTTTTGCATTAAATATTAATCTCTTACTGTGTATTGAACGGATATTATAACATTTTGTATGCTGCACCTGATCATAACAAAGGTCTATACAAAATTTCAGCCAGATCAACACAGTAGTTTCCGAGAAAAATGGAGAGCACACACAAACCAACAGCCTAAAAGAAATATACTTGCTCAGGTTAAATTATGGGAGTAATATGTTCCAACTACCAGTGACTTGTAGCTCAATGAATAAAGTGTTAAGTTAGAAGTAACATTTGGAGAGTTGAATGTTTAATCCTCGCTAAAAAAATAATAGTAAGAATATGATGAAAATTGACTTTTACCCAATCAAGTCTAAGGAATCGATAGAATCCAATGGATTAAATACTAAATTATTGTAGAACTTCGTGTGGGTTTGAGATTTCGACAATTTTCACGGTATATACTCGAATGATTTCAATCCATTGTCATTTCTGTAAAACATTCACAACAAACACTCGTCCAGCTACAATTACTTCAATAATTGCCCTTGCTCTATATCTACACCTAAAACTAAACGAAAATTCTATAAGGAAAGTGAAATTACTTAAACTGTACATCTGTGAAGCACAACGCTGCGGGGTTGCTGCCAGGATTGCTATAACATGGTTGTTTTTAAGTCTAATATAAACAAATTTTCGTTCACATGTCCTTTTAAATAATCAAATTCTTCCCTAATTTCTATCATTAACAATCATTCCGGTGTTATATCACCCGCCACCTAATCTTAGCCCTTATCCTCGAATAGCTATTTGGTCTTGATAAGTGGTGATTTTGCAGTAAAAAAAAGTCGCAGGTTACATCGGTCGGAGCCTTGCGAGTATAAAACGCAAGATATGTATAATATTTCGAGTAATCAAATTCATACATGTTGCAATATGTTTCTTTAATCAACTCAATTAGAACGTCTGAGAAGTTAGCCTGAATACAAAGGAGAACATTTGACCCTAAGCTTCTTCCCTCCTCCTTTCTATCGTTTTGTGTGATCCGAGTATGCGTGAGAAATATACCGTGTCTAATCGTGTGATCCTTTGTTATTAAAGGCGATCGTAACTCCAGATTCGGCCAAAAGGTCATCCGATGTCGGCCAAGTTTCCGAAGAAGAGCGAGATCAATATTGACAAAAGTAGGAATTAAATCATTAGATTCGCTTGATTCGAACAAGCACAACTTTTGAGTTCTAATTAATTATCGGTGTGAGCGGAAAGATAAAGAGAGACGGCATTTGGAGTGGAGGTGTCGGCTGATGAATGCGATGGATGTTGGCGGTTGAATATGTCGATGAGGTAAAAGGGATAGTTCAGCAGATAATGAGGGGTGCGATTTTCAGATGATCTGCACTATGATTGATAATGATAGGCATGGGTGGAAATCAGTAATCAGGAGTTGAGAGTAGATGGGCTCGTAAGTTTTAAAGGAAATGGTAAAGGTGGGACACTTTATTTGGGTAAAATTGAAAATTAGATGATTCTAATGTTTGAAAAGAGATGAGGAAAATGAAACTCTAAGATAGTTGGAAAGATAATGAGAAAAGTAGACTATGTAGATAGTTGGGGATCGAAAGGGAAATGAGACTGCTAGGTAGTCGAAGGAAGAAAAGGAAATTAGTTTGGTTAGGTTGTTTGAAATCAAGTGCTAAAATTCAGGTAATAGTTGAGAGAAAATGGAAAATAAGGGGGATAACTGATGAGATAGTTGTCAAGGCAAATGGAAATATAAACTGGTTAGATTATTAATGGTGAAATGGTTCTCATCATAGGAAAGAGAAGGAACACATTTTAATAAAGGAAATAAATATTAAAATCCGAGTTTAAATATTTTTAGCAGAAAGATTCATTATTTAACAGAAACTATTTGAACAAGTTAATGGGATCAAACCCGAAACTATTTTAATGCCGGAAGTTCAAATACAGCTTGACTGTAAAATCTGTGCAATCTATCTTCAAATTCCTCTGAAAAGATTAAATGTAGATCTAAATTCAAAAATTCGTCCGATATTTGATTATGAAATAAAAGTATTAATTCAGTGATGAGAGATTAGGAAGATAATAAGTATATTGAATCATTAATTACGTTACAATAATTTATAAAATCGTCGATTTGTTGTGATTGTCTCGTGCTGATAATTCGCTTAAGGAGAGAAAGTTTTTTTTATAATAAATGTGCGAGAGAGTATTTCATCGAGTGTGATGTTTCATTCTCCCTCAGGAACTTTTTAAAGAAAACAGATATGATACCTTCTTCTCAAAAAATTAAAAAATTTTAAAGTAGATTTAAACAGATATGATACATTCTTCTCAAAAAATTAAAAAAAAATTTAAAGTAGATTTAAAAAGATATGATACCTCCTCCTCAAAAAATTTTAAAATTTTTAAGTAGATTTAAACAGATATGATACCTTCTTCTCCAAATATTTAAAGTAGATTTAAATAGATATGATACCTTCTCAAAAAATTTAACATTTTAAGTAGATTTAAACAGATATGATACCTTCTTCTCAAAAAATTTAAAATTTTTAACTAGATTTAAACAGATATGATACATGCTTCTCAAAAATTTTAAAATTTTAAAGTAGATTTAAACAGATATGATACCTTCTTCTCAAAAAATTTTAAAGTAGATTTAAACAAATATAATACCTTCTTCTCAAAAAATTTTAAAGTAGATTTAAACAGATATGATACCTGCTTCTCAAAAATTTTGAAGTAGATTAAAACAGATATGATACCTTCTCCTCAAAAAATTTAAAGTAGATTAAAACAGATATGATACCTTCTTCTCAAAAAATTTTAAAATTTTAAAGTAGATTTAAACAGATATGATACCTGCTTCTAAAAAATTTTAAAATTTTAAGTATATTTAAACAGATATGATACCTTCTTCTCAAAAATTTTAAAGTAGATTTAAACAGATATGATACCTTCTTCTCAAAAAATTTTAAAGTAGATTTAAACAGATATGATACCTGCTTCTCAAAAATTTTTAAATTTTAAAGTAGATTTAAACAGATATGATACCTTCTTCTCAATAATTTTAAAGTAGATTTAAACAGATATGATACCTTCTTCTCAAAAATTTTTAAATTTTAAAGTAGATTTAAACAGATATGATACCTTCTTCTCAAAAATTTTTAAATTTTAAAGTAGATTTAAACAGATATGATACCTTCTTCTCAATAATTTTAAAGTAGATTTAAACAGATATGATACCTTCTTCTCAAAAATTTTAAAATTTTAAAGTAGATTTAAACAGATATGATACCTGCTTCTAAAAAATTTTAAAATTTTAAGTATATTTAAACAGATATGATACCTTCTTCTCAAAAATTTTAAAGTAGATTTAAACAGATATGATACCTTCTTCTCAAAAAATTTTAAAGTAGATTTAAACAGATATGATACCTGCTTCTCAAAAATTTTTAAATTTTAAAGTAGATTTAAACAGATATGATACCTTCTTCTCAATAATTTTAAAGTAGATTTAAACAGATATGATACCTTCTTCTCAAAAATTTTTAAATTTTAAAGTAGATTTAAACAGATATGATACCTTCTTCTCAAAAATTTTTAAATTTTAAAGTAGATTTAAACAGATATGATACCTTCTTCTCAATAATTTTAAAGTAGATTTAAACAGATATGATACCTTCTTCTCAAAAATTTTTAAATTTTAAAGTAGATTTAAACAGATATGATACCTGCTTCTAAAAAATTTTAAAATTTTAAGTATATTTAAACAGATATGATACCTTCTTCTCAAAAATTTTTAAGTAGATTTAAACAGATATGATACCTTCTTCTCAAAAAATTTTAAAGTAGATTTAAACAGATATGATACCTGCTTCTCAAAAATTTTTAAATTTTAAAGTAGATTTAAACAGATATGATACCTTCTTCTCAAAAATTTTTAAATTTTAAAGTAGATTTAAACAGATATGATACCTTCTTCTCAATAATTTTAAAGTAGATTTAAACAGATATGATACCTTCTTCTCAAAAATTTTTAAATTTTAAAGTAGATTTAAACAGATATGATACCTGCTTCTAAAAAATTTTAAAATTTTAAGTATATTTAAACAGATATGATACCTTCTTCTCAAAAATTTTAAAGTAGATTTAAACAGATATGATACCTTCTTCTCAAAAATTTTAAAGTAGATTTAAACAGATATGATACCTTCTTCTCAAAAATTTTAAAGTAGAATTAAACAGATATGATACCTTCTTCTCAAATATTTTAAAATTTAAAGTAGATTTTAACAGATATGATACCTTCTTCTCAAAAATTTTAAAATTTAAAGTAGATTTAAACAGATATGATACGTTCTCCTCAAAAAATTTAAAATTTAAAGTAGATTTAAACAGATATGATACCTTCTTCTCAAAAAATTTAAAGTAGATTTAAACAGATATGATACCTTTTCAAAAAATTTAACATTTTAAGTAGATTTAAACAGATATGATACCTTCTCCTCAAAAATTTTAAAGTAGATTTAAACAGATATGATACCTTCTGCTTAAAAAATTTAAAAATTTTAAAGTAGATTTAAACAGATATACCTTCTTCTCAAAATTTTTTAAATTTTAAAGTAGATTTAAAAAGATATGATACCTTCTTCTCAAAATTGTTTTAAATTTTAAAGTAGATTTAAACAGATATGATACCTTCTTCTCAAAGAATTTTAAAATTTTTAAGTAGATTTAAACAGATATGATACCTTCTTCTCCAAAAATTTTAAAATTTTAAGTAGATTGAAACAGATATGATAACTTCTTTTCAAAAAATTTTAAAAATTTTTAAGTAGATTTAAACAGATATGATACCCTCTTCTAAAAAAATGTTAAAATTTTAAAGTAAGTTTAAACAGATATAATACCTTCTCCAAAAATTTAAATTTTTGAAGTAGATTTAAACAGATATGATACCCTCTTCTCAAATAATTTTAAAAATTTTAAAGTAGATTTAAACAGATATGATACCTTCTCCTCAAAAATTTTAAGTAGATTTAAACAGATATGATACATTCTTTTCAAAAATTTTAAGTAGATTTAAACAGATATGATACCTTCTCCTCAAAAATTTTAAAGTAGATTTAAACAGATATGACACATTCTTCTGAAAAAATTTTATAATTTTAAAGCAGATTTAAACAGATATGATACCTTCTCCTCAAAAATTTTAAAGTAGATTTAAACAGATGTGATACCTTCTTCTCAAAAATTTTAAAGTAGATTTTAACAGATATGATACCTTTTTCTCCAAATATTTAAAGTAGATTTAAACAGATATGATACCTTCTTCTCAAAAATTTTAAAGTAGATTTAAACAGATGTGATACCTACTTCTCAAAAATTTTTAAGTAGATTTAAACAGATATGATACCTTCTTCTCAAAAATGTTAAAGTAGATTATAACAGATATGATACCTTCTCCTCAAAAATTTTAAGTATATTTAAACAGATATGATACCTTCTTCTCAAAAATTTTAAAGTAGATTTTAACAGATATGATACCTACTTCTCAAAAAATTTAAAGTAGATTTAAACAGATATGATACCTACTTCTCAAAAAATTTAAAGTAGATTTAAACATATATGATACCTTCTTCTCAAAAATGTTAAAGTAGATTTAAACAGATATGTACCTTCTCGTCAAAAATTTTAAAGTATATTTAAACAGATATGATACCTTCTTCTCAAAAAATTAAAAAATTTTAAAGTAGATTTAAACAGATATCATACCTTCTTTTCAAAATATTTAAAATTTTAAGTAGATTTAAACAGATATGATACCTTCTTCTCAAAAAATTTAAAATTTTAAAGTAGATTTAAACAGATATGATACCTTCTTCTCAAAATATTTAAAATTTTAAAGTAGATTTAAACAGATATGATACCTTCTTTTCAAAATATTTAAAATTTTAAAGTAGATTTAAACAGATATGATACCTTCTTCTCAAAAAATTTAAAATTTTAAGTAGATTTAAACAGATATGATACCTTCTTCTCAAAAAATTTAAGATTTTAAAGTAGATTTAAACAGATATGATACCTTCTTCTCAAAAAATGAAAAAAATTTTAAAGTAGATTTAAACAGATATGATACTTTCTTCTCAAAAAACTTTTAAAATTTTAAAGTAAATTTAAACAGATATGATACCTTCTTCTCAAAAATTTTAAAAATTTTAAGTAGATTTAAACAGATATGATACCTTCACCTCAAAAAAATTTAAAATTTTAATGTAGATTTAAACAGATATGATACCTTCTTCTCATAAAATTAAAAAAAATTTTAAGTAGATTTAAACAGGTATGATACCTTCTTCTCAAAATTTTTTAAAAATGTTAAAGTAGATTTAAACAGATATGATACCTTCTCCTCAAAAAAATTTAAAATTTTAAAGTAGATTTAAACAGATATGATACCATTCTTCTGAAAAAATTTACGAATTTTAAAGTAGATTTAAACAGATATGATACCTTCTTCTCAAAAAACTTAAAAATTTTAAGTAGATTTTAACAGATATGATACCTTCTTCTCAAAAATTTTTAAAGTAGACAGACTAGACTCTCAGATTTTGTTTAATATATACACAGACATACAGACAGGGACAAAGACACACATACACACACAGACACACACATACATATATAAGTGTGTGTGTATATTCGACTTTTTTGCTGTTTTTATCTGGCAATGATTTACGTAGAATAAGTGCTGTATACCACATTGAATTATTGAATATGGTAAAATTTGTGCTTATTTTGCATTAAATAATAATCTCTATTCATTCAAACTATGCATCAAACGGATGGCATGATTCTTTATCCGCTGCATCTTCTCATAGCAAACATCAATTCAAAATTCAGCAAAGTCAACCCAGTAGTTCTCGAGAAAACTTCCAAAGTAAATATAGCATTGTGATGACTAAACCCTTTTAATTGCTATTAATCAATTACATTGCATCAAACGCACTCCATAATATTCAACCCATTGCACCGTATCATGAAAAAGTCCATATAAAATGTAGCCAAATCGACCCGGTATTCCCCCCCCCCCAAAAAAAACAGTGGAACGAACAGATAAACATTCGAAAAGACATATAGTCTCTTACTAATTATATATATATATATATATATATATATATATATATATATATATATAGTATGTATGTATGCATGTATGTATGTATAATATGCAGAGAGAAACAGGGAGAATGGAAGGAAGTTTGATTTATTGTATTTATCTTTTAAAAAATCATCGCTAGTAAATGACTATTCTATATTCATGGCTTTTTTTTCTTTTCGACAATCATGTTTTCTCGGTGGAGAATAGACATTTATTTCCGTTATCGACTTGACATTTATTGCAAACTGATTTTGAAAAGATTTAAATTTGTTGTGTAGTGTGATGGGATTTTGTTTAATTTTCCATATTAATTTAAAAGTTATTTATGAGCGGAATGTTTTTTTATTTCTATGGTTTAACTCTCTCTTCAATATGTGCTAAGTTTCAACTCACAAAATATACATTGTTCACATGATTGTTTCGGGTGAGTGTTGTTTAAAATAACCTTCGATGAAACCACCAAATTCTTGAGACAAGAAAATAATGCAAAACTATTTTTGTTTTGATCCACAATTTATAAAGAGCCAGATTTTTCTTTAACAAACAGTTTAGCTGAAATCTTAAATTGCTAAATTGTTGATAAAGCTATAACATCGATTATGTGTGAAAATTTAATGCGTTTCATTTAATCTGATATAATAATTAATGAAGACATTATTACATGTAGTGTATTGCTTAAATTAACGGTGTATTACATACAATCTAGTATATAAATTAATGAAATTATTAAATGGAATCTCTGATTAAAATTAATGAAAATATTCCCTTAACTCTATTAATAGAATTGATAAAAATATTTTATCGAATCTTTTAATAAAGGTGATGAAAATATTTGATCAAATCTCTTACTGAATTAATATAACTATAGCATTGATTCTATTCCTAAAATTGACTAATATCTTACACCACATTTGTTAATAAAATTAATGAAGCTTTTACATGAGATCTTTTAGTAAAATTAATGAAAATATTACATCAGGTTGTTTATTAATTTAATAAAAATATTACATCAGGTTGTTTATTAATTTAATAAAAATATTACATCAGGTCTGTTATTAAATTAATGAAAATTTTACATCAGGTTGGTTATTAAATTAATGAAACTGTTACATCAGGTTGGTTATTAAATTAATGAAAATATTACATCAGGTTGGTTATTAAAATTATTGAAAATATTACATCAGGTTAGTTATTAAATTAATGAAAATATTACATCAGGTCTGTTATTAAAACTATTGAAAATATTACATCAGGTTGGTTATTAAAACTATTGAAAATATTACATCAGGTCTGTTATTAAATTAATGAAAATATTACATCAGGTTGGTTATTAAATTAATGAAAATATTACATCAGGTCTGTTATTAAATTAATGAAAATATTACATCAGGTCTGTTATTAAATTAATGAAAATATTACATCAGGTTGGTTATTAAATTAATGAAAATATTACATAAGGTTGGTTATTAAATTAATGAAAATATTACATCAGGTCTGTTATTAAAACTATTGAAAATATTACATCAGGTTGGTTATTAAATTAATGAAACTGTTACATCAGGTCGGTTATTAAATTAATGAAAATATTACATTAGGTGTGTTACTAAAACTATTGAAAATATTACATCAGGTCTGTTATTAAAACTAATGAAAATATTATATAAGTCTGTTATTAAAACTATTGAAAATATTACATCAGGTCTATTATTAAACTATTGAAAATATTACATCAGGTCTGTTATTAAAACTATTGAAAATATTACATCAGGTCTGTTATTAAAACTATTGAAAATATTACATCAGGTCTGTTATTAAAACTATAGAAAATATTACATCAGGTCTGTTATTAAAACCAATGAAAATATTACATCAGGTCGGTTATTAAATTAATGAAAATATTACATCAGGTCTGTTATTAAATTAATGAAAATATTACATCAGGTCTGTTATTAAATTAATGAAAATATTACATCAGGTCTGTTATTAAAACTATTGAAAATATTACATCAGGTCGGTTATTAAATTAATGAAAATATTACATCAGGTTGGTTATTAAAACTATTGAAAATATTACATCAGGTTAGTTATTAAATTAATGAAAATATTACATCGGGTTGGTTATTAAATTAATGAAAATATTACATCAGGTTGGTTATTAAATTAATGAAAATATTACATCAGGTCTGTTATTAAAACTATTGAAAATATTACATCAGGTTGGTTATTAAATTAATGAAAATATTACATTAGATGTGTTACTAAAACTATTGAAAATATTACATCAGGTCGGTTATTAAAACTAATGAAAATATTATATAAGTCTGTTATTAAAACTATTGAAAATATTACATCAGGTCTATTATTAAACTAATGAAAATATTACATCAGGTCTGTTATTAAAACTATTGAAAATATTACATCAGGTCTGTTATTAAAACTATTGAAAATATTACATCAGGTCTGTTATTAAAACCAATGAAAATATTACATCAGGTCGGTTATTAAATTTATGAAAATATTACATCAGGTCTGTTATTAAAACTATTGAAAATATTACATCAGGTTGGTTATTAAATTAATGAAAATATTACATCAGGTTGGTTATTAAATTAATGAAAATATTACATCAGGTCGTTTATTAAATTAATGAAAATATTACATAAGGTCTGTTATTAAAACTATTGAAAATATTACATCAGGTTGGTTATTAAACTAATGAAAATATTACATCAGGTCTGTTATTAAATTAATGAAACTATTACATCAGGTCTGTTATTAAAACCAATGTAAATATTACATCAGGTTATAAATTAATGAAAATATTACATCAGGTCTGTTATTAAAACTATTGAAAATATTACATCAGGTTGGTTATTAAATTAATGAAAATATTACATCAGGTTTGTTATTAAATTAATGAAAATATTACATCAGGTCTGTTATTAAACTATTGAAAATATTATATCAGGTCTGTTATTAAAACTAATGAAAATATTATATCAGGTCTGTTATTAAAACTAATGAAAATATTACATCAGGTCTGTTATTAAAACTATTGAAAATATTACATCAGGTCTGTTATTAAAACTATTGAAAATATTATATCAGGTCTGTTATTAAAACTAATGAAAATATTACATCAGGTCTGTTATTAAAACTATAGAAAATATTACATCAGGTCTGTTATAAAAACTAATGAAAATATTACATCAGGTCGGTTATTAAAACTAATGAAAATATTACATCAGGTCTGTTATTAAAACTATTGAAAATATAACGTCAGGTTATAAATCAATGAAAATATTACATCAGGTTGGTTATTAAATTAATGAAAATATTACATCAGGTTGGTTATTAAATTAATGAAAATATTACATCAGGTTGGTTATTAAATTAATGAAAATATTACATCAGGTTGGTTATTAAATTAATGAAAATATTACATCAGGTCTGTTATTAAATTAATGAAACTATTACATCAGCTCTGTTATAAAACCAATGAAAATATTACATCAGGTCTGTTATTAAAACTATTGAAAATATTACATCAGGTCGGTTATTAAAACTATTGAAAATATTACATAAGGTCTGTTATTAAAACTATTGAAAATATTACATCAGGTTGGTTATTAAATTAATGAAAATATTACATCAGGTCTGTTATTAAATTAATGAAACTATTACATCAGGTCTGTTATTAAAACCAATGAAAATATTACATCAGGTCTGTTATTAAAACTATTGAAAATATTACATCAGGTCGGTTATTAAAACTAATGAAAATATTACATCAGGTCTGTTATTAAAACTATTGAAAATATTACATCAGGTCTGTTATTAAAACTAATGAAAATATTACATCAGGTCGGTTATTAAAACTAATGAAAATATTACATCAGGTCTGTTATTAAAACTATTGAAAATATAACGTCAGGTGATAAATTAATGAAAATATTACATCAGGTCGGTTATTAAATTAATGAAAATATTACATCAGGTTGGTTATTAAATTAATGAAAATATTACATCAGGTTGGTTATTAAAACCAATGAAAATATTACATCAGGTTGGTTAATAAATTAATGAAAATATTACATCAGGTTGGTTATTAAATTAATGAAAATATTACATCAGGTCTGTTATTAAAACTATTGAAAATATTACATCAGGTCGGTTATTAAAACTAATGAAAATATTACATAAGGTCTGTTATTAAAACTATTGAAAATATTACATCAGGTCTGTTATTAAAACTATTGAAAATATTACATCAGGTCTGTTATTAAAACTATTGAAAATATTACATCAGGTCTGTTATTAAAACTAATGAAAATATTACATCAGGTCTTTTATGAAAATAAATGAAAATATTACATCAGGTCTGTTATTAAAACTAATGAAAATATTACATCAGGTCTGTTATTAAAACTATTGAAAATATTACATTGGATCTGTTATTAAAACTATTGAAAATATTACATCAGGTCTGTTATTAAATTAATGAAAATATTACATCAGGTCTGTTATTAAAACTAATGAAAATATTACATCAGGTCTGTTATTAAAACTATTGAAAATATTACATTGGATCTGTTATTAAAACTATTGAAAATATTACATCAGGTCTGTTATTAAAACTATTGAAAATATTACATCAGGTCTGTTATTAAAACTAATGAAAATATTACATCAGGTCTGTTATTAAAACCAATGAAAATATTACATCAGGTCGGTTATAAAAACTAATGAAAATATTACATCAGGTCTGTTATTTAAATTAATGAAAATATTACATCAGGTCTGTTATTAAAACTATTGAAAATATTACATCAGGTCTGTTATTAAAACTATTGAAAATATTACATCAGGTCTGTTATTAAAACTATTGAAAATATTACATCAGGTCTGTTATTAAAACTAATGAAAATATTACATAAGGTCTGTTATTTAAATTAATGAAAATATTACATCAGGTCTGTTATTAAAACCAATGAAAATATTACATCAGGTCTGTTATTAAAACTAATGAAAATATTACATCAGGTCTGTTATTTAAATTAATGAAAATATTACATCAGGTCTGTTATTAAAACCAATGAAAATATTACATCAGGTCTGTTATTAAAACTAATGAAAATATTACATCAGGTCTGTTATTAAAACTAATGAAAATATTACATCAGGTCTGTTATTAAAACCAATGAAAATATTACATCAGGTCTGTTATTAAAACTATTGAAAATATTACATCAGGTCTGTTATTAAAACTAATGAAAATATTACATCAGGTCGGTTATAAAAACTAATGAAAATATTACATCAGGTCTGTTATTAAAACTAATGAAAATATTACATCAGGTCTGTTATTAAAACCAATGAAAATATTACATCAGGTCGGTTATAAAAACTAATGAAAATATTACATCAGGTATGTTATTTAAATTAATGAAAATATTGCATCAGGTCTGTTATTAAAACTATTGAAAATATTACATCAGGTCTGTTATTAAAACTATTGAAAATATTACATCAGGTCTGTTATTAAAACTATTGAAAATATTACATCAGGTCTGTTATTAAAACTATTGAAAATATTACATCAGGTCTGTTATTAAACTATTGAAAATATTACATCGGGTCTGTTATTAAAACTATTGAAAATATTACATCAGGTCTGTTATTAAAACTAATGAAAATATTACATCAGGTCTGTTATTAAAACTATTGAAAATATTACATCAGGTCTGTTATTAAAACCAATGAAAATATTACATCAGGTCTGTTATTAAAACTAATGAAAATATTACATCAGGTCGGTTATAAAAACTAATGAAAATATTACATCCGGTCTGTTATTAAAATTAATGAAAATATTACATCAGGTCTGTTATTAAAACTAATGAAAATATTACATCAGGTCTTTTATGAAAATTAATGAAAATATTACATCAGGTCGGTTATTAAAATTTAAAAACTATTACATTCAATCTGTTTCTAAAATTAGTAAAAATATGCTACTAAATTAGTCAAAATATTTTACACAATTTTTTGCTACAATCAATGAAAATATTCCATAAAATTAGTTACTAAATCGCATGTAATAATTACATTATGTTACTAAAATTGATTAACATATTACATCGAATATTAAAATTCATAAAAGATTATACATCAAATCTATCACTAAAATTAATGAAACTATAACATCGGATTCTTAAATTGATAAGCATATTATGTCGAATCTGTAATTTAAATTAATGGAACAATTACATAAGAACTTTTACTAAATTTCATAAAATTATTACATCGAATTTATTAAGAACATTGATGAAAATATTACATGGAATCTTTTATTAAATTAATGAAAATATTATTATATTTCATAAAATTGATAAAAATATTAACTCGAATACTTATTCGATGTAAATATTTCATCTAGTTTAGTAACAAATCTGATGTAATAATTTCTTTAATTTTAGTGACGATACTAAAATTAATGAGAATATTACATATAATCTGTTACAAAAACAGATGAAACTATTACATCGAATCTGTTTCTGTAATTAGTGAAACTATTATATCGAATCTGTTATGAAAATGTATGAAAAAATTGCATCAAATCTATACCTAAAATTAATGAAAATATTACATATAATCTGTTACAAAAACAGATGAAACTATTACATCGAATCTGTTCCTGTAATTAATGAAACTATTATATCGAATCTGTTTCTGTAATTAACGAAACTATTATATCGAACCTGTTATGAAAATGTATGAAAAAATTGCATCAAATCTATACCTAAAATTGATGAAAATATTACATCGAACTGTTCTGTTACAGGGCACTTCTAGGTTATGTGGAGAGAGATTAATTTTGTGTTGTCTGCCAGACACGTTGATGCGACATACTAGTCCTGATAACAATATATCTCAGGAAGCACTTTATTTACTTTTCTCCGAGCTGCCGAGAGTCGCTGGCAAAATGATTGAAACGTTTACACTTGTAGCATTGCACTGCGACTGCATCATGCTAGTCGAGTTTTAAAAGTTAGTCCACGGTTACACAGGAAAGAATTCTGCGTCGCCTGCCGCTGCAGCAACAGTCTCATAGAACTCTATCTCTTCGGTCATTGGAACTCGAACCCTAGAAAGAATCTCTTCTCGAGACATGTTTTTCGTCGTTGAGGATCCACGCACTTATTGTCTAACGGAGCCGAAGAGTCCTGACATGTGCCCAACTAAGCTTTCAGTTAGAGGTGTTTTCTTCGATTAAGTGTTCTAGACCCTGTAGGTCACCTAAGTATTCATCCACAGTTTCTCCGCGTACAAACGATAAGAAACAAATGTGTCAAATGCAACAAAAGGGTCTGACGCAAAAGCCATGAGGATGGCTTGTTTCACTTACTTTAAAACCTCCTTCTAGTAATGGGTTAACCCTCGGTTTACTGGCGGAGTATCACCTTTCAACCTTAATGGTAAAACACACTCAACGTTTTCAACATCACACATTTCGTACACGAACTCAACCCGTTCAAAACACTGTGTGATCGGGTGAGACGTCATAAAATTCGAGAATCAGACAAATGTCAAATGCTTTTCCCGCAATTTGCGTTTGACTATTTGTTAGCCGAAATAGTTTTTTTCTTTAGAGTTTGAAGAATTATGGCTTACAGCACTGGAACTCTCTGCAATGGGGGATTTTTTCTTGATCACCGTTAGATCGCATACGCGTCTTTTAATGAGGGAGGTTTACTCATCAAACGTGAGCGAAATACTGACTCTTTTCTCTTAGAGTTTGGCAATTTATATTCAGCAACTCTTGCCAGTTCACGTGATATCTCTCGCCCTACTTTATAAAACATGGCACACCTCTTGTGTCTTCTTCTTCTTCTTCTTCTTCTTCTTCTTCTGGTTTCCTGCGCTGGTAGCAGATAAAGCATATATTTGACTTCTTTGAGATGAGGTTATTTGTAACATTACTACTGCACAAAGAATAGCATAGTATGGTAAAGAAAGAAAGATTAAAATATAATTGATGAAATTATATAATAGTTTTAGATAGAAAGGAAGACAAAAATACAATGGCTTGAAGTAATGGGATGTTATAATAGAAAAAAGAAGGTTGAAACAAAAATGGATGGGAATAATTCTCTGATTTGACAAAAAATAATAACAGAAACAAAATGAGTGAATTTAATCTGATAATTTAGGAAGAAAAGACGTTACAAACTACTGTTCCAATACAAAAAGTGGAATACAAATATCAGGTTTTCATGCGATCACATTTCCTTCTTTTGAGAAGTCCAAACTTTGGTATTCTTCACACAGAATTCTACTAAATATACGATTCGACTTTTTAGTAATTTCTGGAATGTTTGGTTTTCACTTCTATTTTCTACTGACATCCAGGTCGCTTTCTGAGAGCATTCCACTACGTCTAACAACTTCGACTGTCACATTCCAATAGTATGACAATTAACTCCCAGTAACCAATAACAAACAGCAGAATTATAATAATATTACAGGAAATAATGTTGGGAATTAACGACCTATTTTATCTGTATCTTTTTATCTATATAAACCAGCTAATTTAATTACTACTTTAATTAAAACGCCAGTATTAGTTTAAAACCCCCATTGCATCAGAAGAAAATATACAATTTCCATCTCAAATATAAACAAAAATTTTATAATGACATTTCGATTGGCATCACTTAATGTATATGACTTAAAATTGTTTCACAATCTCATACCTTAGTGCGTAATTTTAATTATCAAAGATGTTGATTTTTAGAAATATAGCAGTTGGGCTAAAATTAACATAAAATTTGAATGGAAAAATGTATCCTTCTAGTGAGAGAAACTATTTTTATAAACTTGCAAAAGTATTTTTGGACGACAGTATTACATATACATACATGTGTGTGTATGTATATACATATATATTTTATATACATTAGTCTAGATGCCTATCTGTCTGTCTGTACCAATTATTCTTGTAAACTACTGAATCGATCTGGTTAAAATTTTGTAATGGCGTCTGTTATAACAGCGAAATACATCTTATTGTATTCATTCCATGCACAGTTTGAAATTAAAAAGATAAAATAGGAATTCGTCATTACAATACCAGATTAAATCTAGAAGATTTCTCGGATATTACATGACCGATTTACCAGAAATTTTGTATGGACATATGAAAAGGTGTAGTGAAGTAAGTATTATGGTATTCGTTCTATACATGTTTAGGAATTAATAAGAATCGATCTATGCAAAGATGGGCATAAATGTAACCAAAATAAATCATCAAATTGTCAGCTCGACAGTGTCGAATATCTTATTTAATCCATGAAACGGGAGTATGCTCACGCTGTGGATTAAATAAAAGGGTTCTGTGTGAAATTCTGTGCAGATTCCCGGTTTCGGCAGATAGATTCCTGAGTTTGACTTGTTTTTACTTGTTTCATGATATTTTTTTTACATGGTGGTCACCACTTATCAAGGCCCACTCAGGGATAAGGGTTATTGCAAGTACAGTACGTTAGTGTGGAGAATTAATGAAGTGTTTACTTAAGAGGGCGGTTCATTAGGAATTTGTTAACGTTGTACTTGAAGACATCGAAGTTGTAGTCAGGTGGGAAGCAGGCAGACGGAACAGAGTTCTACAGGCGTGCAGTTCTAAGAAAGAAGCTTTGTTCATGGAATCTACGTTTTGATTTAGGAACAGATAAAGAGTTGGGGAAATTTTTCACAGTGGATTCAGCTAGACGGGTGTTTTTCGTTAAGGATTGGCGAAGGGGGACCAGAGATTGGAGTTCAGACGAGCACCTGCTATGGAAATAACGATAAAACAAAGACAGGCTCGCAACGTCTCTTCTGTGGGAGAGAGGTTGCAGGGTAGAGAAAAGGGCATCCCCCACTAAGCCACGTAGTTTATTTTGTACTCTGTCAAGACAGGATAGGCTGTTTTTAGCAGCTCCTGCCTAAATATGACAGCAGTATTCCATCCTTGGACGTACTTGGCTTTTATATAGATAGAAAATTGCATCACTAGTGAGATATCTTCTGGAGCTGTAGAAGGATCCCACCATATTTCCAGCGACCTTGGCAACAGACTTGATGTACGTGTTCCATTTCAGATCAGGAGTAAAGGACAAACCCAGAAGCTTGTCAAAACATGGGGCTTCTCCTAGACGTCAGCCATCCATTTCAATTGATCCCAGAGGGGGATCAGAGCGTTGATGATGTAAAGATAGAAGCTTGGTTTTAGATGCATTAAAGGTAACCAGCCACGTCTTCCCCCACTGAACCACTCGCTCGAGATCAGAGGAGAGAGAATCAGAGAGAACTTTGTCATTTACAGCCTTTGATGTGTTGCCATAGATGGTCGTGTTATCAGCATAGATGTCAACGAATAATTTAAGTGTGTGTTTAGGGAGATCATTGATGTAGATCACGAAGAGTGTTGGACCCAGGATTGACCGTTGAGGGACTCCAGCATTATTACTGCAGGCTTCTGATTTTTGTCCATCGACCACTACTCTTATGAGCCTATCGGAGAGAAATGATTTAATGATTGAGAAAACATTTCCAGTTATACCGTAGCTGGAAATCTTGTGAAGTAGGCCCTTATGCCATACCTTGTCGAAGGCCTTTGATATGTCAAGAGAAATTGCCCAAGAAAGGAAGCCTTTGTCAAGAGATTCACTAATCCTGTGAGATATAACCGTTAGCACATCTGCGGTAGATCTTGCAGAACGGAAACCATATTGTGTGTCACTAAGAAGGTTGTTTCTGCTGAGGTGGTTGACTATTTCTCTATTTAATATTGATTCCAGCAACTTACTCATAACACACAGGAGACTTATTGGTCTGTACTGAGAGGGAGATGACTTATCACCTGAATTCTTAAATACAGGGCATACTGATGAGGTTTTCCAGGGAGTCGGAAAACACTTCTCCTTAAGACAACGCTTAAACAGTTTCGTAAGTATGGGGGTAAGTTCTGGTTGAAGCTTTTTTAACACTATAATTGGGATGCCGTCAGAGCCAGTTGCTTTACTGGAATCAATGTTCTTGATTAGCTTGGCGACCTCATGCACGGATATTTGTATGTTACCTAGCTTGTTCTGTGTTATAGGAGGAAATATGGGGAGTTGATAGCCTTCGTCGCATAGGGTAGAATTAGCTGCAAAGTTCTTTGCAAATAGTCTGGCCTTGTCTGATGCTGACGAGATGACTTCTGGTCCATTGATAATGGTTGGGATAGAATGCACACTTCTGTTCAGGATCCTATTTATTATTTGCCAAAACTGGTGGAAACCAAGCCGCTGATCAGCTACCTTGGATTAAACAGACTGAGCATATAGCTCTCTTGCATTTTTTATTACTCTTTTACATTGGTTGCTGGTATTCCTGAAAGCAGCTTTAGTCTCAGTGCATCTATTACGTTGGTAGCTATGGAAAAAGTGATTTCTGTGCGCGATAGCAGCAGCACATTCTGGGGAGAACCATGGCTGTCTATAAGGTTTTTGTTGGAATTTTTTAGATGGTATGAATCGGTCTATGCCTACAATTAACCATTCGGTCAGATCTGATACTATAGAGGACACATCCTTTTTAAACATGGAATGCAGAGGTAGATCAGATAGGAATGTACGGAAGCTATCCCAGTCAGCCATAGAGTATCGGTATACAGTACGGTAGAGGGGTACGTCTGGGGACTTATTACATTTCATTTTTATCTAAACTGATACGACGGAGTGGTCGGAAGATCCTAGAGGAGAAAGAACGGAACAAGAGCATAGCTCAGGGGAAGTTGAGAGAAAAAGGTCTAGGAGGCTTGCATATTGACCAGTAGTATCGGGCACATGGGTGGGTTCGCGAACAATCTGAGTGAGGTCATAAGCAATGGCAAAATCATGACAAAACCTCCCCTCATCGTTTGTCTTATTTGAATGGGTCAGCCATTCCACGTTATAGACGTTGAAGTCACCACAGATGTGGATGTTAGCCGAGGGATGTGCAGACAGGATCTGGTCTATTTTCTCAGATATATTCTTAAAGATAGTAACTCCGCTGTTATGGGGCCGATAGAGGGCAAATATAAATGCAGTAGTGTAAGCAAGTGCAACCCGGAAGGACATATAGAGTAAATTAGGATCTAGTCTAGAGATATCCCTGCCACACGGGAAGCCATCTTTAATGTAGGCACATATTTCATGCCCATGGCGATCTTGGGGGTCAGATTTAGCTGTTAAGTTAGAGTATCCGTTAATTATGAACTCATCTAAGGAAGTGGTCGGCCCTATTCCAGTTTCGCTTAGAAAGAATATGTCCGGTTTCGTCTCCTGTAATTGGGTTTCAACCTCTGGAAGGTTGGAACGTAGACCCCTGATGTTGGAGAAGGAGACCTACGTTGGAAGATGGGGTTCTAGGTTTATTCGAGTTTTTTTTCTGGAGATATTTCATGTTGAGGTTTTGGGATTTGTGGGGCAGGTCGGCATACTTGGTTAGAGCAGGATAGAGAGGGAAAGTAAGAGAGAAAAAGACAGGATTTTTTTGTAGCACATGAAAAGGTAAAGCCGTAACAATTACCCACTAGTATGGCATCGAGAGGCCCCACCAGAGACTACTGCATGGTCCAGAATCCATTCACCAAATGGCAATACAGCAGTCGCAGTACTTTGCGCCTGTTGATAGGACAGCCTCCTTAGTGGTTAATCCAAGGTTCGGGTCCCTGACTATCAGACGGATAACGTCAGCCCAGACAAAACGTTTACCTCCAGCACCCTTACTAGCGACATGGCCACAAGGATAGACATAGAGACAGAAAAATTTCCGACATCTCAGACTACTGTTCACCAAGTACTACTGACCTTTAAAGCAGCCTTTTCTTCACCCTTTGTCAGAAAAATCACTCATTTGAATGAGGACTGAGGGACAAAAAAGGAGAAGCGACAGTTACTGGAGCTGCCGATAACACATCCACTGTATTATCTACTCTCCATTTAAAAAAAAAACGGGGAGGAGGGGAATGGGTACAAGGGACTTGTTAATATCTAAGTAGTAAAGTCCGGTGCTAAATTAACAATTCCGGACACTTTTGATGATAATCTCTCCTCCATATTAATGGGTGGATGTTTTTGGCGTTATCTATCTCGAGTTTGAATCATTAGAACTTCCCCTTATAGTTAAAATCCAATAATTTAACTTTTATCAATTTGTGACGTCGGCTTAATATTAATTTACTTTGAGTTTAGATAATTATTCAAGGTTTTAATTTAGGACGTTCGTTTTCATAGGTGACTTTTTCTTTGCTAATGTCACTGTATTATATTTCGAATATAATTGAAAATAAGACTAACTATATTAGATGGTTTGATTGGCTAGCCAGGAAGCAAGCATTTTCAATATAAGCAAGCTTATAGTAATAGTATATGTTAAGTATATTACTTAAATAAAGTCCTAACTTTATCTACTGTAATAGAGAAAATAATTCCCGGCATTTTTTTTATCGCTAGTTTACTTTGTAGCATAGGTGAGCAGTGTTTTGCCTGTTTCAATAGTAGTCGCGAAGGGGGGGGCGAATCTCATCTTAAAAGTTTGTCAAGTCATGAAAAGTAAAGACAAATAAATACATATACATAAATAAAACAGGAAAAACAAGTTTAAACAAGGTAACATGAAAAACATTTGTTAGGATGAATTTTAAAATACTTAACGTCTGTTTGCCATAATGGTTCGGCATCTGCTTTTTGCCAACTGGCATATTGTCGTGTCTTTCTAGAGCGGAAGAAGATTTCTATTTCCTGATAACTTGTGCATGCGTGCCTATCTATTTATAGAATAAAAGTCGTTACGTTCAAATGTGTAAATATATTAGATTTACATTTTTTTAAAATAAAGTCCTAACTTTATCTACTTTAATAGAGAAAATAATTCCCGGCATTTCTTTTTATCGCTAGTTTACTTTGTAGCATGGTGAGCAGTGTTTTACCTGTTTCAATAGTAGTCGCGAAGGGGGGGGGGTGACAAATCTCATCTTAAAAGTTTGTCAAGACATGAAAAGTATATTAAATTTACATTTTAATGTTTAACAATTTTTGTATTCTAAAATATATTGACTTTTAGAAAAATGTTTATTTAGATAAGCCCTAGTCGGAGTGCAATTTCTTTATATATATATATATATATATATATATATATATATATATATATATATATGAATTGATAGATTTTGTCGAGTATGATACAACATCAGACAGATTGGCGTATTTCTAGAGATTGAAGGAAGAGACAAAAGAATCTAATGCAGTTTTAGGTCATTCGATCGGTGGTAGATTGCATCGATGAGTTTTGAATTTACACTTGTTTTTTTTTCTTTTCAAGCAACATTAAATAATTTTGTAGATTTGTAACAGAATGGACCAATGGTTGTACTGTTTTATACATTATCAAAAAATCTCACGAAACAAAAAATTGCTACAAAAACAGTTCATTATAGAAAAACTTAAAAAAATAGAAAAATGTAACTTTAGCAAAAGCTAATTATACAAAAAGCTAATTATAGAAAATCTCACTATAGAAAAGTTAATTATAGGAAAATTTTACTATGGAAAAAGCTAAATATAGAAAAAGCTCGTTATAGTTAACATTACAAAAAACTTACTATGGAAAAACTCATTACTAAAAATGAATTATACGAAAACATACAACTGTTTTCAATTATGTTGTAATCCAACATGGTTTTCCGCCTGTTGTCCACGTTTTTATTTATTTGTTTTTACAATTTTTTTAAAAACTAACAACGTAGGATAACCAGTCAATTTCTTCTCCAGTTTTCTCTTAAGTTGTCTGTTAAGTCACTGATAGGCAAACAGACAACTTCTGC
Source organism: Euprymna scolopes (assembly GCF_053919585.1). Taxonomy (NCBI): domain Eukaryota; kingdom Metazoa; phylum Mollusca; class Cephalopoda; order Sepiida; family Sepiolidae; genus Euprymna; species Euprymna scolopes. The sequence goes on from NC_136498.1 coordinate 91,950,346, forward strand.
TGCGTAATAAATTGTGCTAGAATAATCTTACTATCAGTTCCGTTGCTTTAAAAGATGCGATACTGTTTCCGAATTCTTAAAATGAGGGTTGGTAATTTATATTATTTTAATTAATCTACTGTTCTTTTCTTGAGTGATATTTCCACGTTTCAGTTTATTTTCTTCAAGTGTAACTTGTCGAGCTCAGGAATCTTTCTGCTAGATTCGGGAATCTGCACGAAGTTTCGAATGAAATTCTTTATTTAGTCCATGAAACGGGAGCATGCTCACACTGTCGATTAAATAAAAGGATTGTGTATGAAATTCTGTTCAGATTCCCGGGTTCGACAGATAGATTCCTGAGTTTGACAAGCTATGCCTAAAGAAGGCCAGAGGTTACATCGACTGAAACGTTGTGAAAATAACATTAAAGGCGAGGACAATAGTCTAAATAATCCAAATAATACGAATTCAATTGTGTTTACAAATTAAGATAAAGAATATATTATTTCAGTTTCACTGTACCACCAACCAAAAAGATTGTTATATAGACAGCTCTCATCAAACTGGAAAGAAAATTATTTTATATACAAAAATCAAGGATTAGTCAGATGTATCTGTTAAAGACATATCTATCTATACATTTGAATGAGTCATGTCAATTAATATATTCATCTCAATTATTTTTTCATTTCTCAATTTCATATGAGAAATATTTAAAAGAAACTCCACAATCACTGTTGAATAATCTACTTCATGTGTCGTCCATAATGAAACTAGTTGAGTATTTTCTATTCCACATACCATGTCCTAAGGAAGCAGACGTGAATAATCGAAAATGGAATACTAATGAACTGTAAATTTATGTAGCTTAGAGTTATTAGAATATACTCGTAAAACATTGCCATCAGTAGCCAACATTTGACCACATCTCTCGGTTGATTTATCAAAAGTATTGCCTACTCTAATAAGTTCAAATCGAATACTAGTGGTGATATTGTATCTGTATGAATAGATACAAAGCTATGGTTCTATTAATAATGGAGATTTCGTATATGCCTGTGTGAAGTTGAAACTACATTATTACTATATGCCAATGTTAAATTAAGACATGGGAAGGGTCAAAGTGCAGTATCTGTTCTGTTGTCATGCTTCCATCCTTTAAAACATTGCTTCCTCCTTTTGTGGAAGAGAGTAGTGTAGTATCTTTTCTGATATCATTAAGCCATCCTCTTGGACATTACTTTCTCCTTTGGAGTGCAGAATAGTGTTCTGTTATCATAACATTACCCGCTCTGTTTGGGGCTAGGGTAGTATACATTCGTCGTGATGCACTTTTCCAGGCATGACCTCCTCCTGGAGGTAGCTTAGTGTTATATATTCGTTATATATACTAGAAAAAATATGTGACTATATAAGAATATTTTTGATGTAACAATAATTGTAAATAAATAGTAAATCATAAGAAAATGTGGTTCATACTAATGATAATAAATCTACAAAACGTTCACCAACTCACCCGGTGATAATGTATTTTAATATTTGATAATATTGCTATTTCATTTTCTATAACCAAGTTAAATATTAAATTTCTGTAAATGCCATAAACATCTACAGAATTGATCACTGAATTCTTGGATTATTTATTCCGTGTTTAGTTGTTTGTTTCACGGTCCAAACACAAAGTTGTTGATTGTTTTTGTATAATTAAACAGTTAAAACTAAAAACTAGTTTTAAATATGAACATATATCTATAAACTTCAAATGCATTTTATATTTACTTGTTTGTGGATGAGGATTGATAATTTGGATTATTTTGTTCATTCCGCTTACTGTTTTTTATCTTAGAAGTTATAGTTACCCATCTAACGTCCGATGTTCTTGATATTCGTCTTATCGGACCTGGGCATCTGTACAGAATTTCAACCTGAACCATCTATCTAATTAACTGGAATACATTGATCACATGACATCCGTCATAACCAGGTAAAGTTTTTAAAGTAATTCCTAGTTATAGTCTTAGTATCATCACTATCGAGCAAGTGTACGCAGTGTGATGAGAGATGAAAGTGAAATCTCGCCTGTGAGAGTTGAGGACATGCGTTACATGAAGAGCAATGGTATGAGGATGATAAGAGCTATGTGTAATGCGTGTCTTAAACACAGGCTCAACTCATTAGAGTTGAGAGGAAGATTAAATCTGCTCAGTATAGGTGGGGGTGCAGAACAGCAAAAGCTCAATGATATGGTTACGTTATAAGAATGGGTTCGAGTTCTTGGGTTAGTAGATCAAGTACAATTCAGGTCGCAGGTTCATAGAAAAACATGGTAAAAAATGATAAGGATGGACTTGAATGAAAAAGACATAGGTTAGTTTCGAAGTTATTTTCTAAAACCAGTAGAACATATGCGAACAGTTAAAACGGGCGTTAAACCAAATATAACGATGACTGATCATGGCAATATTGTTGCGTGAATTTGCAACCTTCAGAAGACTCTCACTTAGAACGACATATTATTTAGTTCATAGTCTGTTGCACAAACGATCCATGTGGCACCGGATAAAGGATGAAATAGATTAACTAGATTAATATATTAAATAGATTCGTTTGTAACTGAAAAACTCATCTCAAGAAATGAAAAAAGAACTAGCCACCAGATTAGTCGATTACTCCAGAAACATCGCTCATCTGAATATATATTAAATAGGTAATTAAGTAGAGAGAGTGAATGATCTCTCGAATGTACATGCTACCATAATTCAAGTCACCGGTGGAGGAGTTCTGCTAATATGGTACGATCATTCTTGTAATCGGTTGACGATTATCACAAGACTAGCTGAACCCGTTGTAATGCAATAGTCATATCCTTTATATGATATGTGCTGTTTTGATTATAAATATTCTCATTTTATAAACGTTCGGCAAAAATGAAGGTTCTGAAATATTATTTTATCGCCTTTGTTAAAATTGAAGCATTCTTATTGAAGGATTGCGGTTAATGTAGTTTCGGACCATATATGATTATAGGGATCTATTTCCCAAACATTTGTAGAAAGTTTTACTGCATTTCAATTCGATTGACAACTGACGCTAAAAGAGACGACGCAAAAACGTCATTATATGAAATTATTACTTCAAGTTCTCACACTGGTCATCAACTGACAACAACCGGTAGTATTCCTTGGGGTCTAGATGACCACAAGTCTCCCCAGATTTCCAGTACTCTCTACCCTTTTGATAACATTTGCAAATGAAGTTGTATTATCACGAAACACATTTGGTTGGTTGGTTGTTTTTGTTTTACGGCATATCAACCTTTTTCATGCTATTTAATGCCGAATCTAGTTATTTTGAGAAACAATTTTTAATGGAGTATATATTTTTTTTTGTCAGATTCTATTTAACCCATAGTTGAGACCCTAACAGGTACTACCACTCCGGATCAGAGCAATGGCAATTAAAGGGTGGCTCCACACTCCCCCAGGCCCGCAAGGTGGGGTCTCACCATCGGATATAGTTTTTGGTCATATCCAGGACCGAAACACATTTGCCAGTGATTGCTCGCTGGCAATGACTATTGGTCATCACTCGACTTTGGGTCCCAATAAATTTGGTCCCAGTTCTATCCACAACCATTCAATGTAGGTCTGGTTAGTGCGTTTTCTCTTTTTTTTTACATTCTCCTTGACACGTCTTGACTATTTGGCGTGGTGCCAATCGATGCGAACAGAACACATTTTTTGTTGGGGAGGTGGGTAGTTGATTTGCAATTTTTCGATTTAAGTTTTCTTGTGTTAATGAAGTGTTCATCTATGTTTTTGTTTTGCTTCTGGTGTCGATTCTATGTTAGCACTGTAGCTCGTGTAGATCAGTTGCCGTATTCGATGTTTTTCTTTAAATTTCCGCTCTCTTCAGTATTACTGTTCGTTGTACTATTATTACGACTATTATTATATTTTTTATTTTTATTGTTTTGCTGCTGTTGTTGCTAAGCAGCATTAATCCATTTTGTATGAATCAGATTATTATTGTTGGCATTCGTTTCCTCGATAATTTTCTGGTTAGAATTCTGTGTAGAAAGATATTGAATACTTCGGGATGGACCACATGAAGGTTGCCAACATCCCTAAGTAAAATATTTTCTTCCTATATCGATAGATGAATATTTTATTTCTTTTTTAAGCTATCGAATTTCAGATTTTTTCTTTTCTTATATATTATTGAAATGTTTACGTAAGCGACAAAATAGCAAGCGCAATGTTTCCCGCAGTAAATATATGATGAACGAATAATTTTATAAAATGGACCTGACAACTGGCCACATCGCTCGTGCAAATTAATCCCATTAGATTATTTTCTTTAGAGATATGTAAAGTCCTATGTCTACGCCGATAAACAAGACACAATATGGCGCTTGAAAAACAACACTTGACACGTTATTGCAGAAGTACAGTCAAATTTGATGTGTAGAGTTTGCGAAAATTGAACCTCAAAATTACGTCATATACGCATGGCCTCGCGGGCCATATTCCCAAAATTGTATTTAAATTTTTAATGCCGCAATTAATTTTAGGAATCAACTACATGTTTGTATAATGAAACAATATGTTTGTGATTTATTTTAATCTGAAATTCGCCGCTTCTAAAAAAGACTATTTGGAAAAAAAGACTAACAGAAATCGGAATCAAAGGAAAGGTAATGCTGAAAGCAGATGAAATCTTATAATTAAAACTCTCAAATGCGGGAATGAATCTGCTTGGACTACAAACACGGCCATATGGAAACTGCAAGAGAAGCAAAACAAAAGATACAGGAACATAATGGCACCAAGAAAACTAAAAGAGCAAAAATCTATGTCAAATACCCCCCCCCTGCAAAAAATATTGTGGTGATAAATCGACTGGTACTTCATAAAATATTCGATTAAGATTAAGGAGGATCTAAACAATGAAGAAAGAAAAAACTATCCACTGGATGAACGCGAGGAGGATTGGAACCTTGGAGAGGCTTATTATTATTATTTACACCCAAATAGCAGTGAAGAATAATAGATGTTGCCTACAAAGAGTCAATGGCAAGCAGTTGGAGCGATAACGCAAATTCATTTGCAAAATTTACCGAAAGAAGTCGGGATTACTGAAAAATTGGAGGGACTTGTTGTCAGCCAGATTCCAAGGAACACCACTGATTGTTGTTAGTGAATAATCTGGGATGATGACTTTTGCGAGAATTCCTAGTGAATATAATTTATATTAATACATAAAAACTAAACTAAATAAAATGATAAGAATGCGTATCTAAGAACACCGTGATTAAACCATGTCATTTTTAACACATAATAAACGTAACTTTCTCCTCTTCAAAAAAAAAAAATGAAATACAAGTCAACGGAGCCTTAGATAAAAACGATAGCGAAAATAACAAATAATCTTATTGATTAACTAACTTCCTACCTATATCTAAAAACATGTAGGCCCATGCGAGGATGAAACGCAGAAACTTCGTATAAAGTCTTTAATGTAATGCACGTGCAATGCCGGATGGTCGTGCTAGCAACGTCTCAAGTATATTTGTTCGTGCTGTTCATCCTTTTCGCTTTTTAAAAGAGTTCGGTTTGAAAGCAAACTTAGTAAACAAATACAAGGGTTGAACTATTCAAGATTTATTTTCATTTTTTTTTTCATTATCAATAATTTTGGGGGTCTTTTGACTATCGACATTGAAGTGGAAGTAAACCGAATAATCCGGATTATAAATTTGGAAAAAAATTATTTAGCTGATAAGAAAGGGCGAGAAAAGAAAGTGGCAAAAATGTGGATATGTTTGGCAAACCACAATGGACAGCAACCTTAAATTTCCATTTCTTTCAAAACACAAGTTGTGTTCAAATAGTATTTATGCCTGTAGCCGTAGAAGATAATGCTTGTTATCGATGTTCTAGAAAGCTGTGTGTTCGAATTATATCGGAAGTACACAGTGTTGGTGCATGTAATTATTGTTTATCAGTGAAGCGTGGAGGGAAAAGAGATGTCTGCCGATATGCGACGAGTAATACTTTTTAGAGGTTTATAGTATGAAATGCTGCAGAGGACAATATAAAAAATTAGAAAATTACTCAAACCAGAGGGCATCTTATATTTTTACAAAGTCACAATTCGCTCATGCATGAAGTATTGCTACGCATCTGGGCTGCTGCATCAACCACTAGTCTCTCACTCTTAGCTAATAGATTTCGCACTATCAGCGAGACTCCAACTGCTGTCCCATCGCTGCATTGTTGCATTTCTATTCCTGTTTTTAAAAGTACTTTAATGGAATCGCTCTGATAAACTCATAACACTTGTGCCCCTCGACGTACATACTCTCGTTTAACCCAAAATAAGCAAAATCCCCCCCTTCAATGTTGTGATCCTATATGCTGTAAAACATTCTATTCTAATAGTTTTTTCGCCTCTGACTGCTAAACTTTGGAATTCTCTCCCTGTTTCCCACTTCCCTGGATATACTGACCTGCAAAATTTAAATGTAATGTGAACAGACACCTCACTGCTGAACAGCCCACTGTCTTCTGTTAGACATGATCCCACATAGCAAGAAAATATGATTAACATTTATAAACTCATATTTATTTAAGATGATGGAACCCTGTGGAGTTTGTACGTGAAGGATGTGTGTGCGCGCATGCGTAGTAACACATTTACAAATAGAGAGTTGAGCATAAATAATTTATCTTCCTAAAATGTTTTAAAGTCACGTATTGTATTTATCCAAAGGTGAAAAGGGATAAGACCGGGCTTTTCAAAGCATCCAGACGCAAGGCGTATTCGCTAAAAAAGGAAGGATTAATGAGTGAAAGTTCGACTTTTTCATGTGAGTATGACAAAATAGGCTTGTAAATAAAAGTGTAAAATTTTAACTTTTGCTGTTGAACTTGGAAGTACACGTAAGCGGATAATAGACAAACATTTTTAATTCAACCTTTTTGTGTTGTTTTTTATTTGAAGAACGAAAGAGAATTCATTCTAGAGTCAATTTTAATTTTTGCACCCAATAAATAAGATCGTTTGTAAATTTTTTTATAGTAATATTATTTTTCTGTTATCTAAACATTATAAAAGTTCATATAATATTTCAATTTAACTGAAACTTTAAAAATTCAGTATTTTAGTGGACATTGCTCCAATCAAGACATGAAGCAACTTAATATAAAAAGCTAAAAAAAATACTTCATTAGCCAACGATATGTATTACAGGGTAAGATTTCTGACCCAGAAAACGACATTTTTCCCATGTCAGAAACATCACTCATGGAATGTGAGAACTAAATGATAAAATAAGTTAAATTGAAAGTGAAAATGTCTCCTTTTGTTCGTTGCAAATTCAGTGGTACATGAAATCCATATGATCCAGGCAGTTAGAATGCACTAAACGACATAGCATCAAATGTTGCAACAGTAACCCAGATTTAGCCGAAGCTGACCCTTTATACAGGTAAGCACCGAGAGCCAGGTATTTTATATTGCGGTAGAATAATCCAACTAACTTTTTTTTTACAATTTTAGCAACGAATTTGCTATAAATCTTCCATTTCAAGTTTTTGATTATCTTAGTCCTATGTTAACGCAAAAGACTTCATAAAGGAGTGAACGATTCAACTGAAAGGTAAAGAATACGATACATCACATCGGTTAGCCGTAACTATAAAAATCTGTTTTTATAAGAGTTTGTGGCGATTATTAACAGAGTTAGCAATTGCTTAAGAGAGACAGAAAATTAATTATAGCGTATTCAACCATTTGTAACTATAATAGTTTGATTTTCATAAATACTCGCATAGAGGGTTACTTAGCATGTCTGTTGAATGCTATTTTATGTTCTCCTTTTTCGGAGCTATTATTTTTATTATTGAAGGGGACTTTTCGGTAATGTATCTTGGGTCAATGAGATCAGATAGGAAAAGGTTGGTGTCTGAACTGTCCGTTGTTGCCGAGCCCTTTGCTTTAATGAAATGAACTCCTATAATTTCGAAATCAACCAAAATTGGCAAAAAATACACTGCGGTATATTGACATCTATCAAATATTATTGGCAAAAGTGGAATTCATAAATCGAAAATAGATGACGATGAAGACATTTTCGTCGTCGGAACAAATTTATTACTTATTTCCACCATTAATCTTAGTACGCATATATATATATATATATATATATATATATATATATATATATATATATATATATATATATATATACATACATATAGATATATATATATATAATAGATGTTGTTTTGAAAATATAAATTTTGCTTAAATTCTAATTTATATATATATATATGTATATATATATATATTTATATATATATATATACATATATATATATATATGAGTTCATAAATTAATATATTCATGATACTGTAGACGTTCGTTGAAACTAATTTATTACTTTACCAATATAATCTTTATTTATATGTGCGTATACACATTACAGTTTATATTGGATATATTTACTTTTTCATGTATATAAAATATATTTGTAATCGCGTAATAAATAGGGCGAAATATGAGCTAAATCTGAGAACAAAACATTTCATTTTTATAAGAAATTATTACATATCTATGTAGATTTATAAATGGAACACATTGAAATATTTGATCCATAGTTATTAAGCAAAATTAATATATTTCTTAGTGTTTTCTTGAGACCCTTTACGATTTATGAAAACTCTGATGTTTGTGAAATGTTAACGAAAAGTATTAGACATCGATTAATAAATAATTTTCTAAATTTCGATTTACTTGAATCTTTGAAAGAGGTTTAAGGAGAATGATATGGGTAAAACTATTTAAACAATCTTACATTTCAATTTTTCACTGGATTTAAATCAATACTTATTAGAACTAATTTAACAAAGTTTCCTGAATATGAATTTCTTTTTAAGATTTCTTAAGCTTCAGCGTTAAATTTTAGATATTTTATACAAGGAGAAATGTCTCCTAAAGTTTTATTCCACTTGAATAGATCAGATTTATTGCAAGTGATATTGTTATGATAACTCGACTCATCCATTCATGACGTGAAAGTTTCTTTACGTGAAACACTACTAATTTAATTTATGCAAATATTGACGGTGTGGAATTCTAAGAAAGCAACCGCTGTCATAGATGCGTGCTAGAATCAGAGATAAGTACATTGAAAATGGTGGTTACAAAGACCACTCGTTTTAATGGTACCACTTCTGTCCTCGTAACCCTTCAACTTTTATAGTTAAAACATAGGAGGTTTTACTTTTGTAACGGCCTTCATAGAATTAAAATTATATCATGATTTTTTTAGAATTGGAATAAGGATGCTAAGTTTAGGAAAAGACTGAAAATAAAGTCGAATATATAAATAATTTCGGTTTTTCCTTTTTTATTTTCTATCACGAACAAATATTAGTTTCATAATTTTCATCATATATATATGTGTGTCTGCGCGCGCGCGTGTGTGTGTGTGTGTGTGTGTGTGTGTGTGTGTAATTCAATTTCATAGAAGTAACAAAAGTGCTTGAGCAAGAGCAAATATATTTTTATTCAATGAACATAATATATTTATTGCATCATTCATCGTCACTTTCGGTTTCATAAAACACTGGAAACTCAACCTGCGGGTTTAAGATATCAAATGCAACCGATTCAACTGTCAATCACATTACATTTTCTATATTGCCATTTTACCGAATTTCGAACTAGTAATCTACCGATTTCGCCGTATCAATTAGATACGCGTTTTATAGCAATACTGGTCTGTAAAAGAAAGAGGTGACAAATTGTCTCTTCATATTAATCACAAATCGAAATTTGAGATTTGACTCAATTCTTAGTCTGGCAAATCCTGGTAAATTGAATTCTTAGTCTGGCAAATCCTGGTAAATTGAATTCTTAGTCTGGCAAATCCTGGTAAATAATATTTGATTTTGAGTTGAAATAATAACCCGTCTGGTTCGGTTTCCGACCCTGTTCCACAAAAATCATTGATGTGTGTTCGAAATCTCAACGGCGGCTTGTTGGGGACATTAAATGAGAACATTGCCGTCTCAGTTTTATTACCTTGTAAACTTCTTTACTCTACTTCATTCTAGTAGTTGCAAGATGGCGATCGCGTTCTCGCTTTCGTTCCAAGACACACCTGCCGAGCGTGGGTCATTTACTTAAACTTCCAGTCTTATTCACGTCATAATTTTCAATACTTTGATTTGATATATCATTCATAAGATGTTTTAGTGACCGTTCTTTTTCTTTTTATTTTCTTTTTTTTTTTTTTTTTTTTTTTGAGCCACCGTCTCTAGAGTTTGAAATTGGAGTTTTCCTTCTTCTACATGGTCGGTCTTACTTTAATGTCGAGCACCACCTATACATATACTAGTTTTAAGCCACTTGATATACCCCTATATATATATATGTATATTTTTAACAGTGGGTTGAGGATATAAAGTTAGTCTCGGAAATGACTGAAACAGTTTACGTATGAAACATTATTTATTTCATGTATATTTTTAACAGTGGAGTGGTGGACATAAAGTCATATCCGGGATTGGATGAGATAGGTGCAAATATATATTAGCAGAATCCCAGCGTCACCCAGGATTGAATGAGATATGTTTAAAATATATAATAGAAGAATACCGAGCGTCACCCGGGATCAAATGAGATACGTGAAAGATATATAATAGCAGAATATGCGGCGTCGCCCGGTATTGGATAAGATAGAGGGGACATATATACTATGAGAATACCCGGAATTGATTGATGTGTTTGTAATGAAATAACCAGCCCAGGCATTATACCAAAGTTATTATTCAAGTAAGGGGGAGATAATATGGGTTAAAATTATGAAAAATGATTGTCAGAAGTTGGTAACATATCCAAGAATTATGAAAAATGATAAAATGCGAGTTAATTGTTTGGTGTGTTTGTAATGAAATAATCAGCCCAGACAATATAACAAAGTTCTTATTTTAGTAAGAGGGGCAGTAATGTTAGTCCAAATTATGAAAAATGATTGTCGAAATTAGTAACATATCCAAGAATTATAAAAAATGGTGAAATGTGAATTAATGGATTGTTGTTTTTCTTAAATAAAATAATTAGCCCAAGTAATGCATCAAAGTTATTATTTTAGTAAGGGTGCGATAATGTGGGTTAAAACCTTATAAAATATGATTGTTGAAATTAGTAACTTATCCAAGAATTATGAAAAATGATGAAATGTGAGTTAATTAATTCGTGTGTTTGTAATGAAACAATCAGCCCAGGCAGTATATCAAAGTTTTTATTTTAGTTAGGGTGGATGATAATGTGGGTTGAAATTATGAAAAATGATTGTCGAAATTATAAACATATCCAAGAATTATGAAAAATAATGAAATGTGAATTAATTGATTTATGTGTTTGTAATGAAATAATCAGCCTAGGCTATACATCAAAGTTATCATTTAAATAAGGGGAAGCGATAATGCGGGTCCAAATTATAAAAAATTATTGTCGAAATTAATAACATATCCTAGAATTTAAAAAAAAATATTAAATGTGAATTAATGGATTGGTGTGTTTGTAATGAAATAATCGGCCCGGTCAATATATCGAAGTTATTTTTTTAGTAAGAGGGGCGATAATGTGGGTCAAAATTATGAAAAATTATAATCGAAATTAGTAAAATATCCAAAGATGATGCAATGTGAGTTAATTGATTAGTGTGTTTGTTATGAAATTATAACCCCAGACAATATATCAAAGATTTTATTTTAGTAAAGAAGAGGTGATAATGTGGGTCCAAACTTTATAAAAAATGATTGTCGAAATTAGTAAGATATTCAAGAATTATAAAAAATGATGGAATGTGAAATAATGAATTTGTGAGTTTGTAATGAAATAATCAGCCCAGACAATATATTAAAGTTAGTATTTTAGTAAGAGGGGCATTGTAGGGGTTAAAATTATGAAAAATGATTGTCGAAATATCCAAGAATTATGAAAAATGATAAAATGTGAGTTAATTGAGTGGTGTGTTTGTAATGGAATAATCAGCCCATGCAATATATCAAAGTTTGTTTTTTTTGTAAGGGGAGGATACAGTTTTAACAAAATATTAATATGATCGTGTCTTCATTCATGCTGAAAGTCCACAGAATTCCCAGCAGATATATATTTCATATGAAAGACTCCGCTATGGAGTTTCGACAGTTCCTGCTAGTTATTATTATTATTATTATTATTATTATTATTATTATTATTATTACCTATTATGTAGATCATATAAACTACTACTGTTCTCATTTTTAATATTATTCTTACTATGTTTCGACCGGTGTAAACTTTGACCTTCTTCAGTTATGTATTATCCAACTAGGGAATATTTATTTTCAGCTCGGAAATCCGCATGGAATTTCGAACAGGCCTTTTTACGGGGGCAGTTTTCTCTCATTTTGTCAACCACAACCATGTAGAAGTATTGATTAAGAATGTCTTAATTCTAAGGCATAAGAATATAAAGGATCTTCAAAAGAAATTGAAATTCAAGAATGATGTTTGATTCGTGTCTAATGACTTTTCATCCCATCAAAAACTAATTATACTTGAATGTTCGAATGACAGAAATTATCTTACCTGAAATCTATTTTAAATATTGTAATATTGTAACATAAATATTGTAATATTTGGGTGTTAAAGTTTGACAGAAATGAAAGTATCTGAATTTTTATGAAGGACTTCCACTCTTTCTTTGTCTCTTTTGCATGAAACTGAATTAAACGACATATATGTTACATTACACACTCTTATGTCTCGCAATTGCGCTCTCGACTTATAATGAACGGTTAATTAGTTTAGAAGTGAATTTTGTTCATAAAAATTATTTAAACATTTACAAATCGCTAACATTATAGAAATACTTATAAAAATATATTAGTTAACTCATCTGCTTGAGATATGAGATAATGTGAGTGTTAAAACTCGGAGAAACTAGGTGAAATAAATTCTGGCTTAAAAAATATGCCTGAGCAGCCCTGTGGACATTTTTCGGTACGAGTGGCTTAGATTAGCAATAAACTGCGAAGGTAAAGCTCCTAGGACTGAACAGAGTGACATTTCAGATCAATAACAACAGGAACAGTGTTGGACGAGTTATCGATGAGGTATCGCAGAAGCAACGGAGACAGTGTCAGATGAATTATCGACGTATCGTCGGTAAACGCAGACCAAACTTTCATGCACTCTCATCTACGATGCACCTGATCCATATTTTACTAAACTTTCATGCACTCTCATCTACGATGCACCTGATCCATATTTTACTAAACTTTCATGCACTCTCATTTACGATGCACCTGATCCATATTTTACTAAACTTTCATGCACTCTCATCTACGATGCACCTGATCCATATTTTATTAAACTTTCATGCACTCACATCTACGATGCACCTGATCCATATTTTACTAAACTTTCATGCACTCTCATCTACGATGCACCTGATCCATATTTTATTAAACTTTCATGCACTCTCATCTACGATGCACCTGATCCATATTTTACTAAACTTTCATGCACTCTCATCTACGATGCACCTGATCCATATTTTACTAAACTTTCATGCACTCTCATCTACGATGCACCTGATCCATATTTTACTAAACTTTCATGCACTCTCATCTACGATGCACCTGATCCATATTTTACTAAACTTTCATGCACTCTCATCTACGATGCACCTGATCCATATTTTACTAAACTTTCATGCACTCTCATCTACGATGCACCTGATCCATATTTTATTAAACTTTCATGCACTCACATCTACGATGCACCTGATCCATATTCTACTAAACAGATTTCTAAAGACTTTTGTACCAGAACGGATCTTTTACTTTATATCTCCCCCCCCCCCTCGACAGGATGAAAGTCTTATCGACATGGCTCGGTAAGGGTGCCTAAGGAATAGCCTCATAACTCTAGCTTTCTTTATTTTCTCTTTTAGTTCTCATGTGCCATGAGTGATGTTTCTTACAAAAGGGGAAGAACTGCTGTTTTCTGAGCTAGAATCTGTCAATTCTTAACTAGTTTTTTTTTTTTTTTTACTTGAAATAGTATTCTTTTTATATTAGCTCAAGTGACTTCAAGTGACTCCATACCTTGTCTGGAACATTTTTATAAAAACTTAACACGTCCTCAACGGGAGAAGGCAAAGCCTTGGAAGAAGCAGTGATAGCAATGTGTAGAACTGAAATATGACGCGCGTTTTTACAGATATTCGGAAGTGCGCGTGATCTTAAGTATCTGCATGGTGTACTGGGATGTATAAATGTTTTGTTCACGTTTATACGCTTTTATTTCTGCCGTATATATATATATATATATATATATATATATATATATGGGGGGTTAGTTATTGATTTATTCGTGCATTCATTTTTGTCTATCAGATGACCATAAATCGATCTTAGTGAATGTTTATGACCAAAATGTGTACTGCCGAGAATTTATGGGGCATTTAAGTTTGCTTTGATTGTGTGTATTTACGTAAGTCTCCTCTTTTAATAAAAGAAGAAAATTACAAAAGCTTGCTTTATTTTAAACGGTAAATTGTTATAGGAAAACTAAAAAGGTTAAAAAATGTTTTTTAAAGTTTTTTTTTAATAGGTTTTTATCAATATCATTATGAAACATGTCATTAAATTTATATATGAAGCTCGACTTGCTTGACATGCTTAACTCGAATTGTAAAGGGGGCTTCGTTGCTCTCTATTGCTAACATTTTGAAGAGTTGTTGTTGGTGCTAATAGACAGGCAAATACGTTGGTATGGGCGAATACACATACATATATAAAGAGGAAGGGCACATACACATAAAGAGAGAGAGAGAGAGAGAGAGAGAAGTCGGGAAAGGAAATTTGAATAATTATATATACATATCTATATGTGTGTGTGTGTTTATATATATATGTATATGTATACATATAATTATTACGATTGTTACTAATCTTCCTTTTAGTATCAGTATTCTTATTGTCTTTATCATTTATCATCATTATCATTATTATTATTATTATTATTATTATTATTAATATTATTATTATCATTTTCATTATCATTATCATCATTATTATTATCTGTTGTTACCTTTACGCTGTTGTTATTATTATTATCATCATTTTTATTATTATTATTATTATTATTATTATTGTTATTATTATTATTATTATTATTATTGTTGTTTTTGTTGTTGTTTATTTTTATTATTGTTGTTGTTTTTATCGAAGTCATCGTTTGAAAACTAGATAGTTATCCATAAGCAATGGTCTGCTGTGAACCGAAAAACCATTTCGATGACTGAAATTTCTGTGTAGTCAAAAAGAAGGAAATCAACAGGAATAACAAGAATTCGTTATTTAAGCCAAACGTGTCGTCTTCAATTATACCAATTTCTCACTGCAATGAAATTCCTGCTTCAATGTTTAAAGACTTGTCCGAATTTGAATTGTCTGGTTCTGAAGAAGACCAAGACTCTATTTTGTCCACTCACAGTAGTGAAACCACTGTTTCAGGTGTCGGTTTTCCTTCTCCTTCACTACCACAGCTTTTTTTCTCAAGGATAACTCAGTTATCTGACGAGAGAATCTTCTGAACTTTTAGCTTCAAGACACAAAGAAAAAAAAAACTACTTCAGCCTGAAACTTTCATAACCTTTTATATAAAACGCCATATTGAATTCTTTAACACAGCAAAACGACATAGTATTTTGCAACAACGTTGCCGGCTGCGCCAGCTGGCTGTCGTACGATATTATTCTCAAGATCGGTGTCTTTTTATAGATGATTCCAATAGAAATTTTTTATAGATGATTCCAATAGAAATTTTTTATAGATGATTCCAATAGAATTTTTTATAGATGATTCCAATAGAATTTTTTTAGATGATTTCAATAGAAATTTTTTATAGATGATTTCAATAGAATTTTTTTATAAATGATTCCAATAGAAATTTTTTATAAATGATTCCAATAGAAATTTTTTATAGATGATTCCAATAGAAATTTTTTATAGATGATTCCAATAGAAATTTTTTATAGATGATTCCAATAGAAATTTTTTATAAATGATTCCAATAGAAATTTTTTATAGATGATTCCAATAGAAATTTTTTATAGATGATTCCAATAGAAATTTTTTATAGATGATTCCAATAGAAATTTTTTATAAATGATTCCAATAGAAATTTTTTATAAATGATTCCAATAGAAATTTTTTATAGATGATTCCAATAGAAATTTTTTATAGATGATTCCAATAGAAATTTTTTATAGATGATTCCAATAGAAATTTTTTATAAATGATTCCAATAGAAATTTTTTATAGATGATTCCAATAGAATTTTTTTTAGATGATTTCAATAGAATTTTTTTATAGATGATTCCAATAGAATTTTTTTATAAATGATTCCAATAGAAATTTTTTTTAGATGATTCCAATAGAAATATTTTATAGATGATTCCAATAGAAATTTTTTATAGATGATTCCAATAGAAATTTTTTATAGATGATTCCAATAGAAATTTTTTATAGATGATTCCAATAGAATTTTTTTTAGATGATTTCAATAGAAATTTTTTATAGATGATTTCAATAGAATTTTTTTATAAATGATTCCAATAGAAATTTTTTATAGATGATTCCAATAGAAATTTTTTATAGATGATTCCAATAGAAATTTTTTTAGATGATTTCAATAGAAATTTTTTATAGATGATTCCAATAGAATTTTTTTATAGATGATTCCAATAGAAATTTTTTATAGATGATTCCAATAGAATTTTTTTTAGATGATTTCAATAGAAATTTTTTATAGATGATTTCAATAGAATTTTTTTATAAATGATTCCAATAGAAATTTTTTATAGATGATTCCAATAGAAATTTTTTATAGATGATTCCAATAGAATTTTTTTTAGATGATTTCAATAGAAATTTTTTTAGATGATTTCAATAGAATTTTTTTATAGATGATTCAAATAGAATTTTTTTATAGATGATTCCAATAGAATCTTTTTTAGATGATTTCAATAGAATTTTTTTATAGATGATTCCAATAGGATTTTTTTATAGATGATTTCAATAGAAATTTTTTATAGATGATTCCAATAGAAATTTTTTATAGATGATTCCAATAGAAATTTTTTTTCATAGATGATTCCAATAGAATTTTTTTTATAGATGATTCCAATAGAAATTTTTTATAGATGATTCCAATAGAATTATTTTTTTAGATGATTCCGATAGAATTTTTTATAGATGATTCCAATAGAAATTTTTTATAGATGATTCCAATAGAATTTTTTTTAGATGATTTCAATAGAAATTTTTTATAGATGATTCCAATAGAATTTTTTTTAGATGATTTCAATAGAAATTTTTTATAGATGATTCCAATAGAATTTTTTTTTAGATGATTTCAATAGAAATTTTTTATAGATGATTCCAATAGAATTTTTTTTAGATGATTTCAATAGAAATTTTTTATAGATGATTCCAATAGAAATTTTTTATAGATGATTCCAAAAGAATTTTTTTATAGATGATTCCGATAGAATTTTTTTTATAGATGATTCCAATAGAATTTTTTTATAGATGATTCCAATAGAATTTTTTTTAGATGATTCCAATAGAATTTTTTTATAGATGATTCCAATAGAATTTTATTTATAGATGATTCCAATAGAAATTTTTTTTAGATGATTCCAATAGAATTTTTTTATAGATGATTCCAATAGAATTTTTTTAGATGATTCCAATAGAATTTTTTTTATAGATGATTCCGATAGAATTTTTTTATAGATGATTCCAATAGTTTTGTTTTATAGATGATTCCAATAGAAATTTTTTATAGATGATTTCAATAGAATTTTTTATAGATGATTCCAATAGAATTTTTTTATAGATGATTCCAATAGAAATTTTTTTTCATAGATGATTCCAATAGAATTTTTTTTATAGATGATTCCAATAGAATTTTTTTATAGATGATTCCAATAGACATTTTTTATAGAGGATTCCAATAGAATTTTTTTTATAGATGATTCCAATAGAAATTTTTTTAGATGATTCCAATAGAAATTTTTTTAGATGATTCCAATAGAAATTTTTTTAGATGATTCCTATAGAAATTTTTTAGATGATTCCAATAGAATTTTTTATAGATGATTCCAATAGAAATTTTTTATAGATGATTCCAATAGAATTTTTTTTATAGATGATTCCAATAGAATTTTTTTATAGATGATTCCAATAGAAATTTTTTATAGAGGATTCCAATAGAATTTTTTTTATAGATGATTCCAATAGAAATTTTTTTAGATGATTCCAATAGAATTTTTTATAGATGATTCCAATAGAATTTTTTTTATAGATGATTCCAATAGAAATTTTTTTAGATGATTCCAATAGAAATTTTTTATAGATGATTCCAATAGAATTTTTTATAGATGATTCCAATAGAATTTTTTTTATAGATGATTCCAATAGAAATTTTTTTAGATGATTCCAATAGAAATTTTTTATAGATGATTCCAATAGAATTTTTTTATAGATGATTCCAATAGAAATTTTTTATAGATGATTCCAATAGAATTTTTTTTATAGATGATTCCAATAGAAATTTTTTTAGATGATTCCAATAGAAATTTTTTTAGATGATTCCAATAGAAATTTTTTTAGATGATTCCAATAGAATTTTTATAGATGATTCCAATAGAAATTTTTTATAGATGATTCCAATAGAAATTTTTTTATAGATGATTCCAATAGAAATTTTTTTATAGATGATTCCAATAGAAATTTTTTTATAGATGATTCCAATAGAAATTTTTTTTAGATGATTCCAATAGAAATTTTTTATAGATGATTCCAATAGAATTTTTTTTATAGATGATTCCAATAGAAATTTTCTTAGATGATTCCAATAGAAATTTTTTTAGATGATTCCAATAGAAATTTTTTATAGATGATTCCAATAGAAATTTTTTATAGATGATTCCAATAGAATTTTTTTTATAGATGATTCCAATAGAAATTTTTTTAGATGATTCCAATAGAAATTTTTTTAGATGATTCCAATAGAAATTTTTTTATAGATGATTCCAATAGAAATTTTTTATAGATGATTCCAATAGAAATTTTTTATAGATGATTCCAATAGAATTTCTTTATAGATGATTCCAATAGAATTTTTTTATAGATGATTCCAATAGAATTTTTTTATAAATGATTCCAATAGAAATTTTTTATAGATGATTCCAATCGAATTTTTTTATAAATGATTCCAATAGAAATTTTTTATAGATGATTCCAATAGAAATTTTTTATAGATGATTCCAATAGAATTTTTTTATAGATGATTCCAATAGAATTTTTTTATAGATGATTCCAATAGAAATTTTTTATAAATGATTCCAATAGAAATTTTTTATAGATGATTCCAATCGAATTTTTTTATAGATGATTCCAATAGAAATTTTTTTAGATGATTCCAATAGAATTTTTTTATAGATGATTCCAATAGAATTTTTTTATAGATGATTCCAATAGAAATTTTTTATAGATGATTCCAATAGAAATTTTTTATAGATGATTCCAATCGAATTTTTTTATAAATGATTCTAATAGAATTTTTTTATAAATGATTCCAATAGAATTTGTTTATAGATGATTCCAATAGAAATTTTTTATAGATGATTCCAATAGAATTTTTTTATAGATGATTCCAATCGAATTTTTTTATAAATGATTCCAATAGAAATTTTTTATAGATGATTCCAATAGAAATTTTTTATAGATGATTCCAATAGAATTTTTTTATAAATGATTCCAATAGAAATTTTTTATAGATGATTCCAATAGAATTTTTTTATAAATGATTCCAATAGAAATTTTTTATAGATGATTCCAATAGAATTTTTGAAAATGGTTGGGTTTCTCCTTGGGCTACAAGGTGGCTACACAAAATTCCCTTGTGCCTTATGTTTGTGGGATGACAGAGCAAGAATATAAGACTAGATATAAAAAGATTGGCCTGTGCATAATGAACTGATTCCAGGCTCTCTCAGTATTTTGGCTTCTCCTTTGGTAAATCGTTCAAAATATGTATTTTCTCTTCTTCATATAAACCTTGACATAGTGAATCAGTTTGTGAAAGTTCTTGAGAAAGATGGCGACTCTTTGAAGTATATTTGCATGAAATTTCCAGGCCTAATTAAGAACTTAAAAGATGGAATTTTTTATTGATCCCAGATTTAAAGAATGCCACAAATTTCTGTATTTTTAAGGATCCTGAAGAATTTAGTAGCTGAACGCCGTTTTAGCAAACGTAAATGTTCATTTAAACAAACTAGTAAATAAATTAGTAAATGTAGTAAAACTCTTCTTGGCAAAATGACATTCGTTCAACTACAAATAGCTTCTTGAAATATTACTAATAGGTCTCTATGAACTGCCTGCAAATATGAGCACCAAGCTTCAGTTTTTGCACAGCCATCTTTCCTATTTTCCAAAATATCTAGGTGATCTTTCTTTGATTTGCCTGTTTTTATTGTAATCCCTTTCCTAGAGAGAGGGGTATACCATAGCAGAAAAACTAGACCTGATAGAAAAAAGTAACATCATTTCTGAGATCACCTCAAATTAGGACAAAACAGTTGAAACATGGCACCACGACAATTTCTTTTGTTGGTCAGTGTTATCATGGTTGTAAGTAGACGGCCATTATTTTTGTACTAACTTAACAGATATGACATTAATATTTTGACGGAAGAGACGCTTAAAAATAAGTTAAACACAAAAACTTATCCAGGTAGGTAGAAAGAATGACTTTTTTGTCTTTAGTAATATTTAATACTTTGTCAATTTTTCACTCTGCTTTTGCTGTATGTTGTTATATTTTCATTCCGGAATCTGCACACATAATGTTACATACGCAATCCTGTGCATCTGGACATGGACATTCTTTTAAAGCATTAAATTTAGATGTTTATATCATTTGGTAGTATTGTTAAATGAGTGGTTTCCATAAGAGATTGTTATCTATACTAAATGAACTGATAATGCATAAGCAATCTAATATATGAATTGCACCCCGCCGTTGTTTTTTGAAATTGTGTTACATAACGAGGAACGTGTTTGAATGAAAAAATATTTTAAGAAAAGGAAATGATATTTAAGAAAAAGAAATGACATTTTAAGAATAAAAATGATATTTTAAGAAAAAAATGACATTTTAAGAAAAAGAGATGATATTTTAAGAAAAAGAACTGATATTTTAAGAAAAAGAAATAATATTTTAAGAATAAAAATTATATTTTAAGAAAAAGAAATGACATTTTAAGAATAAAAATGATATTTTAAGAAAAAAAAAATGATATTTAAAAAAAATATTTTAAGAAAAAGAACTGATATTTTAAGAATAAAAATTATATTTTAAGAAAAAAAAATGATATTTTAAGAAAAAAAATGATATTTTAAGAAAAAAAATGATATTTTAAGAAAACGAACTGATATTGTAAGAAAAAGAAATTACATTTTAAGAATAAAAATTATATTTTAAGAAAAAAATGATATTTTAAGAAAAAGAATGATATTTTAAGAAAAAAATGATATTTTAAGACAAAAAAATGATATTTTAAGAAAAGGAAATTATATTTTAAGAAAAAGAAATGACATTTTAAGAATAAAAATGATATTTTAATAAAAAAAATATTTTAAGAAAAAGAGATGATATTTTAAGAAAAAGAACTGATATTTTAAGAAAAAGAAATGATATTTTAAGAAAAAGAAATGATATTTTAAGAAAAAAAATGATATTTTAAGAAAAAAATGATATTTTAATAAAAAAAATGATATTTTAAGAAAAAGAAATCATATTTTAAGAAAAAGAACGATATTTTAAGAAGAAAATGATATTTTAAGAAAAAGACATCATATTTTAAGAAAAAAATGATATTTTAAGAAAAAAATGATATTTAAAAAAAATGATATTTTAAGAAAAAGAGATATTTTAAGAAACAGAAATGATAGCACAACGGAAGTCTATAAAACTACGTGATGGTTAACAATGTTTCAGACAGCAAAGACATGTTCAAGGCGCTGTTCTCAGAGAACTAACACATTAGGTTCTCCTTTTCCCCACTCTAAAACAGAAAATATTAAATAAATCCTGAAAACAGATCACTGTATTAGTCCTTTAGATGAAAATATGGACACGTTTTTCTAGACATTACTATCAATTGGATCATGCGACATTCAATTTTAAACTTAACATTTCTACTTTCTTGTTTTCTCTTTCTATTTTAAATAATCTAAGGGAATAAACATAATTTTCACTCGAGAAGATCATAGTTATTAATAACTAAAGATCGAAATAGTTTATGCCAGCGTAGTGAATGTACATGTCTGTATGAAGGAAAATATTTATAAAAAATGGCTTTATTTACTCTTAGCCACTATTATATAAACCAGGTTACAATGGATTTTTATCTACCAAATACATTGTTAAACTGGATTATGTATACAATTTTCTTTTCTTTTTTTTAGTTTTCACACTTTTGCACCGATTTTCCCCGGCTAAAACCCAAATATAACGATTCGCATTGGTTCAAATACCCTATATATTAAGTAAAAAAAACATTAACAGGGAAGTTTATTAAGCATTTTTTTAAACAAATGTATATATGTACACACACACACACACATATATATATATATATATATATATATATATATATATATATATATATAAAGAGCTTTGTGTTTACTATAACGTTTTTACGCAAATATTACGCAAGAATATCTGCATGAATATAATTACACATAATAGTAAATTAAACATAGTTATCCCATCAGAAAACTGAACAAAATCTAATAGAGAATTAATATGCAAATAAGTAAGATTTCTTACCGACGAATGTAATTCCACGGCCCTATATAACAAAGTTGTATTTTCTGTTGATATAAATGGAAAAAAATGTGGTTTTATATGAATATCAATGCACAAAACAAAATATAGAAGTATATATATATATATATATATATATATATATATATATATATATATATATATATATATATATATATATATATATACTAGCGGGGCAGGCGCCCAGCTTTGTTCGTTCGTAAAATACGCTTTAATATGATGTTTAATATGCGATTTAGTATGATATTTAAATTAGTCCAGATTTCGTGAGTCATGATTTCAAGCGTAGAAAAAAGAAAGAAAATTGGTTGCCATCAGCTAGAATCGAAACCGAAAGCAAAACTATAGCATTCAAAGTTACTACGTTACTACTGTAGCAACATGATGAGCATATGAACTGATTGAAAATTTTTAAAAATAAACTATGATGAATGCACAAAATGTGTAACTTTAACTCATTTTTGAACCCTTAAAACTATTTTAACCGGTTAAAGACTCCTAAAAGAAAGCCCCTCCTCCCAAATTCAATCATTTGAGGGCCCCTAACGCCGCTTTGCGACTTTTTGTTTCGATTAAGATAGAGTTTGAAAATGTGGAGACAGACAGACAGACATAAAGCCTTTTATATACGAGACTAACTAGGCGAGGAGTGTCCGGCTTTGCCCGGGCGTAAAATCAAGACCGTCTTAAAAGACAAAATGGCCGGTGGGCAAAAATAATTTAATCTGCTGACGTCATCACGGGTAGTCCATTAGTTGTTTCTTGACACCGGTAAACACCGGTAGTCACTCGTGGATATCTCCATTCAGCAAAGTAAGTTTTAACGTGCCCCCCTGTATTTAACACGATGTAACTATAATTTAATTCAATATTATCATCCTAAGTTTTTTACCATTCAAAAGAAGAAGCTTCAAATAAATTGCTAATATTAAAAAGAATTTTTTTACAGCATACAAAACTAATGAAAATGCGAGACAACATCGACTCTTTTGAAGAGACGATTTTTTTAAGCTGTTGACACATGTTTTAAAAATCTAGCAAAAATTAATTTTCCTGTGATTTTAAATATTTAAAAATAAATTATGCCGGCTGATAACATTTTTAAACTTTTTTTTAAAGCTAGAAAGATAAAATTTAAAAATACTTTGTATATATATATATATATATATATATATATATATATATATATATATATATATATATATATATATATGAAACTTAAAAGTAAAAAAAAAAACGCGCGTTCATTTCGGGTTTGTATTACTGTACACATAGATTCGAAAAAGTTGTCAAAAAACAAATATATGACAAATAAATGTTATCAAAGGCAAGATAAGTTACTTTTCTACCAAACTAGATATATTTTTCGTGTTTTTATTCAATGTAACATGTTTATTCAGCTCGAAAAACAAGGTGTTATAAATAAAAAAAACTAGAAAAAATATATGTCAAGCTATGTCACGGTAACATATATTGAGCGAGTTTTTAACAGTATTTTTACCAGTTTTTTTATTTATAACACCTTTTCCCAAACTTACCGTGTTAAAGAGGGAGTCAGACGCCATCTTCAATTTTCCAATACATCGGTAAACACTGTATGGTTTTCGAGCTGAATAAACATGTTACATTGAATAAAAACACGAAAAATATATCCAGTTTGGTAGAAAAGTAACTTATCTTGCCTTTGATAACATTTATTTGTTATATATTTGTTTTTTGACAACTTTTTCGAATCTATGTTTACAGTAATACAAACTCACGTATTTTAACAAACTGAAAATATGGATATAAAAAAATGATTTTGCATGTTATTTTTGTTATGTGGTGAAATAATCTGAAATAAGAAACATGATTTTTTCTTTGGGTTAATTATTTTTTTACTGTGCAATATTTCATGAATTTATTAAAAATATTGTTTTTGATTTTGAAAAAATATTGTGGTTCATTTGCATTTAAAAATATTGTGGTTCATTTTGATTAAAAAAATATTCATTTTGATTTTTAAATAAATATTGTTCATTTTGATTAAAAAATATTCATTTTGATTTTTAAATAAATATTGTTCATTTTGATTAAAAAATATTCCTTTTGATTAAAAAAAATTCATTTTGATTTAAAAAATATTGTTCATTTTGATTTAAAAAATATTGTTCATTTGATTAAAAAAATAGTTTAATTTTAATATTTCAAATGTTTTGCTTGTGTTCTGCTTCAAATATTCATAATCTTACATGCATAATTTTCATTTAATTATATTAAATAAACTTCAAGTTTACTACAAATCAAATCGTGTTCCTTCACTTTTTTAAAATGTAATTTATAAGTAATTAAAGAACGCATTCTAATCTTTAAAATCTATAATACACCGAAATATTCAATTGCTTATAATACTTAAACAAACAACTTGTGTTTTATTATTATTTTATTATTTTTTTATTATTAATATTAGATGAGTTTCAGTATAAATCATCGTGTTCTTTCTTTATTTCAATCCAATTTTGAAGCTTTGTAACGCTGTCTGTAAAAATTACTGTTCATTATTGACAGTCTAAGAGTTCCACATATCTTGCTTGTTGGGACCTCGGCGATGACGTCATTTTTTCAGCTGGCCGGCCATCTTTATAACGAAGGCCACGGTAAAATACGCTTAAATACGATATTTAATTTTTGTCAAGATTTCGTATATATTACTATTATGGTTATGATAACAGAATATTCTTATTATTGTTTTGAGTTTCGAGTATATATCCAATACAGGTAGAGACAGTTAATCAACCGAGAACCACATCACTCTATATAAAAGCATATACGAAATCAACGGATACACACTCGAGAGTCAAAACAATAAAAAAATATGCTGTTGTCCTAGCCCGTATAATTATAGAGTCGTGATTTCAGAAGTAAAAAGAAAAAGTATTTGGATGCCATCAGCTAGAAAGGAAACCGAAGCATTCAAAGCTGGTGACGTTACCACTGTACCAACGGATAGTATGTGAACTGATGAAACATTTAAAGTTAAAAAATAAACTAAGATTAATGTACAAAATATGTAACGTTATTTTTCAGTTTGGACCCATTTAGATCCATTTTTGACCCATTTTAAAAATCTATTTTAACTGCTAAACACCAATAAAAGAACGGCCCGTAAAAAATCCAATCATTTGAGGCTTCTAGTGCCGCTCTGCGACTTTTAGTTTCGGGGGAGATAGAGTTTGAAAATATAGAGACAGGCAGACATATAGCTTTTCATATTATATATTATATGAGTGTGTGTGTATATATATGCATACATATAGTTATAGTTATATGTAGAGTTTTAGTTATATATATATATATATATATATATAGTTATACTTATATATAGTTATATATATAGTTGTAGTTAGACGTACATATATATATATATATATATATATATATATATATATATATATATATACACACAAATGTGTACATAAAAATGCATATATGTATGTATATATTTTACATCCTGGTTTGTTGCGTTCATATTTACCTTCTCTTTACGAGTTAGACATCATGTAATTTTCTAATGCGCCGAAATCTAACTAAAAGGCGTCAAATTGGATTACCACAAAAAATTAAGTTAAAATTGTACAAATCTAGAAAGCAAGAAGAGAAACGATAAAATGTAATATTAGAAACGAGATTAAGACAGAGGGAGAAGCCGCTTGAAAGGATATCGGCTCTCTAACTCCCCCTCACAACTAATATGTGTAGGAATGCCATTGTTACCCGTCTAGCACATCCTCTCTCACCCTCTTACCCCATCTCGTTATATTTTCCTCTTTTTCTTCGTATCACTATATATTTATCTCTATTACTACTTCTATATAAAAATACCACTTTACATTTTTATCTTGTCACATTCGGAAATATCTAAGTCATTTATCATGTCCTAAAAC
Source organism: Euprymna scolopes (assembly GCF_053919585.1). Taxonomy (NCBI): domain Eukaryota; kingdom Metazoa; phylum Mollusca; class Cephalopoda; order Sepiida; family Sepiolidae; genus Euprymna; species Euprymna scolopes. Next base: position 91,977,250 of record NC_136498.1, read on the forward strand.
CATTCACTAGTTTGCCTATTTGTACGCTCTTAAAAAGGAAGGAAGTGTAGGATCAGAACAGATAGGGAAAGAAAGTGAGAAAGAGGTGGAGAAAGCGACCGTTTAAACATATAGTGCCTCTGCCCCATACTTCTTCGCAGATAATTCTTGTAGGGTGTCATTGTGTCATTATTATCTGTTTACTATCCATCCCCACCTCTGTCTGTCTGTCTGTCTGTATATATGTCTGTTTCTGTGTGTATATATGTGCATATATATGTGTGTGTGTGTCATTCAAACATGGTACTATTTGAATATATGATTAAGTGGCAGTTTTAGTCGTTTAGATTGCTTTAAAGCTTCACTGCTCACTCATTTTTCGACCAAATTTCAAACAATTATTACAGTTTATAGATCACCTTCTCAGCTATATTGTGAAAAAAAATGTCAATTTTCGTTCAGTAAAGCAAAAGTTATGATGAATTTAATAGTGTTCAAAATCGTGAAAAAACACGTAAGGGGGTGAGCGACGTTTTTTTACGACTGGTTTTCATAGCAACCACGTCGCTTCAGCGACTAGTGTTTCTACTAATTCACTGCTGTAGTGAAAAGAGAAGTAACAATTGAAACAGACACAGTGGCAGTATGAAAGGGAGACACTTGGGGAATTTTATTGCAGCAGACGTGGGTCGTACATTGTTATTACATATGTGTTTGTTATGTTTATGGGAGCAAAAAACAAGACTGCAATTAAACAAAGAACAAGTGAATTTATTGGGAGCCTCGAAAATCATGGATTACAACAGAAAAAATCGAGTGTGAAAAGTTATATGGTTACGCTTAAACATGGAAAAAGTAAAGGGTTAATTGTTAAAACTGGAAAAGAAAAGATATTATTGTAAAAAATATGATAAATTCATAACTTAAAATATTGCTGCATTAAGAATGCTCTTTTTGAATTCAATTCATAACATTATATAATCAATTCTTAATGCTGCAGTATTTTATAAATTTATTATATTTTTTATTTGAATATCTTGTCCTTTCCTTTCCAGTTTAAACAACTAGTTCTTCAGTTTTACATGTTTAAGCTTATATATATATATATATATATATATATATATATATATATATATATATATATATATATATATATAGTAAGTTATAAAAAATATATATAAAAGTTATAAAATATATATGGCGATTAAGCTACACTGAATATTCCGCGTTTCATCCACTCTAGGACTCTTCAGGCTTATGCGCGAATTTTGTGGTTGTCTGTCGCTTTTATATACGCACCTTCTATTGAGATTTAATTAGCCAATCAGCTTTCTAGTATCCACTGCGCCCTTCCTATCAGCCAATGAACATGCACTTACTGGATAAAGGCCTTTCTGACCTCTGGTTGACCTGTTCCTTTGTGTGTGCTCTATTTAGCCTGGACATATAGTTTATTGACCTGTTTTAAATCTTAGGTTAGGGTTTTTTATGTTAGTTTATATATATATATATATATATATATATATATATATATATATATATATATATATATATCTTCATTAAAATTTGGGTGACAAAACGCCTCGCCAAGGTCACAGTGCTCTTTGCGCTAATCTAGATGAGATTTTATTAGTCCTTTGTCTCCTTGATCTTTCCATCCTCCTTGAATATTATTATTATTATTGACACCAGTAGCAGTAGTAGTAGTAGTAGTAGTAGTAGTAGTAGTAGTAGTAGTATCAGCAGCAGCAAAACTATCACTTACGATAATTTTGCTGCGAATCTTAGTTATGTGAGTGATGAACATGGAGAGAGATTATTTCGGGATAATTCAGTGATGGAGAAACGGAAATGGAGTAAGAAAAACGGAAGCGTTGTATATTGCCAAACTACTGCTGAAATATAAAAAGGGAGGTTGACACTCAACAGAAGAGGATTAAACTAACAATTCTGTGTTTTTTCATTCATAACCAATAGTAATAAAATATAATAATAATATATGAAAACTGTGCCTTATCTAAAGAAATAAATTTAGATTTAGTATCAGGATACTTTTCTTACACAAAACAAGGTTTTATGTGTTATGGACCTTTTTAACATGAAATTTGTTGTACAGTGTTATTATCAATTACTAGCATGGGTGCCAGTCGTTGCCCGGGTATTTGGAGGTGTGTGTTGAGCAAAAACAGAAGTGGTAGTAGGAAGGCAGGCTCGAACTCGTACCGCGAATGAGGAAAAGAATGTGAAAAACGTGACGTCTTTGCTGTTATGACCTCCACCAAACTGGAAGTGACATAGGTCTAAATTAAGGCTATACAATCGAAAAGAGGGGATGACTTTCGTAAATATCGGCGAAAAAAAACGTCACCTCTCTATAGAAAAGTGCCCAGTTGAGAGTGAAGAAATTAATGTTTTTAGCCAATTTTTCGGTATTTGTAGTCTAACGGGACGAGCTTCAAAACGATACTGACCTTGTGAAAATCTGTCGCCTTCGTCGAAAGTTTTAGGCAGACATGCAAACATACATACATACATTTATATATTTGTAGCTCAAATGTTCGTCCCAAACCGATTAAAAAGCTTGCTTTATCTCTGAATATAAAAAAAAATTGTAAAATTTCAAATATTTAGACCAGAAATTGTCGGAATAATTTGGTAGAGACCGCAGAGGTCACGTTTTTTTTAACTTTTCCCCTTATTATGGCCTCTTAACATTTATTGTTTTGGGCTCAAATCAAGTTACTAAGTTAGATCCATGTCCAAGGAACCTATATCTAAAATTTCAATTGTGTATACCGAAAATTGTCGGAGGAGTCTGGTAGAGTTCTCAAAGGTCAAATCGTTGAACTTTGAGCCCTTTAATAGCCAAATTTCTGGCCGAAAATGGATAACAAAGATTTTTCCAAATCTCAGTACTCTGTATATCAAATTTCGAGTCTATAAACTGAAAATTGACAGAGTTATTGTGTAGGGAAATGTACACAGACAGACACATACACACACAGAGACACTTTCACTTTTATAGATATACTACCATGGGCGACCGGCGTTGCCCGGGTGTTTGGATGTGTATGTGTAACAAAAAAAAACAAGTGGTAGTAGGAAAGCAGGCTCGAACCCGTACCGCAAAGGAAGAAAAGAACGGGGTAAAACCTACCGCTTATGCTGTTACGACAACCGTCAAACCGGAGGTGGCATTTTTTAAAATTAAGGCTAGACAATCTAAAGGAGAGGATAACTTTAAAAAATATCGGCGAAAAAAAGTGACTCCCCCCTGTAGAAAAGCGCCCAATTAAAGGGGAAGATAATTAATGTTTTTAGCCAATTTTTCGATATTTGTCGTATGAAAGGTCGAACTTTAAAACGATACTGATCTTGGTAAAATCCGTCGCCTCTATTGAAAGTTTAAGGCAGATATGCAAACAGACATACATACATATATTTATATATTGGTAACTAAAAAAGTTCTACCCAAACTGATGAAAAAGCTTGCCCTATTTCTGAATACCCTTTATGTAAAATTTCAAATATCTAGACCAGAAATTGTCTGAGTAATTTGGAAGAGACCGCAAAGGTCAATTTTTTTAACTTGGACCCCTATTATGACCCCTCAAAATTTATTGTTTTGGGCTCAAATCAAGTTATTAACTTAGATCCATGTCCAAGGAACCTATATCTAAAATTTCAAGTGCATAGACCCAAAATTTCTGGCCAAAAACCGATCACGTCGATTTTCCCTAATCTCAGTAAGATGTATATCAAATTTCGAGTCTGTAGACTAAAAATTGACAGAGTAATTACGAAGGAAAATGTACACAGACACACAGACACACAGACACACAGACACGTTCACTTTTATATATATATATGTATATATAGATAGATAGATAGATAGATAGATTTATTGTTTTTAATTATTCATTATTATCATTATCTTTATTTTTTATTATTATTATTATTATTATTATTAGTAGTAGTAGTAGTAGTAGTAGTAGCAGTAGTAGTAGTAGTAGTAGTAGTAGTAGTAAGAGGAGAAGGAGGGGGAGGAGATTCAGGTTTGGTTTTTATTCGTTGGAGTTTTTACTGGAAAATCTTTCGAAGGATTAAGCTTGAAACAGTCATGTGATTAAATAATAATTTCTTGTATTTTTTTTTATTTTATTTTTTTTTTATTTTTGCGACAATTCTTTTCTTTTCTTGTCCTTTTTTTTTCTTTAAACGAATTTCGTTACAATTTAATCCGCTTACTATGTGCAAATATCGCCCGTTCTCAACAAAAATCAATCAGCTTGGTTAAATGCCAAGAAAATAGCCCAAAATCTTCTTTGCCGGAAGATTCCGGTCTTCTTATTAAACACCGTGGGCAAATATGATCCGAAATTTTCCCAAACACACAAGAATTATCTACCGTGTCAATAGCGTTTTTCGATGTTCAAACAATCTGATTGAACGGAAATGTAATAATCAATATTTCTCTTTAGCAGCAAGATTATACTTCTAGTCAAGATGACCATAGGACGTATAATAATACCTGCTGTGCTCTTATCGGGTTGATGAGTTCGGGTACGTGTCTTGTCCGACTCACTTTCCTGTTAACCGCCTTCGGATAATTTTCCCTTAGATAGGTAACTAGAACATGTTAATGCATGAAGTCTAAACATCGATCATTACAGTTTTAAAAAACCTTATTAGGTTTAAGATTTATAACCATTTTTTCGTAAGCTAAGTGTTATTTCTGTCATTTATATATATATATATATATATATATATACGCATATATATATATATATATATATATATATATATATATATATATGAAACGTCTGGTTTGTTCAAAATCAATGAACTAGAAATTTACAAGCCCGTTTTCCGTAATATTTTATAACAATGATTGTATCTAATCTAACTGTATTTTAAAATATTAAAAAGTAAAAAATATTACCATACTAAAAAAAACTTTTCTCGACACCGTCACTTCCCGTCCCGAATTCAGCCAAGCCGATTACCGGAAATACTTCCGGTTTAAATTGAATCTGCTTTCATATTCAGTGGCGGTCCTTACCGATAAGTATACCATTAACCCTGTGATATTTATATATAATAAATTGCATTAATTCGTTTTTTCTTTTGCAGCCTTCTTTTTCTTTAGAGATAACTTTCTTTACCGTTAGAGGTGTATAATTGCCTTATTTTTAAATTATATTTACACACACGTGTGTAACCCATATATATGGCTCGCTTTTTCCCCTCATTCACATTCTTTATATATGCTTCATAACTAGACACGCATCTTCACTGTTTACTTTTTTAATTTGTTTTTTACTTTTCTCTATTTTGTGTATCCCGTTTTTATAATTGAAAAAAAAACGTAATTCAATTTTGATGTTCTTTAACATATACAATAACTCCACGTGCATTTCTGTACGTCACTATCAAGGTTTCCATTATTTTTGTGTTTTTGGAGAGGGGGGGGCTTCCAGTAAAATAAACTGATTTATTTTGTTGGCATTGTTTGCTATTCTTTTTTTTTCTAGCAATCCACGTAGATTAATGTTTACTGTTTGACAAAAGAAAATATATTTTTCCATTCCTTATTTTCGTCGCTTAAATCATAAATACAAAATAAAAAATACACAAAGGACTTCCGGTTTCCACCGAATCTGTTTTTGTTCATCCTTTCTTTTTATGTGCAAACCCTTACTGTTTTCTAATATTTAAACGTTAAAACTATTACCATATTAAACAAACCTTTTTCGCCATCGTTAGTTGCATTAATTTGTTTTTGTTTTTTTTATATATTTTGCTTCCTACTTTTTCTTTAGAGATTATTTTTTTGCATTTGCGGTGTATAATTGACTTATCTCACTGTTTGCTATTTCATTTCTTTATTTGTTGTTTTTACTTTTCTATTTTTTTACATCCTACATTTTAATTGCAAAAAAAAAAACACCGTAAATCAATTTTTTCCTACATGTTTTTTTTTTCACAAAAAACAGTAACTTCACGTGCATTTTTTTACATGGGGATCACCACTTATCAAGGCCCTTAAGCCACTCGGAGCTAAGGGTTATTTTGTGTACAATAATCAATGCGATAATATCGTAGTAATAGTTGGTATTGGAGATTTGATAAAGCGTCTTACTTAAGGGGGCGATTAATCAGGAATGTGTTTATGTTGGACTTGAAGATGTCCAAGTTGTAGTCAGGTTGGAAACAGTCAAACGGAAGAGAATTCCACAGGCGTGCACTTCTCAGAAAAAAGCTATGTTCATGGAATCTACGTTTTGATTAAGGAACACATAAAGAGTGGGGGAATTACTGATAGTGGTTTTAGCTAGACAGGTGCTTATCATGAAGGATTGGCGAGGGGGGACCAGAGATTGGAGCTCGAACGAGCACTTGCCATGGAAATTTCTGTTACGTCACTTTTCCTATTTAACAAAAGCAAAAAACCTTACAACTCTTTCCTTTCATCGATTCTTACATTAAAAAATTGTCTAGTTTCTGTTTAGGACAAACCTTTTCCTTTTCCATATTTTGCTGTTCTTTAGATCTATTAACACAATTATTCTGTTTCCTATTAAAGTTTTTCCCATTTCTAGAAGACGTTCTTGGTAAGTGCTGTTGGTGTTACAGTTTTCTCCTTTAACATGCCCCGCCGCAGATCACACTTAGGTCGTAGTACTCGCAATGCCGAATCAATCCGGCGATTAGTTGCCAGTCAAAATTCTGAACCACGAGCGTCGGCAAACGAGCAGAGCAAATAACGGATGATTCTGATATGTGCCAATGAAGCAGCAGATCAACGTGCTTCCAGAGTTGAGGAAGCTAGATTACTAGTACAACAATTCCGTCATACAGATCTGCTTCGATCTCGACATAATGAACGTGATAGGCTGAGATATGCGGAAAGACGCCAACGAGAAACTGCAGCTCAGCGTCAAACACGACTCCATGCTCAACAATCCCGTGATTGCGATCGACTTACATTCCACTACAACAATGATGATGATGATGACAGTTTGAGTCACCAGGTTCAAATCGACGCAATGACTGAAGTGTGTCCCTACTGCAAGGCTCTGATATTTAAGGGGGAAACTAAAGGATTGTGCTGTGCCAACGGAAAAATTAAACTACCTTAACTTGAAGAACCACCAGAACCATTAAAAACTTTGCTTGCTGGATATACTGCTGAATCAAAGCATTTTCTATCGAACATCAAGAAATACAACTCATGCTTCCAAATGACGTCGTTCGGTGCAGAAATCATTACAGCACAATTTATGCCAACTTTTAAAGTAAAAGTCTGCTTCCTTGTCCAGATGGCCATCATAAATTCCTACGGTGATAAGAATGATGAACTGAATGCACGATGTGGAATTTCACTTGGCACAAGACGGTCCATTGTTTCCGAACTGCAAGAGCTGCTTCATAATAAAAACAATTTAATGCATTTATTCAAAGCTGCAATTGAAATGCTATTTGATACACACAAGATTGTTATTCGTGCTGACAAAGCTCCTGCTGGGGACACGTGCGAAGATTCAATGCTCCAACTATAGTTGAAGTGGCAATTGTTATAATTGGAGATCAATTTCAATCGAGGGATATTGTCCTTCATAGGAGAAATGATCACTTGACAAACATTGCAGAAACTCATCGATGCTATGATACTCTGCAATATCCAATCATTTTCTGGGATGGTTCTGATGGATATCATTTCAATGTTAACATGATAAATCCAGTTACTGGTGAGGAAACAAATAAAAAATGCAGCGCAATGAACTATTATTCATACCGATTAATGATTCGGGAAAATGAAACCAATCACATTCTGAAATGCTGCCAATTGTTCCACCAATACATCGTAGACATATACGCAAAAATTGAATCTGAACGTTTGTTATTCATCCGTTTGAAACAGACCAAACTTCGCTCTGGAGAATATGTTCATTTGCGAGATGCAGTTCAAATTGATAGTAATACTACAAACGTTGGAAGACTAACAATTTTGCCATCTTCATATATAGGTAGTTCACGTCATATGCATGAGTTCACTCAGGATGCTTTTTCATATGTTCGTCAGTATGGCCGTCCAGACCTGTTCATTACATTCACATGCAACCCTGCTTGTGATGATACACAGCAACTATTACTTCTTGGACAATCATCATTGGATAGGCATGATATTACAGCACGTGTTTTCAGACAAAAGCTGAAATCGATAATAGATTTCATTGTTAAGCATAAAGTCTTTGGGTCTGTGTGCTGCTGGATTCAGTGGAGTGGCAAAAGAGAGGATTACCACACTCACACATACTAATCTGGCTCTATAACAAAATCAGTCCAGATCAAATCGACAATGTAATATGTACTGAAATACCTGATGCTGACATTGATAAAGACTTGCATGAGGTTGTAAAAAAATATGATACATGGACCTTGTGGTATATTAAATCCAAATTCATCATGCATGAAAGATGGAAAATGCTCTAAGCGATATCCTTGGGCATTACTATCAGACACAGTTACAGGAAATGATGGAAATCCTTTATACAGGAGAAGATCTACAGATAATGTTGGTAAATTAGCAATCATACAAATGCGATGATCGGCGGGTTGTTCCATATTCACCATTGCTATCAAAAGCCTACAAATCGCATATTAATGTGGAATACTGTAATTCAGTTAAGTCCATCAAATACATTAGCAAGTATGTGAATAAAGTCGGCGATATGGCAGTTTTTGGTTTGGAAACGACAGGAATGCAAACATACATATCGATGAAATTGCCCAGTTTCAAGCTGGAAGATACATAAGCAGTAATGAAGCTGTATAACGAATTCTTTTATTTCCCATACATGAACGAATTCTGGCTATTGTTCACTTATCAGTACATTTAGAAAATGGACGCGTTTACTTTACAACTTCAAATGTGCAACAGATAGCTCTTAATCCTCCGGCGACAACATTAACGGCTTTTTTCACGTTATGTCAAAATGACGCCTTTGCATCAACACTGCTCTATTCGGAAGTGCCCATGTATTACACATGGAATAGCAGTAGAAAATTATTTGAACGACGCAAACGAGCAGATGAAGTAGACGGACACCCTGGAACTTACAAAGAAACAAGATGAATGTTTTTTCTTCACATGCTGTTGGTATGAGTAAATGTCCCTGGTCCAACGTCTTTCCAGCAATTAAAAATTGTCAATGCCATTTTTCACATTGCATAATAAGCTCTGAATTTATTGGAGAACGACGGACATTGAGATGAATGCATTAATGATGCATGTTACACATCGCATCCAATTCAAATTCGTGCATTGTTTGCCATCATATTGACAACTTGCTCCCCTTCATCTCCATTAGAGTTATGGGAGAAATATAAATCAAACATGGCCGAAGACAGATTTTATCCAAGACGCAATGAAAATGCAAATACCTACCTGGATTTTATAGCAGAAATTTATAATGAGGCATTAATACGGATTGAAAATTTGTGCTTAGAAATTGCAAACAAAGTTCTCACTCAATTTGGAATGACATCACCGAATCGATTTGCTGCGACTTTGTGTAGAATTGCGTCGGGAACAAGCTTACAACACAGAAGATATTTTGTTGTGCATTCATTCAAATATTAAAACACTAACTCCTGAGCAAAAATACATTTACAACAAAGTAATGCAGACTGTCAATAATGGGTGGGAGAAATTTTCTTCTTAGATGCGCCAGGAGGAACTGGTAAAACATTCTTAATTAAATTAATTTTGGCAACCATTCGATCACATTCTGACATAGCATTAGCTCTTGCATCATCTGGAATAGCTGCAACATTACTGTCAGGTGGAAGAACTGCTCATTCAGCTTGAAACTACCATTAAATATGCAATTTATGGAAACTCCCATGTGCAACATTTCCAAAACATCGAGTATGGGAAAGTTATTGCAGAAATGTAAACTTATTGTTTGGGATGAATGCATAATGGCACAAAAATATCACTGGAGGCTCTGGATCGATCATTGCAAGACTTGCATGGAAATGACTAACTCTTTGGGAATGCAGTAATATTGCTAGCTGGAGATTTAAGGCAAACACTGCCTATAATTCCTCGATCAACATCAGCAGATGAAATAAATGCTTGCCTCAAATATTCCACTTTTTGGCAACATGTGAGAACATTCCATTTGACTAGAAATATTCATGTCCAGCAGCAAAACGATCACTCAGCAGAGTTATTTTTAAATCAATTACTGAAAATTGGGAATGGAAAAGTGCCGTCTAATTTTATCTCGGGGCAAATTTCATTGCCACAAAACTTCTGTAATTTAGTGACAACAAAAGAAGACTTGATTAAAAAAGTTTTTGCGAACATCCAATTAAACTATTAAACCAGTTGGCTGAGTGAACGAGCCAGTCTTGCACCCAAGAACAAAGATATTCATGAACTCAACAGTACTATTCAGTTCAACATTCCTAGTGAGTTAGTCACAAACAACTCCGTCGACACTGTTCTTGAAGAAGACGAAGCAGTCAACTATCCAACAGAATTTTTGAATTCGCTAGATTTGTCAGGGATGCCACCTCATGTACTGCAATTGAAAAATGGCGTACCAATCATCCTTTTGCGCAATATTAACCAGCCTAAGCTTTCTGTAAAAAAATTAATAACTAACCTAATAGAAGCCACAATTTTAATGATGCCTTTCAAAGGTGAGGATGTCCTGATTCCACACATTCCTACAAACATGCCATTTTAATTCAAGAGATTGCAATTCCCAATTATACTGGTATTTGCTATCACGATCAACAAAGCACAGGGACAATCTTTAGAATTGTGCGGCTTATATTTACACACTGATTGCTTCTCACATGGGCAATTATCTGTTGCATGTTCTAGACTTGGCAACCCAGGCAATCTCTTCATATGCACTGAATCAGGAACCACCAAGGACATTGTATATCTACAAGTATTGGAAAATTAAACATATCAGACACATGCATTTTTCTATTCGATTTACACCATTTACGCCACAGCAACGCGTGGCAGGGTACAGTAGTGTATATATATATACATATATATATATATATATATGTATATATATATATATATATATATATATATATCGTTAGGAACGAAATAAGTCAATGAAAATATTGATGTTGTTTGGGGTAACTATATCGAAGTCTAAGATAAAGGAGGAGCGTATTATATAAAGTGTAATGTAAAAAGGTGTATAGGGTTCCTATCATGGTTGTAAATAATTTAGGTAGTTTATGTTTTAAGACTCAAGGGGAGGTATGGGGATGGATGCGTGGTGATCCTATTTTATCCATATGTAAGATGTATAGAATCTATACGGGGTTTATTTTATCGATAGATGCAACCAAGATGACAACAGCATAATGAGACGGTGTATAATTTAAGGCGAAATATTATGATGATTAAGTAGGATTGTATAGAGTAACGGTTATCCCAGCATTACCTATAAGAAGACTATGGTTATAGTGTGATGTTATGAGAATTAATAAAAGTTGTGGATTACATAAAGCGTCATGCACTAAAGTTTTGATTTAGTGATGCAAGAGAAGGTTTGGGGGTGATTTAAAGGAGTAAATTATATGGTGGCTATGGGTGAGTAGTTGTAAGGCTATAATAATAAATTTCAAAAGACGATATTGCAGTAATAATGTTAGGATTGACCTGTTATTAGGTGTACTGGGAGGAGGGCTGAAATGTAAGGTAGATGTATATATATATATAGGGGAGCAAAGTTGATGGAGGTGAATAAAGAGACAAAAATAATTAGAAAGTGGACGGATGTGGTGGTCGAATAATAGGGGTATAATAATAATAATAATAATAATAATAATAATAATAATAATAATAATAATAATAATAATAAATATATAAATAAAATGAAGGGACAAACAAATAAAAGAATTTAAAAAAAGAAAAAAAAGAAAATGAAAAAAAAATGAGTAAAATAAAATGAAAAAAACTAAAAAACAGAAATTTAGTTAAATGGGGGCAGAGATTAAGAACTAGGGTACACTATAAAAGGGATAAGTCACAAGTGAGATAATCAAATGAATTATTGTTTTATTTAATATTACAATGAGATATAATTTTCAAGACGATCCTAGCCAATAAGATAAAGCTCAATATATAAAAATAAAGTAAAATATTAATTTAAGAAATCAAATTCTGTAAATTAAAATATATAGAAAAGTATATTCAAGTTTTTAATGTTTGAAACAAGGAATATATGAACAGAATTATATTATTTACTTAATTCATCAATTTTCAATAATGGCTCACATCAGAGGAAATGAAATGCAATTAGCAAAATCATAAGTTATGAATAAATATATCTTTTGTTCATCAGCACATATATTGATAAAGTTATTTAAAAAGTATTGTTAAGAGAAACATTTTCACACCCTTCATATATATCAATTAAGCAGACACCCCTTCCCACACCCAATCCTTAGCAGACGGAGTCAAAATGAGGCTGGCCGAGCGACCTAGATTTCTACACCCACGCAATGACCTTCAACTGTCGCCAACAAGAAAAACGCGGGAGAATCAAAGCAGTTCGACGAAGGCGGTGGACACGGAAACATGTGTGGGGGCATTCTGCTCGAAAAATGGAAACACCGCGGTTGATTCGCATGGTGAAAAAAAAAAAGAAAAACATCTCGTCGACTCGTATCGTGCCACAAAGGAACAATATATACCCACCTTGGCACTAATCGATTGGAATTCACGCCGTGCTGATAAGGAATAACATATATCCACCTTAGCATAAATGGATTGGAATTTACGAGAATCGATCCTTCAAACCAGCACCTCATAAAAGGGAAAGAAGCTTCGGGTGAATTGAACGTCGACTCAACAAAAGAAGTTAAGTAACTCTTTCTAAATTGTTTTTGCTCGATCAATTATGTGAACTGTTGAATGCCCCATGAAAAAAAAAAGGAAAAAGAAAAAGAAAAAAAATGGGGAAAAGAAAAGCAACCCTCGAACTAAGGTTTTTTCCTAAATGCTGAATCTCCCCCCCCCTGTTGATCGGCCCATAAGTAACATATCATTGACTATAAAAAAGGAAAAAAAGGAAGAAAAAAAAGGGGAAAGAAAAGAAAAGAAAAAAATAGAGGAAAGAGGGAAAAACTATCTCTATATCTTGAGACTTTCAGTGTGACCCCCCTCTCTGAGTATCACTCATATCTCGTTGATTCTCATCGAAGAGAACAAAAAGAACCTTCCTAAGACAATCGAAATATCACTCACCCCCCTCTCCTTGTCCCAAATCATTGTCTGCATGTATATATTCTTTTATTCTTTTTTTTTTCATGTTATTTCAGTTATGATTTCAGTTGCATGTTCTGTTTTCGTAGTTACACTTTACCCGGTTCAATTTGTTTAAATAAATTGTTGATTTAATAACTCTCATATCCGTGTCGACTTGTGTCTCTTTTGTTTGCCTTACATTGCCGCCCGTGAATGCCTCGAGTATATTCCACGACGATTCTGGTCTGAACCTGGACACTGTACTATAGAGACCGCATAATTTGCAGTCGGTACCCGTTAAACTTTTCTTTTTCTTAAAACGCGTGCCCGGCCTTGGGATTTTCTCTGAGAACTCCAACCTTGGTACCGTACAGGGAGGTTCTCGTCAAGAAACAGGCTCGTGGGACCGTCACATGGGGGCTCGTCCGGGATCAGTTATACACCAAGCAAGTGTAATTTCCTTGCTTGAATAAAAAAAAATCCTCTTGAATTACTTGTGCATTATACACGGACGGTAAGGCAAAATGACGGACACCGACGAATTCCTTAAAAATCCATCCCCAGATAAATTATATAGATTAAAAAAAGATGATCTAATAGTAATAGGAAAGAAATTAGACCTAGAGGTTAGGGGAGCTATGAGGAAAAGCCAGTTAATGAGAATAATAGCTGAGCACATGGTAGACAATGACCGCTTCGATGAAGAAGTGCTGGAAGATGTACCGGCGGAGAAAACGACCATGACTCCTGATCAGGTCGAATTAGAGAAAGCCAGAATAATGGCGAAAGCCGAGGTAGAAAAAGCTCGAATCGAGCAAGAGATTAGGATGAGCGAATTAAGTATAGCTCACCAGTCACAGCAAGTCGGACAAAACAGATTCGACATAACTAAACAAGTACGATTGGTCCCAAAATTTGTAGAAAAGGAGGCGGACGATTACTTTGCGCACTTCGAGAGAACCGCCCTTAATATGGGCTGGCCACAAGAGTGTTGGGCAATGCTGTTACAAACGGCATTAAGCGGTAAGGCCCAAAAGACATATGCGGCACTTCCAGCGGAAGACTGTGCCGATTACGAGGTAGTAAAAGAAGCAATTCTTAAAAGTTATGAACTCGTCCCACAAGCTTATCAGCAGAAGTTCAGAAACTCAAAGAAAAGCGAGGGGCAAACCTACGTAGAGTTCGTTAAACTCAAAGAGAATTATTTTGATCGGTGGTGCAATGCCAAAAACATAGAGGGTAACTTCAACAAATTGAAACAACTCATGTTAATTGAGGAATTTCAAAACTGCATACCCGATGACATGAGGATACACCTGACCGACAAAAAGGCTGAAACAGCAATCGATATAGCCACGGCAGCCGACGAATACATATTGACTCACAAGAGAAGCAGGGCAAAACTACAGGGACCCATGCAGTCACAGGTCAAGGAACATTGTGCAGTAAAGACACTGTACGAAAATCCACGAGTACCCATCAGAAATCCCCTCAACACAACCAACCGACCAGTACTGGGACGGGAAGCGAGACCTATAGTATGCTTCAACTGTGGGAAGCCAGGTCATGTAGCTGCGAAGTGTCAGGCGAAACGATTCACGGAGATGAATCGGAATACCCCAGCCAAACCACAAGGGGCGATATCTCAGGGAATAGATGAAACGTACGAACCCTTCATATCGAAAGGATATATCGCGCGAGATAAGGAAGGTCAAGGGGAACCCATTAACATTCTCAGGGACACGGGAGCATCCCAATCCCTAGTGAAAAGAGGATGCATGCCTAAAGAAGCGACACGAGCCGCAGGTAGAGCGACCACGATAAGGGGCATAGGAAACAGACCCATAACGATTCCACTATTTAAAGTCCACTTAGTGTCGGATTGGGGCTCAGGAGAAATAACTGTAGGCGTAATTGACGAATTACCAATGACAGGGGTAGCCATGATACTAGGAAATGACATCGCGAAATATCAAGACGGGAAACCCATAGGGGTGACCACAAGAAGTAGAGCGATAGAGAGGGGAAATGTAGAAGACGAGCCGTCAGGGGAAAAACAACCGAGACCGGTGGTAACACCCCAACCTTGTTTACCCGTGCCACGACAAGTGCTGATCAAGGAGCAACAGAATGACGGCGACCTAAAACCCTTATTCTGTCGGGTTGGAGAAGAATATCCTAACAAATCAAAAAGTCAATATTTCCTCAATAGGGGCGTACTAATGAGGAAATGGAATGCCCCCAAGACAAAGGGAGAGTCGGGAGATAATGGTACCCGACATGTATCGAGAGGATATCATGAAAGTGGCACATGAGATACCACTGGCGGGCCACCTAGGTGTCAACAAGACCCTAGAAAAGTTGACCAGACATTTCTACTGGCCAGGAATCGTGGGAGATGTCAAAACGTTCTGTATAACTTGTGGGACGTGCCAAAAGACTGGAAAACCCAACCAGAATATTCCCCCGGCCCCACTCCAACCTATACCGGCAGTGGAAGAACCGTTTAGTAGGGTAATAGTGGACTGTGTAGGACCGCTACCCAAAACCAAAACAGGACACAAATTTATATTAACTATAATGTGCGCGTCCACAAGGTTTCCAGAGGCGATCCCACTGCGCAACATATCAACGAAAAAGGTGGTAGATGCCCTGATAAACTTTTTCACTAAAATGGGGCTACCCAGAACCATACAGACAGACCAAGGATCTAATTTTACGTCGAGGCTATTCGAGCAGGCTACGGAGCAACTGGGAATCACCCACATAAAATCCAGCGCTTATCACCCTCAATCGCAGGGGGCTCTGGAACGCTTCCACGCCACCCTGAAAACCATGCTCAGGGGCTATTGTATGGAACACGATGCCGAATGGGATCAGGGGATCCCATTTGTGCTTTTCGCAGCTCGAGAAGCCGTCCAAGACTCGTTGGGGTTCAGTCCCTTCGATCTAGTCTTCGGTCATCAGGTACGAGGACCATTAAAAATGATAAAAGAGAAATGGGTCAGCGATGAACCCTTGCCAAATAACATGACGGATTACGTCACTAAAATGCGACAAACCTTAGCCGAAACACGGAAGTTAGCTAAGACCCACCTAGAAAGTAGTCAGAGGGTCATGAAGACCACATACGATAAAAAGGCAGTAGATAGAAAGTTCGAAGAAGGAGAGAAAGTGTTAGTACTCATACCCCTGAATGGTCAACTATTCAAGTCGAAATATCAGGGACCGTACACAATTACTGAAAAGATAAGCCCACTAAAGTATAAGATATCTACCCCCAAGCGTAGAAACAAAACTCAAGTATGTCATGTGAACATGATGAAAAAATATTTCAGGAGGGCGGGAGAAAAATCAATATTGACAGCACAGTGTCACAATGAAGCTGTAAGTGATGAGTACCCCGAAAGGGATCTTCCTGTAGAAAAGGACCCACCCATTAAGTTAAAGAATTCGGAGATAATGAGTAACCTAGGGTGCAAACTTGCACACTTACCGCCGAAAGAAGGGCAAAAGTTACAAGGAATGGTAACAGAATATAGCGACCTATTTGCTGACGCACCTACGCGCACAAGAGCAATAGTGCACGACGTTGAGCTAAAGGAGAGCGAACCAATTAAACAACATCCGTATCGCATAAGTCCGAAGAAATTAGAGATAATGAAAACGGAGATAGACTACATGCTCGAACACGAGATAATAGAGCCCAGTCAAAGTGAATGGGCATCACCGTGCGTGCTGGTCGATAAACCGGACGGAACAGTGAGATTCTGTACAGATTATCGCAGAGTGAACGCGATAACCAAGGCAGACGCATACCCTATGCCACGAATAGACGACTGTATAGATAAGATAGGACATGCCAAATACATCACCAAATGCGACCTTCTTAAGGGATACTGGGCAGTGCCTCTAACCGAGAGAGCCAAGCAAATATCGGCGTTTGTAACCCCAGAAGGAGCATACCAATATCGCGTAATGCCATTTGGGATGAAGAATTCCCAAGCAACATTTGTAAGACTGATGAACACATGCCTTGCTGGGATTAAAAACGTAGATACATATGTCGATGACATAGTCATTTACAATGACACATGGGCAGAACATATCGAAACAATTGAAAAAGTATTTAAGAGGTTAAGAACGGCCAAATTAACCATAAACTTAGCTAAAACAGAGTTCTGCCAGGCCGAGGTCAAATATCTAGGGCATGTGGTTGGCCATGGGAAGATCACCCCAGCAAAGGCCCAAGTAGAAGAGATAAAGAATTATCCCATACCAAAAAATGTTAGGAGTTTAAGAAGATTCCTGGGCATGGCAGGGTATCACCGCCGGTTCTGCAGGAATTTTGCATGTCTCACTGCGCCACTGACAGAGCTGTTGAAAAAGCACAAGCGATTTCAATGGACACCCGAATGTCAAGAAGCAGCTGAGAAGATCAAGCTAATGTTAAGCAGCGAGCCAGTATTAAAGGCTCCATCGTTTGACAAACCCTCCAGTGTGGCGGTAGATGCCAGCAATAGCGGGATAGGAGCAGTACTGTTACAAATGGGGAAGGATGATCAACTACACCCAGTCAGTTACTACTCAAAGAAACTGAGCAAGTTTCAAAAATCCTACTCCACAATAGAGAAGGAAGCTTTGACGTTAGTGATGAGTTTATCTCATTTTGAAGTCTATGTATCCTCGGTGCATGGCCCGACTATCCTATACACAGACCACAACCCATTGATATACGTCAATAGAATGAAAAATAAAAACCGGCGAGTACTCTCCTGGAGTCTCATATTGCAGGAATTCGACCTAGACATCAGACACGTAAGGGGTCGGGATGACGTAATAGCGGACGCCTTATCACGTAGATTCGAAACAGAAATGGAAGAAAAGGGGCGGGGGAAAATTCATAAAATAGCTGTAGGAAAAAGTGATGGAAACTCCACGAACATCATTTCTTTAGAGTGACACAAGTTGGTGTCCTTAATCTCAAATATTATTTTCTTGTCTCATACGAGTAATTTTATTTTAAATACATATAAATATAAAAAAAAGAGGAACAATTCTCTTTTTTTTCTCTTATGGGGGAAGGTGTTAAGAGAAACATTTTCACACCCTTCATATATATCAATTAAGCAGACACCCCTTCCCACACCCAATCCTTAGCAGACGGAGTCAAAATGAGGCTGGCCGAGCGACCTAGATTTCTACACCCACGCAATGACCTTCAACTGTCGCCAACAAGAAAAACGCGGGAGAATCAAAGCAGTTCGACGAAGGCGGTGGGCACGGAAACATGTGTGGGGGCATTCTGCTCGAAAAATGGAAACACCGCGGTTGATTCGCATGGTGAAAAAAAAAAAAAAGGAAAAACATCTCGTCGACTCGTATCGTGCCACAAAGGAACAATATATACCCACCTTGGCACTAATCGATTGGAATTCACGCCGTGCTGATAAGGAATAACATATATCCACCTTAGCATAAATGGATTGGAATTTACGAGAATCGATCCTTCAAACCAGCACCTCATAAAAGGGAAAGAAGCTTCGGGTGAATTGAACGTCGACTCAACAAAAGAAGTTAAGTAACTCTTTCTAAATTGTTTTTGCTCGATCAATTATGTGAACTGTTGAATGCCCCATGAAAAAAAAAAGGAAAAAGAAAAAGAAAAAAAATGGGGAAAAGAAAAGCAACCCTCGAACTAAGGTTTTTTCCTAAATGCTGAATCTCCCCCCCCCCCTGTTGATCGGCCCATAAGTAACATATCATTGACTATAAAAAAGGAAAAAAAGGAAGAAGAAAAAAAAAGGGGAAAGAAAAGAAAAGAAAAAAATAGAGGAAAGAGGGAAAAACTATCTCTATATCTTGAGACTTTCAGTGTGACCCCCCTCTCTGAGTATCACTCATATCTCGTTGATTCTCATCGAAGAGAACAAAAAGAACCTGCCTAAGACAATCGAAATATCACTCACCCCCCTCTCCTTGTCCCAAATCATTGTCTGCATGTATATATTCTTTTTTTTTCATGTTATTTCAGTTATGATTTCAGTTGCATGTTCTGTTTTCGTAGTTACACTTTACCCGGTTCAATTTGTTTAAATAAATTGTTGATTTAATAACTCTCATACCCGTGTCGACTTGTGTCTCTTTTGTTTGCCTTACATTGCCGCCCGTGAATGCCTCGAGTATATTCCACGACGATTCTGGTCTGAACCTGGACACTGTACCATAGAGACCGCATAATTTGCAGTCGGTACCCGTCAAACTTTTCTTTTTCTTAAAACGCGTGCCCGGCCTTGGGATTTTCTCTGAGAACTCTAACCTTGGTACGGTACAGGGAGGTTCTCGTCAAGAAACAGGCTCGTGGGACCGTCACAGTATTTAAATCCGTCAAACGTTGAAATGAGTTCAATTGTTTACGGGATAATTCTGCCAGGTCGGACGAATAATAATCCAAGGGGGAAAATTGGATGTAATAGAGTAATCCGTAATATTTGAAACAAACTCCAAATTTAAGATAACGTCCAGAATGTGTAAAGATCCTATAATGTAATTTTCAAGGGTATAAGAGATGGTGAAAACTTTTGACGAGGTAAACATTCGCTGCTGCTGAAGTTTAGAAGAGATCCAGAATTTTGGGGGTGTGGAGACATTGTAGCATATTGGAAATTAATATTCAATTGCATTATATATATATATATATATATATATATATATATATCCCAATTATAGCAACACGCACTCGAATATAAAAATATCCAAAACTATGTATTTCAAAACACACACACACATATATTTATATATATATATATATATATATATATATATATATATATATATATATATAAATTTAGAATATGAAAATCTCCGAACTCAGCAAGCTTCCATTTTGTAAACATTTAGACAAAGTGTTTTTCCATTCTATTCCTCTCAAATATGGATTCATAATGTCGAAACGATAATTTGGTTTTTAGAAGATAGTCTTACATGATGAAAAGGAGAGAAAGAAACCTTATTTAAGGAGAAGAAGAGGGAAAGGGAAAAATAAAAAATAAATGAAAAGTCAAAATAGACTATGAGATCATCTACATACAATTGTAGGTAAATTGGGTCATATTTTACTATTTTAAAAATATAAGTTCTTTTTCACTAATTGTCATAAAAGTTTAATGATAGAATAGTAGTATAATTTTCAAAAAGCCTGCAAATTTTCATGTAGTTTCGTCCCATTGAACCAAACATATTAGCATTTTAATATTCAATTTGGCTACGAGTATAGATATACCAGCTTTTTTTTTGGGGGGGGCAATTTTATGATTTCAAAATCACGACTATTGATCACAATTTCAGAAATAAGTGTATCCCATATGTAATTAAACCAGTAATATTATCAGAAAATAAGTTTCAAATAAAGCTCCATTATATATATATATAACTTAGTCCAGAACTTATACTACTGATTTTACAACCACCGTGTATATGCAATTAATTTCCAAAGGATATTCCTGTTAAGTTATATGTAGCATAGTCCTGCTGGAAATTACATTTAATAAAGTATACAAGATGTAACTATTATTCTGTATTAGGTCTAAAAAGTAACCGTCTTTATTAATGACATTTAAACATGCATATTAGAAACCAGTAGGGCTACCTAGCCTTACCCGGGGCAAACCTCTACTCCGGTTTTCATGCTTTCTTTTTCTATCCTCTCTTTCTTCTCTCCCTATCCCTCTTCATCTTTCTGGACACACACTAAAACACAGAGACATATATTTTTTATAGATCCATTGATGGAATAAGACACCATAAGGGAATTAACTACTTGATTAAAAAATCATGTCTTTTTAGGACATCATTTTTCTTGCAAGCTGAACCTCGCTGACGAAATAGGCGCCAGTTTAAAATCATAGAATAATTATTTTCTAAATTTTACATATTATTTGTCTAGGGTTACACTGATCAAGAAAATAGCAATTTGTGGGTATTTGTTTTGTTGTTCATTACTTTTAGTCGGACATAGAAACATACTCACAAATGTTTGTTATTTATATTATAGATATAGCAGGTGAGCATTAAAATGTAATAAAAATTTTAGACATAATGCTTAGTAGCATTACATTTTAATTTTAATAGTCTTAAAGAGGTATAAAAGTGGTGCGAAATAGTTCCGTTATAAATGGTCAATTTTACTCTTCTTTTAGATTCCTATGTAGCCGAGAGTTCATTTCTTGCTAATACTTCTCGATGGCACCGTGCCGATTATTTTTCTAGTGAGTGCCATTGCGGCCACAATCTTCATAATTGTCTCATCTTGGCACATTTCCCAATCTACTCAAAGATTCGCGTCTTTTAAACGTAACTAACTTTATTAAATAGGAATTGCAATAGGGTTTCTTTTATTTATCAATTAAATTAAATAAATAAAGTATTACGCTTTGATTCGTTAGGGTTTAAAGAAAACATAATAATAAAAGAAAAACATTAAAAGAGATTAGATCGGCCGATTTTCCATTATTTTATTTTATTTTAGTTGATCAATACTTGTTTTCACATGACCATTGTTCTATGTGTTTTAATGAGACAAACTCTATGTCAAAATATTACTTGGTGGTGGGATTGACTTATGTTTGTTCTAATTAACCGTAATTGGTAATTAACTACATAAGTCATCTCATATTTCCATCTTTATATCGCCCCTCTCACTCACTGTTGATCCAATCAATAATACGAGGTTTCTTAAATAAGATTTCAGATTTTTTCGTATAGATAATACACACATGAAACTCTACTCCCCTTCGAGGTAATCTCCTCCGTCTGCAATGCACTTGTACCGTTCCAAGAACTTCTGGAAGGTCCCATAGAAGTCCTCTTATGTGAGTGTGTCAATGATCCTCATCACAGCCTCTTTCATCCCCTCAATTGTTTTATAACGATGGCCTTTCACGTTTTCCTTGAGTTTAGGAAATAACCAAAAGTCACAAAGCGCAAGAACTGAAATATAGGGAGAGTGAGGAATCGTCAATACTCATCTTGGTCAAATCTTGTCTGTGACGAGGATGGAGTTGTGGACTGGTGCTTAGTATTTCTTCTGTCCCGTGAGAAACCAGTGCATGTAGATGATGCTCATGCTATCAAAAAAGAAATCATCATCAAAAGTTCATGGGTGAATGTGCTCTGTCTGCCCTTGTTGGGAGAGCCAGTATGTTTCCACTGGGAACTCTTTCTCTTGGTCATGACAGAAGATACAGTTTACATCGCCGGTCACCAGAGCATCAAAAACTGCTGGATCCGAATTGATCAGCTCGAGCGTCGTAATAACGCCTTCCTTTCTGATTTACTCCTAGCACCCTTGAAACAAACTTCACGCAAATATTCCGCATCTTCCTCGCGAATAATTGTGTGTAAAGTTTCCACATTGACATCAAACACATTATCTGTATAGAAACACGGCGAACCGTATCCAGGAAATTCTTTATTTGGCCAATCAAATTTGGTGTTCTGAATTCCTTACTCCTACTACCATCACCACAACCATCACCACCATCACCACCTCGGTAGTAGCATCGTAATATATTCTGCACTCTTCATCGTCGGCCAGGCAAAATAAAACTCTCAGGTATTTGAATCAAGAAGCTCTGACAAAATAAATCATGAATAATTAATTGCATTCGAAAGATCATATTTACCGGCTGTGCATCAAACGTGCATCAGCCACATATGTACTAGTGCATCTACCACTAATCTCTCACTCTTAGACAGGATCCAAAACGAGCCTTAAATCTAATAGGCCGTGCATTATCGGCCAAGCTCCAACCTCTGCGCCATCATAGCAATGTTGCATCCTATGCCTATCTTACACGTAATTTAATTGCATGTACTCTGATGGGTCTGATTAATTTTAATTTAATTGCATGTACTCTGATGGGTCTGATTAATTTTAATTTAATGGCATGTACTCTGATGGGTCTGATTAATTTTAATTTAATTGCATGTACTCTGATGGGTCTGATTAATTTTAATTTAATTGCATGTACTCTGATGGGTCTGATTAATTTTAATTTAATTGACTCGACGTACTAACTCTACAACCAGCAAAACCCACCCATTCAATTTGAGGTCGCTGAATGCCAAAAGGCCTTCTATTCTTTCCTCCATGTTTTCTTATGTCCTTGGCATTACTAACCTGCTGAAGTAACGCGAAAAGACATCTCATTTCTCAACACCTTTCATAATACAGCAGTGGACACAATCCTAAATAGTAGCTCTTTATGTTTCAAGTGGCAATACGTCTTGTTTAGAATGCAAAAAAAATCGAAACAACCACAAATGCATAATCATCGCTGCAAAAGGAACTCCAAAAAGAACAGTGTAGAGAAAAGCGAGATTCGAAAAGAAAAGGATGAGAGAAGTTGAAGCGTTGCAGGGTAAGATTTGAATTCCTTAAGTAATTAAAGAATCGCTCTATGAGTGGTTTGGATTGTTTGATTAAAGAGGCACCAGCCCGTTCTAATCAGCCTCTGTGGGTAAATCAAGGAAATTACACTATGTATCTTTTATTGCTCCTTCGAAAATTCAGATGCGCATTCTGGGGGATGTATGAGTTCATTAAGCAACAAAGAAACATGCATACCAAAACAAAGAAACATGCAGAACAAAACAAAGAAACATGCAGAACAAGAAAAGTAGAAAAAAAAGAAATATGCATAACAAAACAATAAAAAATGTACAAAAAAAAACAAACAGCATGAATAACAAACAAAGAAATATGCATAACAAAACCAAGAAACATGAATAAAAAACAATAAAACATGCATACAAAAATAAAAGAAATATGCATAACAAAAAAAACCTTGCATAACAAAACAAAAAAACATGCATAACAAAAAACATGCATAACAAAACAAAGAAACATGCATAACAAAAAACATGAATAACAAAACAAAAAACATGCATAACAAAACAAAGAAACATGCATAACAAAACAAAAAAACATGCATAACAAAACAAAAAAACATGCATAACAAAACAAAGAAACATGCATAACAAAACCAAGAAACATGCATAACAAAACAAAGAAACATGCATAACAAAACAAAAAAACATGCATAACAAAACAAAAACATGCATAACAAAACAAAAACATGCATAACAAAAAACATGAATAACAAAAGAAACATGCATAACAAAACAAAGAAACATGCATAACAAAAAACATGGATAACAAAACAAAAAAAAACATGCATAAAAAAAAAGAAACATGCATAACAAAACAAAGAAACATGCATAACAAAACAAAGAAACATGCATAACAAAACAAAGAAACATGTATAACAAAACAAAAACATGCATAACAAAACAAAAACATGCATAATAAAACAAAAACATGCATAACAAAACAAGGAAACATGCATAACAAAACAAAGAAACATGCATAACAAAAAACATGAATAAAAAACAAAGAAACATGCATAACAAAACAAAGAAACATGCATAACAAAACAAAAACATGCATATCAAAACAAAAACATGCATAATAAAAAAAACATGCATAACAAAACAAGGAAACATGCATAACAAAAAACATGAATAACAAAACAAAGAAACATGCATAACAAAACAAAAACATGCATAACAAAACAAAGAAACATGCATAACAAAACAAAAAACATGCATAACAAAAAAAAAGTAACGTGCATAACAAAACAAAAAACATGCATAACAAAACAAAAAACATGCATAACAAAACAAAAACATGCATAACAAAACAAAAAACATGCATAACAAAACAAAAAACATGCATAACAAAACAAAAAAAAACATGCATAACAAAAGAAAACACATGCAAAACAAAACAAAAAACATTCATAATAAAACAAAAAAATGCATAACAAAACAAAAAACATGCATAACAAAAAAAAGAAACGTGCATAACAAAACAAAAAACATGCATAACAAAACAAAAACATGCATAACAAAACAAAGAAACATGCAGAACAAAACAAAAAAACATGCATAACAAAAAAAAACATGCATAACAAAACAAAAAACATGCATAACAAAACAAAGAAACATGCATACAAAACAAAGAAACATGCATACCAAAACAAAGAAACATGCATAACAAAAAAAAAACATACATAACAAAACAAAAACATGCATAATAAAACAAAGAAACATGCATAACAAAACAAAAACATACATAACAAAAAACATGCATAACAAAACAAAGAAACATGCATAACAAAACAAAAAAACATGCATAACAAAACAAAAAACATGCATAACAAAACAAAGAAACATGCATAACAAAACAAAAAAACATGCATAACAAACCAAAAACATGCATAATAAAACAAAGAAACATGCAGAACAAAACAAAAACATGCATAACAAAAAACATGAATAACAAAACAAAGAAACATGCATAACAAAACAAAAAAACATGCATAACAAAACAAAGAAACATGCATAACAAAGCAAAGAAACATGCATAACAAATCAAAGAAACATGCATAACAAAACAAAAACATGCATAATAAAACAAAGAAACATGCATAAAAAACAAAGAAACATGCATAACAAAAAACATGAATAACAAAACAAAGAAACATGCATAACAAAACAAAGAAACATGCATACCAAAACAAAGAAACATGCATAACAAAACAAAAAAACATGCATAACAAAACAAAAAACATTCATAACAAAGCAAAAAACATGCATAACAAAACAAAAAACATGCATAACAAAAAAAAGAAACGTGCATAACAAAACAAAAAACATGCATAACAAAACAAAAAACATGCATAACAAAACAAAGAAACGTGCAGAACAAAACAAAAAACATGCATAACAAAAAAAAGAAACGTGCATAACAAAACAAAAAACATGCATAACAAAACAAAAAACATGCATAACAAAACAAAAAACATGCATAACAAAACAAAAAACATGCATAACAAAACAAAGAAACATGCATAACAAAACAAAAAACATGCATAACAAAAAAAAGAAACGTGCATAACAAAACAAAACACATGCATAACAAAACAAAAAACATGCATAACAAAAAAAAAGAAACGTGCATAACAAAACAAAAAACATGCATAACAAAACAAAAAACATGCATAACAAAAAAAAGAAACGTGCAGAACAAAACAAAAAACATGCATAACAAAACAAAAAACATGCATAACAAAAAACATGTATAACAAAACAAAAAACATGCATAACAAAACAAAAAACATGCATAACAAAACAAAGAAACATGCAGAACAAAACAAAAAACATGCATAACAAAACAAAAAACATGCATAACAAAACAAAACAAAAACATGCATAACAAAACAAAACACATGCATAACAAAACAAAAAACATGCATAACAAAACAAAAAAACATGCATAACAAAACAAAAACATGCATAACAAAACAAAGAAACTTTCATAACAAAACAAAAAAACATGCATAATAAAGCAAAGAAACATGCATAACAATACACAGAAATGTGCATAACAAAACAAAAAAGCGTACATTTTAAAACAAAGAAACGTGCATAACAACACAAAGAAACATGCATAACAAAACACAGGAATATGCATAACAAAACAAAAAAGGATGCATGTTAAAACAAAGAAACGTGCATAAAAAAAAAACAAAGAAATGTGCATAACAAAACAAAGAAGCCTCCATGATAAAACAAAGAAACATGCATTACAAAACAAAGAAACATGCATAACAAAACAAAAACATGCATAACAAAACAAAGAAACATGCATAACAAAACAAAAAAACATGCATAACAAAGCAAAGAAACATGCATAACAAAACAAAAAAAAAGTTGCGTAGCAAAACAGACCAATATGCATAACAAAATAAAGAAACGTGCATAAAAACAAAAAAACATTCCCAATTTCATGGGTTTTCCTATCTCGTTGTTTAGTGTATATTGCTAACAAACAAATATTATCTCAAACTGTTTTACCATCATCCGTCTTTACTCTCAGATCAAAACCTTCGCCTGATATATGCCATCGCCCGTTGAGAATGTCCTACCTGAAAGAAATCTTAGTCGGTGAAAATTGTTATCAATATTAAAGTAAGTCTAACATTTGATCGATAATAAAGAGCGATGCGCATTTGTTAATATACATCCGTATCGCCACATAAAAATGCGGTTCAGTGAGGAGAGAACGCGAATCCATGTCCATAATCAGGTGTTTTTTTCTTTTTTTCATACCTACTCTATACCAATTTATACGTTTTTTTTTATTTCGTTCCATTATTTGGGACGTATTTTTCTTATTGTGAGCGACAGTTTTTCTAGTTAAATTCAATTTTTAACCGCTAACGCTTTTAATTTCTTGTTCCTTACCCCTCAACTTCTTTATGTCTTAATGGTTAAAGAAAGAAAATTAAAGAAAAGAATTTAAATAGACAAAGTCAAAGTTCGTACTTTGTCTTTTAGTTATTATACATGACACGCGTTGTTTTTCAACTTCAGCCTTATCTAATTCAAAAAATAGATTCGAAAAACTCACATTGGAAAGTAAATAGCAAGTCAGACAATCT
Organism: Euprymna scolopes; assembly: GCF_053919585.1. Lineage (NCBI taxonomy): Eukaryota > Metazoa > Mollusca > Cephalopoda > Sepiida > Sepiolidae > Euprymna > Euprymna scolopes. The sequence goes on from NC_136498.1 coordinate 92,005,093, forward strand.
CGAAATGAATTTGGAAAAGAATCCTCCACTCTAAATTAGACGTTAACTCTAGCTGTTTTTTTTTAAATCTGAAATTATAATAATAATTTATAAAATTATTGACATAATTTTAAGAATTTGTATGAATGTTAGTGCGAATACTGTGGAAGCGTAATTATTTCCCCGTATTTTTTTTTACCAAAAGCGGACAATGCTAATGCATATCAAAATTTAAAATTGTTGGCATCCTCTTCATTACGCACACTAACTACGCATTCCTGAGAAAGGAAAACAATGTCAGCCTTAAGAGAAGGGGTGGGCACAATCACACTGCCTACATATAACATAACTAGTAATAATGAAAAGAAAACATCTTACAATGCGTGTCCTTATATGTGTGACGATTATTCACTGAAATACGATGACCTTAGGCGCAATTTAACCTGGTGAAGCAAATATGACAAAAGCGCTCATTGATGCGTATTGCCGTATCTTCTTTCCGACAAGCCGAGGTTCAATCGGCTATAAGACTGATGCATTTAGTACAATTAGTGTTTTAAACTGATATAAAAATGCCAAGCTTCTGTTAGTTGAAATGTTAACAGTCACCCAATAACTTATTTTGATAGATCATAGTCGTGCCAGGGGCTCGATTGCATTCGACTATGGCGGCTTCATTATACTGTCTTCTAGATTACACAATTCTTGTGTTCGTTGTTGCATGTTTTATAACAAGCTGTGTCCTTTTTCACCGAATTGAGACATTCTTATTTGTTCTAGATTCGCTTTTATTTGTGTTCGTGGGATAATCGACTTTTAAAGCACCTTAAACGACGTCAATAACATTATCGTCCTCGTCAATTATAATAATATGAGTATATCAGTAAAAGGGAGAACATTGTAATGTTAACGGTACAAACTATGGCTGACATGATGTGTTCATGGTCCACTGATATAATTTCTTTGATTCAACTGAGAAAAGGTATGCATTTATATTTGTTTCCTCTATCTACGCATTGAATATCCTAATGTCGAAACAAGTCGAGAAAACCTTGTTGACAATCAGATTTACAAGTCTGGTCACTTGCTTCTTATGACAGGCTGTGCTATGCTTCTGTCAAGTTCTAAGAGATTCACATTTACAAGCTTTACATTCTCATTTTGGTAGCAGGTTAAGTGTATTGTTAATCGCCTGCAAAATGCTTACTGGGCTGCTAAGGAATTTTTGTAAGCCAAATAGTTCTTTCTCTTCAGAGCTGGTTTTTCAATCCTCACCTTCACTAGTGTCGTATCTTTTTGTCGATGGGAAAAAGGCAAATGCTAATTCTCGGTATTTTGGCTAGGAGCAAAGTGTAGTAGCTTTTTATTCTCGGTGAATACAGGAAAAATCCTTTTAGACTGAGGCAATTTTTTGTTGTAATCTATAGTCCGCGGAAAATAAGGAATTTCATATTTTCGGCACCAAAGCCTCTAAGTGATGAGATGATTTTCCCTGTGGCGGAGGCATGGCTTTATTCTTGTTCACCATTTTAAAAACAGTTTATTGCTGATCGCCTGAGGCGCCTCTGCTGGTGAATGTCGACGCGGCTGCCGGGGTGTTTTTGTTTTTTTTGTTGATTTTTTGCACACGAATGCGCTTCCTCTTGGGCTCTGCTTGTTCAAATTCCTTTTTCTGATCTTGTGTTACATCACCCCACGATGGTAAAAAAAAACATGTCGCGTAACACCAGGATGCAAAAGGCAAAGAGTTATGTTTGGAGAGGAAGATTTACTTAATAAGAAGAAAGGCGGATAGTTACATTTCGTTACGAAAGGCGAAATGTTTCGAAGATATGAAGAATGCAATAATACGTTACGATACGAAATGTGAAGAGTTTCCTTTGGATACGGCAGACTGAGATTTAGAATTGAATATTTAGGTATGAAATATAAAAGGTTATGTAAGTATAAAAAAACCAAATAGCTGTGTTTTTATAAGAAAGCGAAGACTTGTGTGATAAACAAGGAAGGTGCAATGGCACGTTTGGATAGAAGTGAAGACTCAAATTAGGATGCAAAACGCAAGTGATATGCTTCAATACGAAAGATAAAGAATTACACATGCGTGTTATACTATTAATAAAGATGCCTCGACAGGCAACTAATATTATGGACGTAAGCGCTTGGAGGATCGTTTTCCGCGATGGTGTCATACACGCCGAACTGATATCTATGAACTATGTTCGAGTCTTTCGTAAGGGTCGGCGATTGTTGTCGAGGGAGAGCACGTGGTTGTACATGATACGAGGTGTTAGAGACGAAAGGCAAAAGTATGTTTGGATACAAAAGAGTAAGGTTTTGGCAAGCAAGAGTTACTTTCTGGATAACAAAGCCGAAGAGTCCTGTTTAGATACGAAAAGTAAATGAGTACTTTTCCATACACAGCATGGGAAATTATTTCTGGATAGCAAAAGGGCCATGAATAAGGGCGCGATAATCTCAAGGTATCACGCTTAGATACGAAAAGCAGAGTTAAATTTGGGATTTAGCAAAAGTAAAAAAAGCCGATTATTTATGTTTGGATGGGAAAAGTGAACATTGACGTTAATTACAAAAAAACGAAGGCGTACTTTTCGATGAGTGAAGACTTACTCGTCGGTATAAAAGATTAAGCGTTACGATGCGAAAAGTGAAATGTTACATTACGAAAGGTAAAAGGCGACCTCTGCCACTTAATATGAATGAGATGTTTAAAAGAGTTTATCAATTTTTCTCAAATATTTTATGGCAATATTGATTTTTTTTTTATCTTAGAACAAATTTAAATTTTAAAAATTTAAACTGTCACGTAAAAGTGAGTCCAAGTTCTCTTACATAATTCTCTTTTTGAGATCAATGTAAATCCTCTTGGCAAATTTCTACGCGAGGGTTTTATTACAGTTGAGATATTAACGAATCCCGCAAGCTATGGTATCAACACAAATTATTTTATTTGTCTTCATTTTATATTTCTATTAATTTCTTGTGTGTGAAAATTTATATCAAAATAAGGAATATAATTTAAATAAAAACATGCTGTTAATACAAAATAAGGTGCCTTTTGTTGAATATTATGATCATGGATATGAACACCATGTTAATATGGAATTATATTCCTTTGTTTTTGTTATTAACATATAGACACATTGTTTGTTAGAACTTATGTCTATTTCGTCATTTTATTAAGATTCGGTACTCATGAGAATAATATACTCTCGTCGGGATTTTCCCGGACAATTTACGTAAAACGCCAAAAAGTTTCGAAACGCTAAGCTAATGAAATCGCAGCAACCAACATCATTCAAGGAAATATTTATCTTCTATCATTGGCTTAGTAACTAAATATATAACTAAATAAAAAACTAAATATTTTTCTTGATTGCTAAATATCGTTTCCTCTCAGTTGTCATTTAAAAAAATAATTATTAATTCATGAAACTTACCTTACAATGAGAGTTTTTCTTGATTTGAATTTTTTTAAATTTCGTAAATATTGTCTAATAATTATTCGTTTTATTTTCTTTGTAACAATCCAAAATATTGTTTTCACTTTTGCAATATTTTTATCATTGAAAATATTGAAAACTACCCGGAAATTTCCGACAATCTTTATTCTGCATAAGTATCTAATATTTAATAGTTTAGTTTAAAATACTGTTTTTTTTTTTTTTGTTTTTTGTTTTTTTTTGTTTAATGGAGACGCATTGCCTGGTTTTTAGTTTACTGTATATACAGTTTGTCCTTCGTGCTAGTATCAGGGTGTACTATCTTTACTCTCCCAAGATGCAGAAAAGGGGCAGTTTTTAATTGTTTTCCCATCCACTGGGTCCCTAATGAGATTACTGAATATCTTTCACATAAAACTGACATTATGTCTAACTTGAACCTCGTCGGAAGGCAAGTAAATATGAATTATAAAACCATGGTAATCAAGTGCAGCTGTTGTTTAAAATGTAAGATTTTATTCGTTTTATACCCACAATATTTAAATTGCACGTTCTATAAACACGTGATTGTCTCAATAAGTAACGTCATAAATTATTAAATCGGCCATCGTGAGTTTGAATCCAATTGAATACATTGTGAATTTTGAGAAGCGCACGAACCAAGGATTTCCCGAGCTTTGAATAACATAGAAACTGGTGTTGAATTAAACATATACAATAAGTCACTTAAAATACGTAGTCTGTCTCAAGTATTAAATAAGCCAAACGGGTTGATTTGCCGTTAAACAGACACACCTATCAACAACGAAAAGTTTGGCGAAACCGTGTCTTTCGCCGAGATAAATATGCGAAAGAATATGACGTCAGAATTCAGGATGCTTTAGATAAGTTGAATTTTCGCGAAAGTTAATTCTTATCCAAACGCTAATAATATAAGCGAAACAAAATAAACCTGTGATAGAATCAAGAGAAAAAAAAGCCGTCAAAGTGAAAGCGTTCGGCGGCTAAAGTAACATGTATCGGTGAAGTTGGACGGTAAAAATCCTTCTCAATTACAATCGGTCCAGCCACACCCGGCCAGACAGAGAAACAAGATAAATAATCGAACATGTTACGCGTCTGCTGAAATATCTGGTTACGCAACCGATTGAGGTTTTTTCATTTACTAGTCACAGGAAAGTGGTATTATAGATTGTCAAGCAAGGAAAACAGGCTTTTTCCGGGAGCATCAATTTAGATTGGAAATTCGCGCCATTGTTTTCACATTTTTATTACGTTCTTTGACTTTTGTATTCTTATTTATTTATTTGCTATCGATTTCATTGCAGTGTAATATTATAGAGATGATTTCTTATTTTAAGCGTTACCTTTCTTGCATTGAATACTTACCTAAAAAAATTTAACAACTCCATTAAACCCTCTATTTATATAAGGTACGTAGAGGATATTCTCTTCCTTGCTAATAACAACCAACAAATTTGTACACTTAAGGAACCTCTCCAAGACAACTCCGTGCTCAAATTCACTGTTGAATTTAATGTTAATAACAAAATACCTTTCTTCGACGTCCTTATTGACACTTCCAATAACATCTTTAGCACTTTCAACTACAAAAATCTTACGTGCTTTAATTCTTGCCTTCTAAATTTCAAATATAAATTCCACCACCGATACAAAATAGCCCGCATCAAAAACCTCCTCAACCGAGCAAAATTTATCTATTTCAACAAAAAAACTACTACTCATCGAACTAAAACCATTAAACACTGCCTCATCAAAAACGATTTTCCCAAATTATATTGTTGATAAACTCCATGCTCTAGAAGTTAAACAACACTGCCGCTAACAGTAACATCTCCAACACGATAACCCCAATACAAGCAACCTATTATATTGCAATCAACTTAAGAAAGAAGAAATCGCTATAAAAAACATAATCCATAGATACATCTCCCCTGTAGACAACAATAGTATTAGATTCATCATTTACTATTTAAAAAATGTTAATCCCAAAACTTAGTTATTAAAAACAATTCCTCTCTTCCGCTTAAACCGCTAGAATGTACCTACGTCACCTATCAGTTCAAATACCCCTTGAGAGAATGTAACTCCTATAACAACAATGCAATAATAGATGGACATACGACCACATAATCACGCCGCCTCACCTGCCATAATGTCGAATTTAGTGTTTAAATTCCAACTTTTGTACCAAAAAATCACTGCCCTCATCAAATTTCTGAGAAATTCTAGTTAATAACACCAAAATACTACACCACAGAAACGAATTTTAAAAAAACTTCGAATCCTCGAAGCTATTTATATCAAAACGCAAAAACTTAACCTGAATCAGGTTACATTTCAGAATTGTATCAATACACTCAAATGCCTCGCATGACCCCTTCCTCACATCCATCCGTTCCTGCCATTGACCCTACAACAGACATGCTCTCCTTACTTTCCCCTATCACACTAAACGCCTTCATAGCAGTCACAACAAAATTCGCTCGCACCCCAACTACTATTTAAATAAATATTCGGACACTTGATGCGGGGAAGGAGCTATGTATATGTGTGTGTGTGTGTGCGCGCGCGTGCATGCGCGTGTACTCATATAAAACTACATTGTTCATAGAAACTTTCTTTTTTTTCTTTAAAAAACGCGTCATTTACAAATAATTGACCCATTGCAATAACATATATGTTCATGATGCACTGCTAATAGTCGTGAGAAGGCTTTATTAGCATGAAATTCCACAGTCTTTTCAATGCATTAAAATATAGACCATGCATGTAACATTCAAAGCAAACGTTAATTAAGAAATTAAATTTGTCAGAATATAGTTTTGCATAAAGTTGGCAAAAGTAAAGAAATATTTAATGCAAAACAAACTATAACATTCTAAAACGAGTTCTAAAATACTTTTGGCTAACGTGTTGAAAGGACTCTATCATTAATAATATTGATCTCATCGGCATTAGACTTTTATGAGTCTAAGGCAAACCTTACAGACGGGGGCGAATAGAACCAGTTGATGGAATTAAATTTGAAATTGAAGTGGGAAGAACGCCATTTTTAACCAATTTGTTATTTTTTAACTTGGTCTCGATGGAGATAGTAGAATCAAATGTATCTACCGGACCTAATTTTACAACTTTAGAGGTGTGCCCCAGGATTGTCATCATTTTATTGACTTAATCCTGGTGATCCATTATGACAACGCCAGAGCCTTTGTCGAGTTTAGTTATATCTAATGATTTATTATGGCGAAGTGCTTTGATTGTATGATAGTGTTCACTTCGCCATTTTGATTCACAATACGAAACTTGCGTATATGAATGTGCGACGTCATTCAGTTTCGCCTTAAAGTCACTGATCTTGTAGTCGGAAATGGAGGAAAAGTTTTTTAACTGGGCAAAACAGACTTCGAATTCAGCATTTATCTCTTCTCGTCCAAGAAGTCCAAGCCATGGGACAGAATACTGAGTTCAACTTCGGATAACTGCGCAAAAGAGCGATAAAGGTCGTTCTGAGTAGTGGTTTGTGAAGCAACGATATTTTTAAAAATCAAATGTTACAAATTCTTTCGATTTTTAAACGTTAACGTAAAGAGGGTACGGTACGTTCATGAATTAATGCAACGTGAAAATCTAATTTTATCAAAAGTTGCCAACAAAATATTTCCATATTTCGTATTTTTTGTTCAGAGGTGCTAAATCGTAACAAAGCTTGGACAAAAAATGGGAGATAAAATCACCTTCAATTTAGGCGGGGGGGGGAGTCAGATGTAACTTCGCTCGCCTTATTTTAAACAAAGTAAAAGTGGGGCAAACTTTGTTGCTCAAACTTAAGAAGTCCTGATTTTACTTTAAATTTTTATTAATGTATTTAATCTATTAGTTAAATCAGGTTCGTACCTGATCTCGTAAATATTTAAACATTCTTTTGAAGGTACAAAATTTTATAACGTCTAAATAAAGATAAATTCTTCATTGGCTAATATATTTGTAGGTTATCACAAAGAGTGTGCATTATTTGGTTTCCATAGACCAGATAATTTATTTTCGTTACGTCGATTACACCTTTTGCTTATTCGAAAACGAGACAAAAGCGGGCACTTTTTTTACGTTCCTTAATAATTTTCATCGAGACCTTAAGTTTACAGTAGACAACGAAACCAATTCTACGTTTCCGTTTTTAGATGTTTTTGTTTCCAAGACTTCTTCGGGTTACTTACGTCTATCGACCACCATTTGCTGGCCTCTATACACGATGGGACCAATTTTGTCCTACAAATCAAAAATGTTATTTAATTAAAACCCCAGCACAGGGCTTTCATGATTTGTTCGAAGGTCAATTTGGATGACGAAATAAAATTCATCACTATGACCTTTTTTCAAAAATGGCTATATCTGAAACGTTGTTGAATCTACCATTCATAAGTTTTCAATTTGTATGAATCTAAAGAATCTTTAGTCAACAGATGTCTCGTTTACCTTCGTCAACCCTTGGCTAGGTAATATACGTCACCGATTTGCCAAACAAATCCCTGTAATGTACAACGGTATTATTTTGCGTCGAATCCACGCGGTTTTTGTGGGGTTTTTTTTCAATTACACCTATGCTGTCGGCTATTCTAGATGTTCTCCGCTATCACAATAATTCTATTATTTATTCATTTAAATATAGTTGCATTGAGCACTACGTTGGGCGGACACCAGATTTGGATTTTCGTTTAAAATAACACGTACCTTCATAGATTTTTATGCAAATTTTTCACCTTCTAACGTCCTGAATAATACATATAGGTGTGTTATCTATGCGCACCTTATAAATAAACGTGCTTCTGCTACGAAAGGTTGTGACGACATGTTCACGATCCTAAGTAGGTTGCAGCAGTCTTTGCATTTAAAAATCATAGAAACCATTTTTATTAAGGCAGTGAAATCTTCTCTTTGCTAACGAAAAGCACATCTTTTAGGACTTAATGTTATTTCTAGTGATTCTTTCGCCATTTTTTATTTTTATTTATTTTTAATTATATTTTTTCTACCCCACAATATTCATGACAAATTTTTAAATCCTAATTTTTCGTCGATTTAGCTCTGTTCAGCGAGGAAAGAAACTCTGTTAGCTAGCCATTATTTTTAAAGTCCTCATGTTGATTGGTCTTTATTAAGCCATTAATATTTTTTTTCCTCCAAAAGAATATATATATATATATATATATATATATATATATATATATATATTATACTAGGGAAGAGTGAATTATTTTTTATTTCGTAAAGTAGTTTTCTAATACTTGTTTTAAAATAAATGAAAATTAAAAGTATATATATATATATATAGAGAGAGAGAGAGAGAGGTGGAGATAGAGATTGTTGAACAGCATGGAGTGTTTCTTCTTAATCGTCTTTTTTTAATTACTCCAGTTTTTTTTGTTTTGTTTTTTTGTTTTTTGTTCGTTCAGATATTTCGGTCGAATTTGTGTAAGAAATTTCCATAGTCGTTTTCGTCCATTTTTTTCATTTTTTTTTTTTTTTTTTTTTGCAAGTACTTTCAACTAATTTTCTTCAGTCGTTTTTGATTTCTGTTTCGTTTAAATTCTGGATGCTTTTATATGCTTCAGTTACTCAAATTGCTTTAAATAGGGAAGCGTCTCGTGTATAAAAAATATACTTTTTTTAACGTGTTAAGAACGTGACTAAAATAAATGTACAATTGTTTTAAAGTGTGATTTACAAAATAGTATCGAGATATACACATGCAATGATATGTGCACACACACACACAAATATATATATATATATATATATATATTGGATAGTTATCTACCTAGGCACCTTAAAATATTATTACTGTTTGTAAAATTTACATGGTTAATTTTTGGCCGTTTAGCTCTTATATACAGTGCTTCTAGTATTTTTAGGGTTTTTTTTTACGTTTTGATCCATATGAATGATTTTTTGTGATTTTAACTAAGATTTTTCTAAATTAGGAATGTGAGTATCCATATTGTTTTAGGTGTTGGCAAATCGAGCTAGTATCTGAAAGGTGTAGTGTTAATCGTCTGGACAATGTGCTGGTCGTGTGTCAAATGTAGTTATTGGTGTTTCTATTGTTGGAGATGCATTCTCCCAAAGGGGCATTTGAATTGGCAGACCACATTAATTTCATCGATTGATTTTGTTGTCCGGTAAGTGTTGTTTTTTAATTATAAGGTTACCAATTGTTAATTTCTTGTAGTAAATGACAAATCTAATCTTATTATTATTGACTGAGGATATATATCGATGTATTATATTCTTAAGTACATTCTCATCTGATTTAAAGTTGTAGTGTTGTTGGTTGCGATAGAATAAATTAATGGGGATTTTCACTTGGTTATTATTAGATCGTCTGGGTTTCTAACTGTTAGTTTGATTTGTTTATCGATTAAGAAATTGGGGAATTGGTTATTACTTAAAACTTAATTTATTTTATTGAGGACTATTATTCTTATCTTTTTAGTTGTTGTTTCACGACGTTTCGGCCAACTATTCCTCTGGCCTTCGTCAGGTTGTAACCGCGACGGTGTAGGAACTCCGAATCTCCTAACTGCATCCTCAGCAATTACTGCCTTCCATAGTTATTGTCGTCTAACCATTATGCCACGGATTTATGCATACTGACATTGTACAGAAAGTAAAAAATTCAGTGCGGGCATTACTAAGAATACAATTAATTGAGATTTCCTCATGGACCAAGGAAATGTTCGTTCTAAATTCCGTATAGATTACCGATTTCAGGATAAAGATTTCTGAACTTCAACAAAATGCATCTAAAGAAAATAGGTTACATCGACCAAAACGTTTTAAGAATAACATATGAGCTTAGAATAGTAATTCGAAAAATCCAAATAATTTAAACTATTAGTGTTTATTTCCGAAACATTGAACAGATTACTTAAATACTTGGTGAAGTACATACGTTTTTTTCTATGATGAGATTATTATTTTATGTATTTCTAAAGTGAAATTTCCTGTGGCTCGAGAAACGTGGCTGCATGACGTCATTTGTCCAAGTATGCTACTATCTTCCAATAGATTCGTCTGATATTTCAGACGATAAGTGAGCACTCGGGTTACTGGCGTCATTTTTGCAATGCGATTTCAAAGATATGCTGAGGGCGTCACGTGACTGGTTTATTCGATTACATTTCAATCAAACAATCCGTCCGGCTTAATTCGATTTGCTGAAAAAAAATAAAAACAGAGAGATTCGTAAGATACGTCCTCGTTAAACAGGATAATTTGTAAGATATGTCCTTACAATCTGCGCGTTAAACGATGAAAATAATGTGTTTCTTTTTATATCAATAGTCAGTACTTATCAAGGCTAAAAACATGCAACATGCAAGGATACGGGCTGATGAAAGGAAATGAGTGTTAGGACCAAGTTCGGATACTTGTCGGCACTGTTCATAATAGTCACATGTTTCTATTTACATACTCCCTCACGAGGGTAACATTAAACACAAAAGGCGGTTTTTAATGCAGAGAAAATTCGGCTCCAAAAGTTTGGATTGGAACAAAAATTAAACTTGCGTCTATAAAGGATTTATGCTTAACTAAGGAAAGAAAAATAAAGTGTAGCATCAAAACAGATACTACACCGTGATCCTTACCAAAATCACATTGAATTTTAAGACGCCGAAGTTGTAACTGGCAAGGAAGCAGTCCCTTGATATGATGTTCAACAGACAGGAAGATCTTGTGAAAAATCCTCTATTTGAGCAAATTTCGTCAGATGCTAGCCACACGGATGAAGCAAGGAGAGTTTGTTTCTGTTGTTGTAGAAAACGAAAACCAAGAAAGAACCAGAGTCGAGCACCTCCATAAGTGTGACAGACTGATACATCAACAAATGGGTGGAAATGATAATCTAAGCGCTGTTTGCATCTAAAATATTCTTACAAACGTTTTCGCCACAGATTTAAGAAAACTCTTTTCAAATTGTAAATGTTGTTACGATTACAATTTAAAAAAAACTAAAACCAGAAGAAGCGTTTAAATGTGAACGTTTAGCGATATTTTTTTTTCTGGGTGTCTCTCCAGAAAAGGCATGCACGCACTTAATGAAAAGAGTACAACGTGATTATCGTAGACAAGAGATGTCTATTGACGTTAGTCTCGAAAAGATCAACGCTAATAGGCATTTATTAGTAAACACAAGATATCAAAACAGTTGCCAAAGCAAGACAACTTACTCTTCTACGTACCTGCATAAGTTTTTGGCGTTTAAACTTATAAGCGTTTATATAGTTCGAAACACAAGTAGTGTCGTGTGCTTCACTTACAACGTAAACAAAATGGCGCACTCGAAGCTTCCATTTTGGAGTCTCTATAATCGCATAAAACCAAAAATAAAACAAAATACTGCCAAAAATCTAGTTAATAAATGTAACAGGTGGAAAATAGCACAAAAAGAGTTCCACAAACTTGACGTTCTTAAAAACGAAGCTACTGGAATAAGAAGATGTATTAAGAGTTATCGAAACAGCGAATTCAGTTAAACGACTTAAAAGAAGCAAGGGATAAATAATTTAATTCTAAAGATAATAATATAATTTGTAGAAGAGACTGGCGTCACGTCTGTAAGAGAGAGAGAGTGCAGAAAAGAAAGGGTAGTTGCCAACCAAATTACAGATACACTAGTGAACTTTATCATAAAATCTCAAATCAGACAGAGATTCAACAGTATTCTAAGAGTCAAATATGTTTTATAATAGAGTACTGTTTCTACATGTACGAGGGAGCTTCTAAATGTACTTTTTCTTGCCTTAATATGCTACAAAACCGTCTTCGAAATCTAGTAGGCGAGGATCTTTTCATAGAAGAGATGTTGCAATTCTATATCGTGATTTTCATGGCAAGCGCACAACTGTACTTGAATGCATTGTACTTGTTTATCTACCACTGTTAACACTTCCCCTTATTCCCTATATCGATGCTTCCGTTCAGTCTCGAAAGACAAAGGATACCCTCTGTAGGGGCAGTTGGGCGTGTAATTGCGAGGCAAGAGTTGCGAAATCTCCAAACACAGCTCTCTTGAATCGGCATTGTTTGAGTTCAGTGACAAGAAGAATTCCGAGACGACTGGAGACAATGCCGAGATAAGCGGAAAGCACATACAGCACCTGGAAGGCTCGAATTGTCACCCATTTAGTACTGACCAGGTTCAATGTTTCTTAACTTCGGTGATCAGGCGCAAACCGGTGTGTCAACGGGATTATGCCGTATACTCTATACGTGCCTAAAATAAGTGAAAATTCCATGGGCAAAGTTTCTTTCCTTGAACAGCCTGTCTGTGGAATACATTACCGTGGAGCTCTTTCTTAGATAACAATAACATGGTCGTTTTCAATAAAAAAAAGTTCTTGTTGAGCTGTCCCTCAAAACCTACAGGAGTTCTACCATTATTCATTATCACACCTCGCCGTTTCCCTGACATTTATAGCCCTTGTCCTGAAGTAACCTTTGGGCCTTAATAAGCGGTAACCTTCTTAGTTTTAAAAAATGTCTAATTATAATGTTTTTTTTGCAAATTACTAACAGGGCAAAACCTTTTATAAAGACATTAAATTCTTCTAAATTAAGAATTTGTACATTTAATATGCATGGTTAGAGTTATGCATGGTTAGAGTTATTAAGATGTTGTTTTAAACTCGAACGTGAAAGAATATCGAACATTTTCTAACGTGGCATATTAATGAAAATGCTATGTTAAGCTTAAACAACTACCATTCATACAAATGTATGAACGCATTTAAAATGGCATACGTCCATTTAATATATCCGTTTAATTATGAAAATATCATCTTTCTGATTGACCAATCGACCGAGTCTCATACTTTAATGGATTTGAAAGAAAAAAAGTGAACAGTTTCAGATGAAAATTAAAACGCCTGGATCATTTGACGTTAGTGATCCCAACTGAAACGAAGAATCAAGTAATGAAGTGATTTTTTTAATCGTAAGTAATATTGAAATACATATTACTTATGAAATGAGAATACTCCTAAGAATATATATATATATATATATATATATATATATATATATATATATATATATATATAGCAGGCCGCTCGGCGTTGCCCTGTTGTAAAATACACATGACTATTATATTTTAGTTAATACAGAAAGTGTGAGTATTATGTTTTTTATAAAGAGTTCACTTCTTGTAAGTAAAAAAATATACTCGCGCTGAGATCGAAACCGAAACGTAAAAAACATTGTTCCATGTACGATTACAATGAAACCAGTTCGACACAACATTTACAAAGTGTTTTTTTTAAATCTTATTCTTAACATAAAGAAACTGCTATGTTTCTCCACTGTGAATGCGCAGTCGTGAAACAGTTTACAAATTGATAAAATCCGGCTACCTCCACATACCAATTTGCTAATTTTGACCTTTTAGCAACCCTTTTCCAGATGAAAATCGATTATAAAGTTTTCTACATATCTGAATATACTTCATACAAAATTTCAAGGCTGGGCTGTAAATCAAAAATTCGTTGAGGATATAGTTTGAAAAGTTTCCTCACAAACACATTCTCTCTTATATATATATATATATATATATATATATATATATATATATATATAAAGGGGATTAGAACGGCAGTCTAAAGAGCAGAGTGTATTTTAATGTAATAGTAAAATCACTAATGTAATCAAAATAGAAATCATGAAGTTAAATTTGGTTAAAATGTAGGTTAAAATAAGATGTTTTTAAGAAAATTTAACAAAGATATATATACCTTATAATGGCCCGCCTTTTAACATTCGTAAGTATCATCGTCAAAGCATTGACGATGATACGAATTTTATTGATTTTGTTTTGTTCCCCTTTAAAAACCGATTTTTAATTTTTAATTTTACTTATAAATTATCCATATCTTACTAAATATTAAAATAGCTCTAGAATATATATGCCTATTGAACTTATTATATATCTGCATTACAACAAGCACGGTTTTTCTAGTATTTTGATTACATTAGTGATTTTACTATTGTACGATCGTTTCGGAAACGATGTTTTTCTTGAGATAGACATGGACACTAATTTTAACATATAGTTTTTTGAAAGTCTCCTTATCAGCAAAAATATTGGGTGTTTTTTTAAAGACCCCCAAAATAAACCTAGCATTTTTAAAGTAAGTATCTGGAAAATATTTAAATATAAAGGAAAATAGTTACTTTTTTATGTTGATAAACAAAGTAAGGTAAATCGAGGATAAAGATTAGAAAGGATAAAGAAAAACATCGTTTCCGAAACGATCGTACAATTTATTGATTTTGTTTTGTTCCTCCATGTGAAACCTATTTTTAATTTTTAATTATAAATTATTAATCATCTTACTATATATATATATATATATATATATATATATATATATATCAAATGCTGATTGCATAATACCGTAAACATGAAGTCCAAATAAATATTAGTATCAATATTTATAAACGATCCCAAGCAGATAAAAAGCTCAATATGCGAAATAGAGCAATAATACAAATACAAATGGAAATTCTGAATTAAAATTATGTAGAATTACAACAAAATGTATTGGTTGACGAAGGAGTACAAATGATATCAAAGTTTTTTCACTTTCACTGAAGACTCATTTCATCGGAAGAAATGTTAGTAGCAAAATAGATGTGGGTAATTATAAAAGTTGCCTATAAGCACATAAATTGAAAATTAACATTGAAATGTGTAAAAAGGATACTCCAAGTTAAAACAAATAGGGTACAGGCACACTTGTGAATCCAATGAATTATAGTTTTTTAAGGCATATAAAATCTAAATCATGCATATGTGGTAATCTATTATATGCAATGTAGTATAATCTTTGAAAAACTTTTTAAAAACTCGATATTCGTACAGGCAAAATGTTGGAATCAATTAACGGAAAAGCAGTTTTTATATAATTTTTGAAGATGAATTTCTTCTGTCGTTAATTTGTATTAAAATTAATATATATATATATATATATATATATATATATATATATATATATATATATACTAGCTGTACCCTGCCACGCGTTGCTGTGGCTTAATTTGGTGTAATGGAAAATTCTAATAAAAAGAGAAAATGCATGTTTCTTATATTATTAGTACAGCAATCCACTCTAAAAAAAAAAAAAAATGAAAAAAATGATACTCTTGCAGAATTGGATCCTGATCCTCGGGATTACCGTCAATCATGGTTTTGGCTCGACCAACAATCAGTGGATAAAACTAACGTTGAAACGTTAAATTCTTTTTCCTTTCTTTCTTTTCTGTATACTAAAATGTGAGTAATAATTAATATTTGAGTGATGGGGGGGGGTTACTATACACAGATTCGAAAAAGTTGTCCAAAAACAAATGAAAGCAAAGGTAAGGTAAGTTACATTTCTACCTAACTGGATAATTGTTTAGTGTTTTTATGTAAGGTAAAATGTTTAATCGGCTGGAAAAACAGAAATGGTTGCAGAGTGTTGAATACGTTAAGTTTGGGAAATTAAGTTGAAAACTAAAAACTATACAATACAGTGTCAAAAACCCACCGAATATGTTACCATGACATAGGCTGACATGTGACAGTATTTTGTATAGTTTTTTAGTTTTAACTCACTTTCTCAGACTTAACATAATCAACAGTGTCCGCCACCATTTGTATCTTTCAAATACACCGATAAACACTGTTTTTCGAGCTGACTAAACGTTACATTAAATGAAAAGGGTTTGTATTAACAAGTACAAAGAAGTTGTCAAAAATGAATATATAACAAATAAATGTTATCAAAGGCAAGAAAACTAAATATTCTACCTAACTGGATAAGATTGTAGTGTTTTTATGTAATGTATAATGTTTAATCAGTTCAAAAACATGCAGTGTTTATCGGTATATTTGAAAAATACAAATGGCGGCAGACTGTATCGAACACGGGAAATTTTGGGAAAATGAGTTTAAACTAAAAAACTATACAAAATACTGTTAGGAACTCACTCAATATATGTTACTGTGATGTAGGCTGACATATAATCAGTGGTTTTAAATTTTGATCGATACAGGTAACGACTTTTAAGAGTCCCTTTTAGTGATTACCTGGTTTGAGGATAAATGGCAAATCTGCCCCAAAAATCCGGTATTATTTTACTTTAAGGCCCGTCTCATGTTCGTATATAACGAAATATTTTATTGTAGATTTCAGTGTACTAAAAACGAATCTGCAAACCGTTTCCGTCGCAAAAAGAAAGTTTTCATGATATGAAGAAATTATTTTTTCGAAAAGTGGGTGATCACTTTCCAATTTAAATTTAACTTAGAATGAGCATCCACTTTCTGGCCAGCTGAGAGAGGGGCATTTTTCTGTGTGTGGGGGGGGGGCGACCCCCCGCCCCTCTAACCAATTTAAGCAGGTAATTTTAAAGGATTTTCCAAGGGTAGAAAGAAAGCCCCCACCCCAAAAATCGTGGCCACAAAGTGGGTGATCATTTTACGTTAAATTATTATGGAAAAGTGATCATTCACTTTTTTAAACTAACATTTCTTCATATCTTGGAAACTACTCGTTTGCCTTAATTATAAAGGTTATTTTCGTTTTCAGCGACCCCGAAAACCTATAGGAGTGGTAATTTTAAAGGAATTTTCGAGGGTGGAGTAATTCCTCTTATTTACCTTTCCCCCTCCCCCCCCAATAACATAAGAAATTAAGAATTAGACAAATTTATGGTGCTAATGCACTTACCGATCCGTACTATTTTTTAAATCGTATTTCCAAGTTTAATTAAAGTTTTTTTTTATTCAATTGTATTCTAAATAATGTTAATGCTTCAGTACTGTTCCTTGTCTGCTTAAGTTTAATTTTTGTTTATTAAATTGTTAGGTGAAAGTCCAGAATAGTTACAAAACACCCTCTTCTCCCCATGTTAAGAATGGCTTTTTAAATAATAACGTTATTATTTCAGCACGGATCAATAAGTGCACGAGTACCCAATTTCTTTAATAAAGAAAAAGCATTCATATTTTAGAATAGATGCAAAACTCCCTCCCCATGTTAAGAATAGCTTTTTAAATAACGGTATTATTTCAGCACGGTACCTTCTCTGCATAAGTATTATCTTTTGTTTATTAAATTGTTAGGTAAAAATAGAAAATAGTTACAGAACACTCTCCCTTTTCCATGTTAAGAATTGCTGTCTTAATAGCGTTATTTCTGCACGGTACCTTCTCTGCAAAAGTACCATGTTTTGTTTATTAAATTGTTAGGTGAAAGTACAGTACTCATGCAGAGAGTGATCCGTGTTGTAATAATAACGTTAATATTTAAAAAGCCATTCTTAACATGGGGAGGGGAGGGTGTATTTTAACCTTACAATTGAATAAAAAACATAATAAAACTGTAATTGCCTGGAAATACGATTTAAAAAATAGCGCGGACAAAAAAAAAACTGTACTTTACCAATCAATCTTATATCAAAAAACAAAACAAAAAAACTCAAAAAGCAAGCGACCAACCTTTTTTTTGGGGGGGGGCCTTATATAATAAAGAAAAAATGTGTAAATTAAAAAATTTGGCAGATAAACAAATGAATAATGTTTTTTTAATAGCGTTATTTCAGCACGGTATCTTCTCTGCATAAGTACCATCTTTGGTGATTAAATTGTTAGTTGAAAGTATAGAATAGTAACAAAACGTCCTCCCCATGTTAAGAATGGCTTTCTAAATAACGTTATTATTCGATTATTGATCCGTGTTGTAATAATAGCGTTAATATTTAAAAAGCCATTCTTAACATGGGGTGGGGAGGGTGCTGGAAATACGATTTAAAAAAATAGCGCGGACAAAAATAAACTGTACTTTACCAATCAATCTTATATCGAAAAACAAAAAAAACTCAAAAAGCAAGCGACCAACTTTTTTGGGGCCTTATATAATAAAGAAAAAATGTGTAAATTAAAAAATTTGGAAGATAAACAAATGAATTATGTTTTTTTTTTACTTATCGAGTTAACAGAAAATGAAATCTTTCGTCAATTCGTGGCTGTGAAATGAATCGAACCGGAAGTTCAGTTTTATCAACAGAACAGATTCGCAGTAACGGTTAAAAAAATATATTTATTTTATTTAATATTTTAATAATTCGCGAGGTAAATTTATTTTAAGAACATAAAAACATACCTCGACTCTAAAAATGGGTTGTCTGAAAATTTCAAATAAATTGGTAACGTAGAAATATGGTTTTATTCGTTTAGAACGAACCAACATTCACATTTATATATATATATATATATATATATATATATATATATATATATATATATTCTCATATCAACGTTTCTGAGTGTTAAACGTATAATATAATGTTGAACAAATTAAAATAAGGGTAGCAAAAATCTCAAATGGTCACGTCGACGCTTGATGTACCAATGAAATCTAATTTCTCCAAGCAATATCGAAGTCATGAACCAAGTTGACCGTATCTAGTCGAAGTTTTAGGAATAAAAGGGAGGAAGAGGAGGCATATGGATATAAGAAACAGACGAATGGGAAAGCTCAGAAGCTCTCTGATACAGGGTTTAGAAAGCAGAATAGAAACTGGCACTTGCTATGATTAAAATAGTATATAAACCCAGACAAATAAGGGTGGTGGTACATATATAGTCGTGTAGACTGAAGTTTGGGGAATCTGAAAGCGGGAATGCATATACGTGTCTAAAGTAGTAATGACATGTACCATGTTCACAACTTTGTAAGTAGATATGCGGAAGTTTTTTCATGAGATATGTTCGCATTTTTAATCATTTAAAATACTCAAGCATGTGACTTATTTTACTTAGGATGTTTTTTTATAATTTTGGCGTCACAAATTTAATTGACCAACGCTTATATTGTAAGAATTATCGAATTTAAATTGAATTTTATGATTTATAATAACATTGAATGTTATTTGACTAGCATAGGTTTATAGATGGGTTATATTCTATAATATTATAATTCAAGATTGGTATGGAAAGTTTCGGGGGTTAATTCGATTATTTGTACGTATCTTGTTTTAAATGTTATATATATGAGGTTTTATACATGTTGTGGGGTACAAATCACCCCTATTTCAGAACTAAGAGGTATCAACCAGTCCTATGAATACCACTGCTTTCAGAGACTAAATGGAGACATTCATACCATATTTAACCGCATGCTACGAACACGTTCCTCTCATACCACTTCAGTGGCTCCTGTATTCTTTATGATAAATACATATTATATTTTATACACTTTACACTACTGGTGATTTCTTTCATTTGTAACCCTAGCACGGGTCTACACCAACTGGCTAGCGAGAACGATTCAAGAACTTCCGGATCAATCTACAATAATTGCTAACAACAACTGAATGAGAATATTCGGGCGACGAATTCACTCTAAAAAAAAGCCATTGGAAGACAGCATCTGACGACCAAAAGGATTCAAAAAAACAACACACGCGGATATTCGAAATAATTTTTTCCTACACTCGGGAGAAATTCGAAACTTCAAGAATATTTATTTTTCAAAAGTTCGGTCAAGAACGGGAAAAACTACCTGTCTACTTTGGGAAAAAAAAAACATTCGAGCGTAAAAATTTACAAACACGAGATAAAGAAGACTTCGGAAAAGGACAACAATTGTTGCCGAAAAAAAGATATTGCAAACACGTCGTCAAAACCTTATCTTGCTGTTAAAATAGCTACTAAAAGCGTAAACTACGAGTTGAAATAGAACCCATAAGATGAATTGCGTGGAGAATTATTACTACTGAATTAACGAGACCAAGTGTTCAGTAAGTACAAAAAAAATTTTTTCTATCCCTATAAAAACAAGTAATGTTGAAATAATACTTTGTCATTCTAAAAAGCATGTCTTGCTAATACGTCTTATGGTTAAAAGGCATTAGCGTTGGGAAAAGAAATAAAATTCTTGCAAAAGTAAATAATAGTATATTTTATTTTATTGGCTAAAACGATTGTTCGCACAAATAAAAAAAAAGTCGGATTTAAATCCGATTGAAATTAATTTTCACTGGTCGACTGCACGTCAAAGAAGGA
This sequence comes from Euprymna scolopes, assembly GCF_053919585.1. Taxonomy (NCBI): domain Eukaryota; kingdom Metazoa; phylum Mollusca; class Cephalopoda; order Sepiida; family Sepiolidae; genus Euprymna; species Euprymna scolopes. The sequence goes on from NC_136498.1 coordinate 92,025,667, forward strand.
AGGAAAAAGATTTCGCTAAGCACGACAAATAAAGTGTTACCGAAAACAGGACATTCTTTTTCGCAGAATAGCCAATATTAAATAAATTATAAAAACTTTCTTTTACAGATAAGTAACTTTTTCTTTTTAAGGAAAAAAGAAGAAAAAATGTGTAGAATCAACAAGGAATTGAACCCAGTACCTACACGTTACGAAAATTGAAAAATGACAAACGAAATCTACTGCTTTCTGTATGAATGCAAACGTCGAATTATTTTCTCAGGAAAATTACTACAAGAGGAAATAAATATATGAAAGAAACATTCGTTAAATAACCAGGTACGAATTTTGTAAAAGTTTTTTTTTTCTATAGAATTGATACTATAGGAAATGTAAATCAACGAATTGGGTTGTTTCTGCAAAAACACATTTTGTCATATTAAGTAATTAAAAAAAAATGGACGATTTTGCAAAACAAATTTTGGAAATGTTGAAATTCCAACAAAGTTTACGATTAGAGCTTGAAAAACAGGTTCCGAGAAGACCAATTGGCAATACAAGAGAAACAATTTGGTAATACAGAAACAAAACGAAAAGAAACAGTTAAATTTGATGAAATATCTCGTAAAAAAAAACAGGAAAAGAAAGGAAAGAAATGAACAAACAAATATTGGAACAGCAGTTAGATTTAATGAAATTCTTCGAGGAAAAACAGGAAAGAGAAAAGAAAGAAATGAACGAACAAATATTGGCATTGAAAAAAAAATTACATTTAGATCAACAAAACCAGTCAGATAAAAAATGGATTTGATAACGCAAGTTTTAGTGAATAAGGACAGTTGAGAAGAAACAAGCCCGGCTTTTTCCCAAAATGCGATATGGTCAGCAATTGATACATTTCACTATGCTCCTGGAGAAGACTTAAAGTTTGAGGCATATTTCAGAAGATTTGAAGACCTTTTTAAAATTTATTGCAGTGCATGGACGGATCAAAAGAAGGTTCGTTTATTGCTACGAAAGTTAGATACATCCGAACATAACAAATTCGTGGACTATATTTTACCAAGAAAAACAAACAAATTGTCGTTTGACGAGGCAGTTGACTATTAATGGAGTTATACTGTCCAAAAAGAAGCCTTTTTCATAAACGATAGAAATGCATGAAGCTTACACGTAAGGAGAGTCAAGAGTATACGACTTTTGCGTCTATAGTTAATAAGCACTGTGACGATTTCAAATTGTCGTCATTAACGGTTGACAGTTTCAAGTGCTTAATATCCACATAGGGTTTGATAGCCACAAAAGACGCCGATATAAGACGTCGTGTTCTAAGTAAATTGGAATTAGAATCTGATTTGACGCTTCAGAAACTGTCTGAAGATTGTCATCGGTTCGTGGAAATGAAGCAAGATTCCTGAAACATAAAGGAAACAGGTATCGCTCACATAAAAAAAAAATACGCTTCAAAAATAAAGGACACCCGGCCGCCACCAATTACCAACAAAGGGGCAAAAGGAACTCTTCACAAAATTATCAGGATAACAAAATCCTAGAACCCCTTGTAGCAAATGTGGAGGACCTCATGGGTACAATGAATGTCAGTACCAAAGGAAAATTACATGTTATTTATGCAAAGCTACAAGGCTCTATATTGCAGAGCAAAAATCGCAAAAAAAAAAGAGCTACGTACAAACTGCAAAAATAGACCCTTCACCAACAGAGAACATAAGGAAATATGTTACGGTGAGAATCAGAAATAAAGGAGTAAAACTGCAGCTCGATTCAGGGTCGGATTTATCAATTATGAATTTTCACACGTGGAAGAGAACAGGAAAACCCACGATGACAAAGACGAATGAAGTCGCAAGATCGGTAACTGGTGGAAAATAAATGCTGAGAGTGAGCTAATTATTAATGTGTCACTGAAAAGAACGACAAAAAAGCTAAAAGTTTTCGTTCTAAGGAACGCAACGAACTTACTCGGGACCGATTGGATTAAGGAATTCAAATTATGGGACTCGCTAATGAGTTATTTTTGTCACAAAGTCGAAAACCTAACGGCAGAAGCCGACAAACTCAAAAAAGATCTCAAAAAATCTTTCCTAGGCGTTTTCTCCGAAAAGTTTGAATGCTTCACAAAAATAAAGGCGAGATTCAAATTGCTGGACGAAGCAAAACCAATATTCAAAAAGCCACGGAGCGTATCGTTCGCTTCGAGGGGAGAAATTGAAAAAGAATTGGAAAGACTAGTTAACACTGGGATTTTAACCCCTATTAACTATAGTGAGTGGCCAGCCCCCACCGTATACGTGAAAAAAAATTCAAAAGAGATTAGGACGTTTCCACTGGATTGAATGCGGCGCTCAAGCACCATTACTACCCACTACCAAAATCAGACGAAATATTTGTTAAGTTAAATGGCGGAAAATATTTTTCCAAAATAGACTTAAGCGAGGCGTATCTACGAATACCAGTAGAAGATAGCTCGAAACTTTTGTGTATTTCAACGCACAAAGGACTTTATAAATTCAATAGAATAGCATTTGGTCTAAAAGTAGCACCTGCAATTTTCCAATAGGTATTTGATACTTTGCATAGCGGTTTGGATTTCGCAATAGGCTATCTGGACGATATTCTTATGCATAGTAAAAATGTTGAACAACATATAGATCATGTATTTCAAGTGTTTGACAGAATAAAAGAATACAGCTTCATATTGAAGGAAGCAAAATGCGAATTTTTTTGAATGAATTAAATACTAGGGTCATATCATAGATAAGGACGGGAGGAAATCTGATCCAGACAGGTCCACAGCTATAAAAGACATGCCAGAACATCATAATGTAATTACATTGCAGAGTTTTTTAGGGCTTGCGAACTCTTATCAAACGTTCATTAAGAACATGCATGAATTGTGTGCGCCATTGAATATACTATTAAAAAACGACAAAAATGGGACTAGACACCTGAGTGTCAGGCAGCGTTTTAGAAATTAAAAGATGTATTAATGTTAGATTTCTCCCTGACTCATTTCAATCCGAAACAAAAGATTATTGTTGAAAATGACGCAAGTTCTTATGGGATCGAGGCGTGCATTCTACACAAGATGCCTGATGGGCCCACTAAGCCGATCTCCCATGCGTCAAGAACTTTACTGCCTGCTGAGAAGAATTACTCCCAAATCGAAAACAAAGCACTGGGAATCATATTCGGTGTTACAAAATTCCACCGATTTTTACACGGTCGTAAGTTTAAATTAAAAACTGAGCATAAGCCGCTTATAACCATCTTTGGCTCTAAAAAAGGTCTGCCAACTTACACAGCCAACAGACTGCAAAGATGGGGGACAATTCTACTGATTAGAATTTAAATACAAAATTTCAGACTTTGTAGAGTTTGGATGTGGAGATATTCTTATTTAATTTTAAATGAAAACAAGATATGTATGAGGAATATTATTATACATAATAATATGGAGAGACATATTATACAAAGATTTCAAGTTGGTTGTATTTAAATTTATTAATATGTTTGCATCGTGAAATTAGTTCGTTTTTGTAAATTAATTACATTTTTACCTTAATAGTGTAATTAGCTTAACTGTCTCAGAGATGCAAAGATTACAGAATTTAGAACCTGGATTGAACCATTTTGATTTTTCATTTTATTGAGAAAGGTAGATTTCTGGATTTTAGTTTTCTGATTAAAGTTGTTAGAGAAGTACTACTATTATTATAATTGCATTTTCATTATTAAATGAATGGATTCTTATATTTGTTAATATCGATGTGATGCCAATATAAGTGTGAGATTTGAAATGCGCCCTAGCCCTATTGCTATTGTGGGAAGCTCTATTGAAGTTAGGAGCGGGATGGCTATTAGATTGATTCAAATTGGTGTTTTCTGAAGTACTATTGTTTGAAAATACATAGTAGATGTCATGGAGATCACCATTATTTGGGTTGGTGGGTAAATTACTATTATTGTTAGTTGGAGAATTTTGTTGATTTCGTGTGGTTAAGTTATTAGTATTACAAGTGCTGTAATCATTGAGAATGATCTCATGTGGAATTATCTCATGTAAGTTAATAGTATTACGAGTGGGAGTTTTTTACATAGGCATCACGACTTATCAAGGCCAAGGGGCCACTTTAAGATAAGGGAATTATCTCATGTGCGTGTGGATCCAGAGAAGTATTATCTGCTGGTTGTTCGATTATTGTGAAGGAATATATAACATCATTATGGGTGCAATCATTTTTAGTGGGCAGTATACTTATTTTGGCTGTTACAATTTGTTTTAGGAGGTAAATGGTCTGGGTTTTTTTGAGCGGTTTTAATTTTCTTATTATTCAATGTAGTAATTATCTGTGCTAAGTTAGGCATGGTTGAACATGATATTTTAAATGAATCTTCCTTAATCACTTTGAGGAGTGTAATTTTTCAGTAGATATATAACCTTTATAAATTAACCCAGTAACATTAACTACTCACCCGGAGTCGCAGAAATACCTGGAACAGGACCCAGGCGCGGAGGCCTCTCCAATTTTGAATGAATACCGACCAAAAATATGGATTTAGGCAAGACCGTCCCACAGCAGACATTCTAATTGTAATCTCTGAACGTATATACCATTCACTGAATAAAGCAGAGGAGGGTAGAGCGGTAGCTCTATATATATCTAAGGCTTTTGACAGCGTATGGTATGAAGGTCTTCTCAGGAAAATCAGATCATACGGTATCACTGGAAGAATACTTAACATAATTAAAGCCTTCTTAAATAAGAAAAAAATCCGGGTTGTCCTCGACGGTCGCACATCTAAACTATATGATATAAATGCAGGAGTGCCTCAGGGGCTATCCTTGGACCTCTATTATTTCTAATATTCATAAATGACCTCCCTGACAAAATTGTCTGTGAGATGGGTATATATGCTGATGACACTACGCTCTATAACAGACACTGCAGGAAAACAAATGAACACATATCTAAAGAAATGGCAGAAACACGAGAGGATGACCTTATTCTTAAATAGAACAATTAAGAAAATATATATTCTTTTATAAAAATAAAACGTTAATGAGGACAAAAATGGATGGTAACATTCAATGCTGACAAGACTAAACTTGTTTCCTTCAATAATTCTCTACCACCAAGAGCAATGTCCAAATACTCTTTATCTGAAAGTACATCTTTTAAACGCATCGACCTAACGTTCACAGGAAAAGTGAGCGTGAACAATTACATTGAGAGCATTGCCAGAAATGCTGCGAAAAAGGTAGGTTCTCTCTACCGTGCTAGAAAGCTACTAATGCCCGAAAGTATCCTGTACATCTATAAGGCCACCATTCGCCCATGTATGGAGTATTGCTGTCACATTTGAGCTGGTGCATCTGCTACTAGTCTCTCGCTCCTAGACAAAGTTCAAAAGAGAATCGCCAACCTGATAGGTCCTGAACTGTCATCTAAGCTTCAGCCTCTGTCCCATCGACGAAATGTTGCATCCCTCTGCCTGTTTTATAAGTACTTTAACGGTGAATGCTCCGGCGAACTGCAACCACTTGTACCCCCTAGACGTAAATACCCCGGACAAACCCGACAAGCAGCTAAATCCTACCCTTTACAGTAGAGATCCCTAGATGTAAGAAAGCCTTCTACTCCAGTAGTTTCTTCGCCAGAACCACTAGACTTTGGAATTCCCTTCCGGTTCCCTACTTCCCCAACTGTACTGATATGCAGAAGTTCAAGTATAACGTGAAACGAAATCTTGCTTACCAACTCCCTACACAGTACTCCTGAAGAGTATGTCCCTGATAGTAGCCCCCTACATCAAAGTGGCAATGTGCCTTGTTTGGGGTGAAAATGTAAAAAAACAAAATAAAGAATAAAAATAAAGTCCGTGTACCACTGAAAGAATCTTATTATTAAATAGAACAATTAAGGAAATATATATTATTTTATAAAAATAAACCGTTAAATTCAAAAGGGAGAAATGGTAGGTTAAGTGGCATTTTAGACTCCAAACATACAAAGCGATAGGGGAAAGAGAATGCCAAGACTTAACAGGATTAAAAAGAGAAATTAAAACTAACATTTATACTAATGTCAAGACGCTAGAGTATACATAACATATAAAATAGACAGTATGATATTTGACTTTTTCATTTTAAACTTAAATTCAAGTCATTATCATTGCACAAGCAATAAAGCCAGGCATATAAAATTAACAGTAGGTTCTTTGATATGGCATGGGCGCATCCGAAATTCATGTTTCTGTTTAGAGCACAATTAAAGCATGATACTTGACTTTTGCATTTTAAACTTTAATGCAAGCCATTATATATAAAAAAATAATTTGATAAAATCAACAGTAGGTTCTCTACAGTGCAATGTAGAATAAAATATATGTTGTGAGAGGCATGCTAAGCTTCCTAAAGGTGCACCCGATGGGTCCATATTAAGAGTAGGCAATCAATCGATTTGGATAAAAAATGGGGGCTTTTTCATCGATTTGGATAACAATATAAATATGGAAGTATAGAACATTCATTGATCATCATTAAATCCCAGAAAACGTTGGGTCACCCTGCTGGTATATATATATATATATATATATATATATATATATATATATATATATATATATATATATATATATTAGAACCCAGGATACGGTGGTCTCGAGATACGTTTTATTCAGGTTACAATGTGGAGTACGATGTTTTCGGACCCGGTTTACGGTATTTTCCCCGCTTTCCGGTGTTATTCATAATGTTATTTCATTATATACATGTGTATTATATACTGTACTATATTTTGTTACTATTTTTTTACATGTACTGTATAAAATTTTGCTTAGGCACCGCAATTTCACCAATCCCGGAGCGGATTAATAGGTTTTACTATATATATATATATATATATATATATATATATATATATATATATAAGTAGAAAGGAGAATAGAAAGTCGACCTAGGGTTTAATTTCGGCAGCCTCTTAACTTTCATTTCCCTTATTTTGTTTTAACAAATATATATATATATATATATATATAATATTGCTTTTAATTTTAGAAAACATATAAGTTGGTATTGTTTTGTATTGTGGGAGATGTGCAACTCAACATCAACACGCAATTCCAGTAATGAAACGACTGTAGTTAAAAATGATCTAATCAAATATGTTATTTAAGATATGGACGAAAACACTACAAACGAAGATCTCCAGTCTAAGCCTGAGGTTAGTGGTGTTTTTTTTTTTTTTTTTTTTGTTACAGCCATGTTCAGCGTCTGTATCACTTACCCATTCCACCTACAACAGGCAAATATATGTAGGAACACTTTACACTTACTATAACAAATTACATACGAGCTGCCTTCAATAAGTTTCCAGACTTTTTGTACATGCATTTAAAATTGTCGTAGACTCTTGTCCCTTTTTCTAGGTTCTTAAAAATACTGTTAATAACATTGAATAAAACTTTATTTTCACGAGTTTTCAAACATTTTTCTTTGGGGTTTCTACAACTTACTAATACTGGAGTTTTGTCTCATTTTTGCTTGTCTTGGCGTTGCACTGGAGTTTTGTCACTTGAATTCTTGTTTTAGCGTTGCCCGCCATAATTATTTTACAATTATTTATGTTCACATTTGACAAGTATGTTGTAGTCAGTTTGGAAAGTAGGCTCACAAAATTAAGAGGTTCGAATCCGTTAGCACATCTAGTTTTTTTTTTAGTAGAACTCCAACTGTTATTCCATCTTGAGTCACAAAGGCTATAAAACCAAACGTGTTTTACACCACAGGTGTTGCGATATAAGAACTTGATTTAATTAAACTCACTCCACAATGTTGCAAAATATTATTTTTATCATCAACACCGTTGGCTTATTTGTTGAAAAAATCAGCGAGTGCATTTCAGAGGGAAAGAAAGGAAGATAAAACAGTTTAGATTTATTTTTCGCGCTGCGTATAATTAACAACGACATGTATATGGAAATACTGTTTACCTTTTTCTTCGATTGATTTCAATCAATCTCAAAATTGTAGACACAGTTTAACGTGTGATAACTCATTGAACCCAGCCATTATAAGTATACACTAGTGAGGAATGTTTTATTATGACATTTTGACTTCAAAATGTACCCATTTTCTGCAATGAAAATCATGTAATCAAATTAGATCAAAATTAAAATAAGGATTTTAAACATCAAGTTTATTATAACTTGATTTTAATCGCCGAAAAGAAATATAAAGAGGTACAAAAATTTGTGAAAAAATAATATACATTAATTCTCATCTAAAAAAATCAGAAACAAAACTTTTCTATTCAGGAATTAATTAATTAATTAATTAATTAATTATTATTATTATTATTATTATTATTATTATTATTATTAATAATAATAATAATAATAATTCTGATTTCGTTTATGAACGTCTCTCTGGAAAGGGATAGGATTCATTTCCAGAGGATTTCCCTTAATCCCGGCTTCAAACCAGGAGCTTCAAAGATCAAGGGTTTTTCTAAGGATGTTAGTGGCACCAATAATTGCAGAGGTTTGAAGGCCGCCTAAAACATCGGGGATTTGTAGTTTTTTAATTGTCCTTCCAGACGACTTGATACTACTCCTAGTGTACCAACTACGACAGGGATTATTTGTGTTTCAACCCCGTGTATACGCCGTATCTCCAAGGCCAATGGAGCATAATTGCTCTACTTCTCATTCTCCTTCATTCTCACATTCCTGTTCCAGGGTACTGAGAAGTCTACAATCTGCCAGTTTTTTGAGACCTTGTCAATGATGATCAAATCCGGACGATTATGTTCGAATTGCTTGGTCGTTATGATACTTTTGTCCCACCTTACCTCTACACTGCCATCCACACTTGTTCTCACTTCATCAGGCACCTCCTCAAACCATTTTCCAGCACACTTCACCCCAACCATCTTACACACCTCCCAATATATCTGGAGTCCCATGCGATCGTGTCTTTTGCGGTACTCTCTCTGGGCCAGTCCACTACACCCTGCTGCAAGGTGCGCAATTGACTCTGAGGTCTTACCAAAAATCCGGCATTTTGCAGCAACTTCCTCTCCTAGAACCACTTTTTTTAACAATCGTGTTCCTAATGGCTGCTCTTGTGCTGCAAAAACAAAAGCTTCAGTACTCTTAGCCAGATACCACTTCTGCTATATCCTGGAAGAACCTTCTATGCGTTTTCTTCCCAGCCAGTTCCTCTGCCCTTTCTCTATCCATACATTTCGCATAATCAGCCTTGGTCTCACATACCTCCACTTCATTGGCCACAACCTTAACCATCCACTCCTCACTTCTTACCACATACTCCTTCAACGACATCTCCTCGGTTCTAACACAATCTTTTACACTTTTCAATCCTCTCCCACCATCTTTCCTCTTTTGATACAGCCTTGTTACGCTACTTCGAATGTGAAATATACCAAACATTGCTAAAACATTTCTTGTTTTGATATCCATGGCATGCAAATCTTTGTCAGACCATTTTAAAATCCCTACACTGTATCTCAAAACACTGATTTCTCCTGCATACACTGCTTTAATTAGGTTTCCTCCATACAGTTTCGACTTTGCAATTAGTTTCACTCTTCTAAAATACTCCTTCCAGACTTTCTCCTTCATTTCTCTGTTCATGATGCTTACACCCTCCAGCACTCCCAAATACTTATATCCTGTATCTTCTATTTCTTTCATGATTTCTCCATTTGGCACCACTATTCCATTCGAATGAACCTTTACTCCTCTTTTAATCACCAGCACCGCACATTTACTAATCCCAAACTCCATCCCAATGTATTTTGAGTATGTCCCCACAGGTTCTACCAGTTTCTCCATTTCCTTTTTATTTCTACCGAATATTTTCAAATCATCCATAAACAGTAGATGGTTGAGACGTCTGCCACCAGATCCAAAGTTATACCCCAGTTTCTCTTTCTTCAAGAGGATGCTCAGTGGCATTATTATCATAGTAATTGCTCTTTAGTGCCTCTCGAGCCTTTCCGGCATCCCTTTAGTTCGTCAGGAAAAACACCATTACTCTCTAGATGTTCATAAATTTTCTCCGCAAATTCCAGTCAACAGTTTCCTCATCAATGGCAAACATGTAATTGGTCTATAATTATTGTCATGTTCCTTTTGAAGGATCCTTCCTAATCAGTGTTGTTCTTCCCTTCACAAGCCAATCAGGGACATCTTCCGACTCTACAACTCAGAGCTGCAGTTATAGGTGGATAAAGGCATGGAAACTGTTTAAACCAGAAGCCCATCACTCCATCTGGACCAGGTGCCTTCCAGTTTGTCATCCTTCGTATGCCAGCCATAACATCATCGATGGTTATCTCAACGTTCTTCATCTGCTGCATTTTTTATAGCCTTTCGCTGACCTCTCCTAACAAACTAGCTTTCTCATTATATCGCCCTTCGACAGACCAAATCCCACTCCAGAACTTCCTTGCATCTTTTGCATTTGGAGTGTTGTTATTTCCAACCTGTTTACTACCATTTAATTCTTTATACAGCTGAGACTGATTGTTCCAGAAAAGGTTAATCTGCCGAAATGCAACACTTTTTCCAACAAAGTTCCTAATTTTTATACCACCAGTGTGGACCTTCTCTTTCAACATTGTTAGAACGTTCATCGTTCCTTTTTCCAGCAATCTATACCTCCTTTCAAGCTCGTCATTGGCTTTCTGTCCTAGTTTAACTCCTATTCTTATTTTTTCGATTCTGCCAATGTCTTACCGCCACCGTTTAATACCTTCTTCAAGCCGTCTCTCCCAGTGTGGCCTTCTATCCTTCATTTCTCCCTTTTTCTTCTGTAATAAGCCAAGACGATTCGCAATAACGTATGACGCTGCATACAGAAGCCTGTTAAGTTCCATAATCGATATGCTCTTTCTTATGATGTTGTGACTTACTCCTTGAATTATTTTTAATAATAATAATAATAATAATAATAATAATTATAATGATAATAATAATAATTATAATTATAATGATGATAATAATAATAATAATAATAATTATTATTATTAATTATAATTATTATTATAATTATTATTATTATTATAATGATAATAATAATAATAATAATTATAATGATAATAATAATTATAATGATAATAATAATAATAATAATAATAATAATAATAATAATAATTATAATGATAATAATAATAATAATAATGATAATGGTAATAATTATGATGGTTATAATAATAATAATAATAATAATAATAAAATAGATAAAACACAGGAAAACTGTAGCCTATGCACAAAAAGACGAACCGAGAAACTGCATAATAAGTGAATGCAGCAAACTTGTCAAAAAGAAAATATATGAACAGGGACTAAAGTGTGGGAAGATATTGCACAGGGGGTTCTGCAAACAACTGCACTTCAAATATACGAACAAATGGTAAAAACACTAACCGGAGACAGTACTGAAAAGCGAAAACCACAAAATCCTTTGGAACATGGAAGTACAAATAGAAGAACTCATCCAAGCAAGAAAACTGGGCATCACAAGAAGATTTTGCCGTCTCAGCAGTCTACAGTGTGATGATCATAGAGACAGAAAAACAGAACAAATATGCAAAACTTACCAATGAATTCAAAAGAATATAAAAACATGAAAATAAATACAATACAAATAATTGTAGGAACACTAAAAACGATCCCAAAGACACTAGACTAGAAAGAATTGGAATCAAGAAGGAGACTAAAACTATACAACCAACGATAATGCTGAAAAGCACGGAAATCTTAAGGAAATCATTTAAATGTGAAAAGTAACCTACATAAGCTACAAATGTTACCCAACCATATGGGAACTGGAATAGAAGTACAACAAAAAGATGGATGAATCCCATACAGAACCAAGAAAAATGAAACTGTAAAACTGTAAATTAAGTAGCCCCACCTAAAAACATTTCAGTGTTGGCATAGACAGCCGCCACACTTGAAAGGGCAAGCTGGATGGAAAGACTGAGGAGAGAAAGCACTAACTTGACCTCTTTAGTGATAAGTGTGAAGACCGCTGGGACGTTGGAAAAGCTTGTTGCCACATAAATTCCAGTGGAGGTTAATTGTCGTTTCCAGCGAGAAATCAATAATGCAAATTAATTTGAAAGGTTATCAAAAAAAGTGGACATTACATCTTGGGAGATTTCTTGTCAAGCAGACTCCAGGGAACACAATAACAGAGAAAAATATTGAATGATGGTCTATGAAAAAAACAACTGATGAAAAAATAATAGTAATATATTTATATCTATCTATCAATCTTCATATGTATGTGTGTGTATATATATGTGTGTGTGTGTGTGTGTGTGTGTGCGTGTACGTATATATAGACATAAAATGTCTACTATTATATAAATGGAACTTTTTCGGTATGTGTGTCTGAGAGAGGGGGGCAGAGAGAATTCATTATAAATCGGAAACAGTTGGCCCGAGGTTTTGAAATTTTACACGAAGGCATTTGATGTGTCTGGAAATGTTCTCATGTATGTTTTTTGTCAGAATGCGTCTGATAAGTATCGACAATCGATAATCGAAAAATCTGATTAAAGAAGACAGTCCAATTTGGACCAAAGTAAACACCTTTATACAACTTAACATCACAAGTGCATTTGAGAAGTTTTATCAACGCACAAAAAGGACCGATTTGATTAAATAATAAGCGATTTCACCGATTTCGATCAAAATAACATTATTAGAGGGCGAAATATTTGTTGATTCAAGTTCAATCCCAGGCAATGTCGGATTTTCTTGCTAGTAATTAATAAATTTGATGTCCAAAATATGATAATTTACGTGTATATATATGTATGTGTGTGTATATGTGTGTCTGTTTATATATATATATATATATATAACTACTTCATTTACTCACATAAAATTAATATACGAAAGTATAGATTTATGCGTAAACTTAAAGTATTTACTTCAAAAGTGCTCAATACGTAGGTAGAGCTAGTTAGTAATTTATAAAATATATATGGCGATTAAGCTACACTGAATATTCGGCGTTTCATCCACTCTAGGATTCCTTAGGTTATGCGCGAATTCTGTGGTTGTTTATCGTTTTTATATAGTCCTCTTCTATTGAGGATTTAGTTAGCCAATCAGCTTTCTAGTATCCACCGCACCCCTTCCTATCAGCCAATGGGCATGCATTTTATCGGACAAAGGATCTGTTTTAAAACAGATCCTTTGTCCGATAAAATGCATTTCCCTTTAACCAATTTGGTACCCCCACATGGGGAGCGGTATATATATTATTTTTTTAAATGTAATTATCCACTGACACGTGTTCCGCCGTCTACGACTCATCAGAGTGGCTGAATATAGCAAGATTTCGAATCTCGCTATATTCAGCCACTCTGATGAGTCGTAGACGACGAAACACGTGTCAGTGGATAATTACATTTTTAAAAAATAATGTGTGTGTGTGTGTTTTTTTTTACAACCTCAAAACATTGTATCTGCAGGCAAGAAATCTCGTCTGTTTCCTCAGATGATGAAAGTAAAAATGATAAGGGGAACGGATATGTTATTTGGGGGACACGTGAAAATTAAGAAATCAAGATTATATATATATATATATATATATATATATATATATATATATATATATATATATATAGAGAGAGAGAGAGAGAGAGAAATATAATTATAAAAAAAATAATGATATAAAGAAAGAGAAGACGGGACGACAGAAAAAGAAGAAAAGAACTAATTATGTGCCATGTATGAAATCAGTCGGAGTAAAAAGTGACGGCTGTGAGTCAACGTATTTGAAAAGAGCCAAAAGGTGTCAGTAAAGGCAGACGTTATTTGGGAAAGGGTGGGGAGGGGTGAAAATGGAAAGGTTTTCGGAGACATTAGTCGTTGCCGCAATGCTAACATACGCCCAGCCGATTGCGCTAGAACATACGTCCTATATAATTTGTATAAAAAGGATGTGGAAATTTTGAGCAAAAAATCAATGATATGGTTAACATGCACGTTTGGTAAGAATCATTCGACTATCTTTTTACTCTTAATACGTAAAACTAATAAAATATAGAAAATGAATTAAATATAGAAAATGAATTAAATATAGAATATTAATTAAATATAGAATATTAATTAAATATAGAAAATGAATTAAATATAGAAAATGAATCTGTGTTAAATAGAGAAGTAATCAATCATCTCAGCATAAATAACCTTCTTAGTGACACACAATTTGTTCTGTTAGATCTACAGCAGATGTGTTTACAGTTATATCTCATAGGATTAGCGAATCTCTCGACAGAGGCAACCTTTCTAGGGCAATTGTTCTTGACAATATCAAAGGCCTTTGATAGGGTATGGAATAAAGGTTTACTTCACAAGATCTCCAGCTATGGTATAACTGGAAATGTCTTCTCAATTATTAAATCATTTCTCTCTGATAGGTTCATAAGAGTAGTAGTTGATGGGCAGAAATCAGAAGCTCACAGTATTAATGCTGGAGTCCCTCAGGGGTCCATCCTGGGCCCAACTCTTTTCCTGATTTACATTAATGATCTTGCAAATCACATCCTTACATCATTCGTAGACATTTTTGCTGATGACACTACCATCTATGGTAGCATATCTAAGGCAGTAAACGACCAAGTTCTCTCCGATTCTCTCTCCTCTGATCTTGATCACGTGGTACAATGGAGAAAGGAGTGGCTGGTTACTTTTAATGCATCTAAAACCAAGCTTCTATCTTTACATCATCAACGCTCTGATCCCCATCTGGCATCAATTAAAATGAATTGATCTCGTTTTGGGGAGGCCTCAACCTTTACTCCTGATCTGAAATGGAATACGTACATCAAATCTGTTGCCAAGGCCGCTGGAAAAAATGGTCGGATCCTTCTATCGATCCAGTAGATATCTCACTGATGATGCAATTCTCTATCTATATAAGAGCCAGATACGTCCAAGGGTGGAATATTGTTGCCACATATGGACAGGAGCTGCTAGAAAAGACGTTCTGCCTTGATAGGGTTCAAAATAAACTTCGTGGCCTGGTGGGAGATGTCCTTTTTTCTTCGCTGCAACCTCTATCTCACAGAAGAGATGTTGCGAGTTTTTCTCTGCTTTATCGTTATTTTCATGGAAAGTGTTCGACTGAGCTTCAATCTATGGTCCCCCCTCGCCAACTCTTTATCTGTGCCTAAACCTAAACATAGATTCCATGATAAAAGCTTCTTTCCTAGAACTGCACCTCTGTGGATTGTCTTCCGTTTTCCTGCTTTCCAGCCGTCTATGATATGGTTGTCTTCAAGTCCAACGTGAACAAGTTTCTGATGAGCTCTTCCACTTAAGTTAACAAATTTACCGAACTTCCATTACTATCGATTACTATATAGTCCTTTTGACTACTGTACAATCTTTAACCCTTATCCTTGAGTGGCCTATCGGCCAGGATAAGTGGTGACGCCTATGCAAAAAAAAAATACTATTTTTACTTTTGAAATAAGAATACTATAATATTAGATACGAAATCTGGACAAATTAAAATATCATATTTAAGCGTATTTGAAGACCGGGCAAAGCCAGGTGCCCCTCCCCGGTAGTATACATATATACACATAATTATGTCTATTTTATTTAATTATGTATATTTTATCATTGTAAATAGATAACACGCATTTTTATTTTGGATATATTGCGTCTACACTTATTTTTTATTCTCCCCGTTAATATACTCTAACGCCAATATACTTAAAATGTTTATTTTTCCTCGTGTATTTCTCTGACTTTTACAAAAATAAATTCCTCGATCAGGCTCTAAAAGAATGAAGGCGCAACCGGTCAGCTGGCCTCCTAATTTTTCGATAATTTTATCATGAATATGAAAACATGTCTTACCTTCATAATCGCAATATACAAATTTTGTATCTTCAAACTATTATATATATATATATATATATATATATATATATATATATATATATATATATATATATATATATATATATAAAGAAAAGTATTGCTAAATAGCACGGAGCTTTCTTTGTAGTTTTGTAATTTTTCTAATTGTCTTTCTTGTTTATCGGTTGAATCTTTTTAGGAAAGTTCCATAGTCGTCTTCGTCTTTTTTTTTTTTTTTTTGCAAGTACTTTCGACTGAGTTTTTCAACAGTTGTCTTCAGGCAGTTTTGATTATTTTTTGTTTAAAATATGCATGCTTTTATATGTTTCAGTTAAAATTATATTTAAATTTCTTGAACTAGTGAAGCGTGTCGTGTGTAATATATATATATATATATATATATATATATATATATATATATATATATATATGGCAAAAATGGTAATTAAAAAAAACTGAAGAAAGAGCTCAATACTATTGCAGAGCAAATATAAGTTTTTTTTTTTATTAACGTTTTATCTGCTTAGTTACATATGTTTCGGTTACCGAATCATATTAACGATCCAGTAACTTCATCAGATATTACAGAAACCTTTCTGCAATGTCTGATGAAGTTACTGGGTTGTTAATATGATTCGGCAACCGAAACCGGCGTTATAAAAAAACTAAAACATATATATAGATATATGTATATATACGTTTTTTAATAAATAAATGTACAATGGTTTTAAAAGTGTGATATATAATAGGGTATAGAATTTACAAGGTGTTTTTATTATATTAATTATTTATATCTTTACATTACAATACATGTATAGATATACACGTAACTATATGTGTGTATACATATATGTACATATATTGAAGGCACTTCAGAATGTTACTACTGTTTTCAAAATTTACATTATTTATTTTTAGTCATTTAGTTTTTATATAAAGTGCTTCCAATATTTTAAATCTTTTTACGTTTGAATCAATATCGAGGATTTTTGTATTTTCATTGGGACCTTTCTACACTTAAAATGTGGGCAGCGATCTTGAGAGGTGTTGGGAAATTGAGCCTGTGTTGGCAACGTGTGAGGTCAATCGTCTGGACAACGTATTAGTCGTGTGTCCAATGTAGCTATTGGCGTTGGAAATGCATGCTCACAACGGTCATTTGAATTGATAGACTACATTGGTCTCATCGATTGATTTTGTTGTCCTGGAAGTGTTGTTTTAATTATAAGATTAGTAGTTGTAAACTTTTTCTAGTAAATGATGAATTGAATCCTATTATTGACTGGGGGTGTATATCGATATATTATATTTCTTAGTACCTTTTCATCTGATTTAGAGTTGTGGTGTGGTTGCTATAAAACATAGTGATGGGGTGAGGATTGTTAACTTGGTTATTATTAGTTTGGTCTAGGTTTCTAATTGTTAGTTTAATTTGTTTATCTACTATGAAATTGGGAAATTGGTTATTAATCAAGACCTGTTTGATATTTTTTAATTCGCTGTAGAATAGTTTTCTATTTGAGGAGATCAATTTGGCTCGATTAATAATATTTTTATAATTGCTGTCTTGTATTATAGGGACATTCACTTTTGAAGTTTAAGATACAGGAATTGGTTTCAGCAGTCTTTTTATGTGGAGAAGTAATAAATTTGTCTTTGCTGGAGTCTATGAGAACGTCTAGAAATGGAATGCTATGGTTTAGTTTAATTCATGAGTTTGTTTGAAAATGCCCTTTAGTTTCTCTATATCGTTATTATTGTCAGCAAGAATAAAAATATCGTCAACGTACCTACCGTAAATAATCGTTTTTTTTTATTTAAGTATTACATATTTTACTCTTCAGGTTTGACATATAAAAGTAAACTTGTACGTTGGTAAAGAGGCCTTCTACGTCAAGTGAGGTGGTGATTGTCAGTTCATTGATTGTTTTGGTTAATATATATATATATATATATATGTATATATATATATATATATATATATATATATATATATATATATATACCAAGTCAATTTATAAGTTTGATTTATAAATATATATTAATATATATATCCCCATTCAAAAATAAGTTTCGATTTATTATTTACTATAAAAAGTTAACAATTGCTAATCTTATAATTAAAAACAGCACTTAAGTGACAACAAAATCAATCGATGAAACCAATGTAGTCTATCAATTCAAATGACCCTTGGGAGGATGCATCTCCAACACTAATAGCTACATTGGACACACGACTAATACGTTGTCCAGACGATTGACCCTAATGTGACACGCATGTAAACGTAAGATGAATGTACAAAATGTATAACGATTTTTTTTTCAATTTTGATTCTTTAAAAACTATTTTAATCGGCTAAAGACCCATAAAAGAACGGTTCATAAAAATCAAACTATTTGAATCTCCTAGCGTCACTATACCACTTTTAGTTTCGGGGTAGATATAGTTTTAAAATATGGAGACGCACAGACAGACGTAGCCTTTTATATATTTGACTAGGGCAGGCGCCCGGCTTTGTCCGGTCGTAAAAAACGCTTCAATATGATATTTTAATTTGTCCAGATTTCGTATATATTATTATAGTGTTGTGATTTCAAACGTAAGAAAAAAAGTATTCGGGTGCCATCAGTTAGAATTGAAACCGAAAGCAAAACTGCAGAATAAAAAGCTGATGGAGTTACAACTTTACCAACGTTACACACAGATGAATTAATTAAAAATTAGATAGTTAATTATAGTTTAATCAAGGGAACCCCGGTCAGTTAACTGCTACCCTGTCATGGGACATCCGTCTTACTGAGTACATAAGGCTTAGTTTTTAGAAAATCCGACAGTAGATTTGTAAATCCTACATCAGGCAATAAACGTATACGATGGCGTATTACGTTTATAAATAAATTAAAGGCAATTAAGAAGCTTGGTTTGAAACTCGCCTCATGGAATGTGAGGAATGATGTGCGAGCAATGGATAACACTCGCAAGACAACAGTCATCAGTAATGAGTTATCGAGACTTGAAGTGCACACCACCGCAGATGTTTGCAGAAAGATTGCACCTTTGTTTGACATGACAAAGCAGCTGGCAAAGTCAAGAAGCATAATGTTGACTTCGTTATGCAGAACACGCTGCTCTGTATGATCCAGCTGAGGAAAGAAACAGAGAGGATTCTATCTTATGCCTCAACACCACCAACGGCACAGTAATCTTTCTCACACTCTACTTTATTCTGGAGCTGAAAAATGCTTTCTATGACCAGTGGCAGTCTGCCAGGAATCAGATGCTGGCCTATGAGATGGCTTACGAGTAGGAACAGATAACACATCCTGGCCAGATTATCTTTGGCTTTTTTGGTCTAAGTATGAATGGTCAATTGAACTGTCACTGTAACAACTTGTGCATTACCAACAGCTTTTTCAAAATCAAACCCAAACACAAGCTCTCCATGCCGCACTCTTGCTCGAGGCACTGGCACCAAGTGGACCTGATCTTTGCAGTTAAGAAACGTTCTTTCAACCCACTCTTATCACAGCACCGATCGATGTATAGCAAGATTTGAATTCAATTCAAGATTTAATTCAATTCAATTCAATTCAATTCAAGAAGATGCATTGAACTAGGATACAAATCAAACTAAAACTAACATGCATAAATTTAAGAGCCCTCGCAAGGTGAAGTTGCTTACAAAGCGACTGATTGTGATTTAAGAGATCAGTTCCCGATGAAGAATGCTGAGCAGAGTTTGGAATGGATCTGCAATTTTTTTTCAAGCAGTGGAATCAGCTCAACTGTATAAGTGTAGAATCAGTCATGATTCTTACTCAGCACACCAATGCCTTTAACAGGAAGCAGATCAGATGACTGAGTCTACACTTATGCAGTTGAGCTGGCTCTAATGATGGAAGAAATGTGTAGGGTCCTGTTTATCCACAAGAAGCAGCCAACAAAATCCATGCTGTAAACCCTCCATGCAGACCGCATCAAAACCTTAATAGTCTCAAGGTCTCACAGTTTACCTGTGCAACCCAATAATTTTTATCCTCGAATGACATTAGGATCTTGATAAGAGATGAATCGTGTTGTAAAAAATAATAAACGTTTTATTGATCTTAGTTATTATTGAAGAACTTGTTTTATTTGTTTTGCTCGTGCAGTCAATTTCTCATGACCCAAATCTTCTATTACTCCTCGTTTGATTTATTCTTCCCTTTTCATCGTTTACACGGTCGTCAAACTTGACGATTCGACATCGATAATCAACCACTTGTTAAGGTTCTCATTGAACGGTTCGAAGCAACTAACTTTTACTGTACAACAAAGCTTGAACTAGTAAATATATGTCATCGTAATAAAAGTCAGAATGCAGAAAAGAACAATTTACAGAAATATATTAAAGTAATGAGGACATTGAAATGACTTTATTTGATGTATTTTTGTGAGCAACAAGCGTAAAAACTGTATGGAACAACCTCATTTAGTGATATTAAAATGGACAAGCAATTTAAGAAATATCTACAATAACTAAACAGAATTAATTTGAACGTTTATGGAATTACTTCCAGTTTTCTGTCATTTTTCGTTCATAAAATGAAAGAAGTGAAAATTATGCAGAAGATTCTTAGCAGAATTAAAATTATTAAATGTTTATATATTTTTTTCAAATTACTAAATGCTTAAATAACTTATCTCATTAAAAATTATTAAATGATTAAATAATTTATATTGTTAAAAAGTATTGAGTGTTTAAATAATTCTTTCACGGTAAAAATGATTGAATGTTTAAATGATTTTTTCGCTAAAAGTGTAAAATGTTTAAATAAAATGTTTAAATTATTCTTTCACGTTAAGCATAAAAAATGTTTTAAAAATTATTGGAAGTATAAATAATTTTTAATATAAAAATTATTAAATGTTCAAATAATTCTTTCGTGTTAACAGTTAGTAAAACACATTTACCAGCATACCCTCTGTGGTAATATGAATACAATGTGAACAAATATATTAACATATTTTAACATTTAAAACAGAAAAAACTATAATTCGCTTACAACTTCTTTCAAATGCACAGAGAGTGTTTTTTATACCAGCATAACAAACTCCCTCCCTCCCTCTCTCCCCTCTCTTTATCACACAAAACAATCCACACACACATGCAAACATATGTACGAGGTGCGTGCATCAAGTAATGTCCCTGACCCACTTCCCATAGCGTAGAGCAACGAAACTTGGCACAGTTATTAGTCTTTCTCTACATAGGAACCACCCAGAGTTATGCATTTCTCCCATCGTTTGATGCAGCTCTGGAGACCGTTTTTGTAGAACACCCCAGGTTGGTCTTCCAACCACGACGTGACTTCAGAAATCAAGGCTGTATCATCTGGGAAACACTTTCATTTCAAAAACAACTTCATGGCTGGGAAGAGGTGACAGTCAGAGGGTGCAAGATCAGGACAGTAGGGAGGATGGGTGAGGATTTCATAACCATACGCCCGTGCTCCTGATCTGGCGATATGCGAGTTGTGAGCCGGAGCATTGTCCTGCAGAAGGAGAGTACCTTTGCTGATCTTGCCCTGCCTCTTGATTTTGATAGCTTTCCTTAATTTCCTCAAATCTGTCATCACTAATCCGTCCTGGTCCCAGAAGACTGTGAGCATGACCTTGCCAGCGGAGAGCTGCACCCTTGCCTTCTTTGGAGGTGGTGAGTCCAAGTGCTTCCACTGCATTGAGTGGGCTTTGGTCTCTGGATTATAGTGATGGACCCAGGTTTCATCCTGTGTAACCAGTCTTTTGAAAAACTTTGACTCATCTTCTTGGCATATCTCCAAATTCATCTTCGAGCACTCGACGCGTTCTCGCTTCTGTAATGGTGTGAGCAACCTGGGAATCCACCTGACAGACACCTTATGCATATGCAAATGGCCATGAATGATGGTTTCCACAGACCCTATACTAATCTTGACATCTTGGACTATTTGACGAATAGTAATACGCCGATCTTCCAAAATGGTAGCCTCAACTTGACGAACAGATACCACATCAATGGCAGAAGGGGGCTACCAAGTCTGGGAGCTGTTTCCACAAACAATGTTTGAATTCACGATGCCAGCATTTTACAAGGTCATATGATGGGGCATTATCACCATAATTTTCTTTCATTTCATTAAAAGTCTCCTGGGTGTGTGTCCTTTCAAATACAAAAACCGGACCACTGCTCGACATTCAACAGGCTCCATTTCACACCTGACTCAATTCAAACACCTGTAAAACAGAAACCACAATTAGTTCAGAGCTGTAATGTGCCAGATCACCCGTATATATATATAAATCATTGCACATGCAAAATTTCAGCTCGATCAGACAAATGGAAGTCGGTCACCGGCATTACTTATTGAAAGCCCCTCGTACTATAGTAACAAAATAATCGCCTGGCATCAACAGTTTCGATAGAAAATAGCCGAATACATTCTAAACAAATATTTCACATTCACATTAATTCCTAAATGTTTCAATAGATTATGCATATATTTCATCTTCGTTTAAAAGTTGTTACATTTATAAAAAAAAAACTGTCTTTCTCAAAAGTGTAAAAAAAAACTGTCTTTCTCAAAAGTGTAAAAAAACTGCCTTTCTCAAAAGTGTAAAAAAACTGCCTTTCTCAAAAGTGTAAAAAAAATGCCTTTTTGAAAAGTGTAAAAAACTGCCTTTCTCAAAAGTATAAAAAAACTACCTTTCTCAAAAGTGTAAAAAACTGATTTTCTCAAAAGTGTCAAAAAATTGCCTTTCTCAAAAGTGTCAAAAAACTGTCTTTCTCAAAAGTGTCAAAAAACTGTCTTTCTCAAAAGTGTCAAAAACTGCCTTTCTCAAAAGTGTCAAAAACTGCCTTTCTCAAAAGTGTCAAAAACTGCCTTTCTCAAAAGTGTAAAAAAATCTTCCTTTCTCAAAAGTGTAAAAAAATCTTCCTTTCTCAAAAGTGTAAAAAAATCTTCCTTTCTCAAAAGTGTAAAAAAATCTTCCTTTCTCAAAAGTGTAAAAAAATCTTCCTTTCTCAAAAGTGTAAAAAAATCTTCCTTTCTCAAAAGTGTAAAAAAATCTTCCTTTCTCAAAAGTGTTAAAAAACTGCCTTTCTCAAAAGTGTTAAAAAACTGCCTTTCTCAAAAGTGTTAAAAAACTGCCTTTCTCAAAAGTGTTAAAAAACTGCCTTTCTCAAAAGTGTTAAAAAACTGCCTTTCTCAAAAGTGTTAAAAAACTGCCTTTCTCAAAAGTGTTAAAAAAACTGCCTTTCTCAAAAGTGTTAAAAAACTGCCTTTCTCAAAAGTGTACTTCCACGAAGACAGTGGCAAACAATTTCACCCTCTATTCAAGTCCTCTCACTCTCCTACACATCATATTCCTTTTGCTTTTTTAATTAGGTTTTCTCTTATTTTATGTGGGGGTGTGGAGGCTATTAATTTCCTTATTTTTATTCCTTATTACAATTTCGTATTACGAAAAAATTAACGCGCCTCCAATGAAGTTGATTGAAACAAAATTACAATTGCTTTAGTCTATGATGGCTTCTCCTTTACGAAACAAGTACAAAAAACGAAAAGCTAACGGTTTTAGCATTTTCGTTTAAAAGCAACCAGTATTCTTCAATAAGGTTTTCTCTCATGTTTAGATGGATGGGTGAGGTGTCAATTACATGTAAAACATCGAAACAAATATCCACAAAAATGAATTACAAAAACAAACAATAAATATTTAAAATTTTATGGTGTAAGATTACTTTTCGATATTAATTTAACGTAAAATGATAACTGAATGGTTTCTAAATTTGGAACAGGAAAATTAGGATAGTGACATATTTTTGTTTTCTCATCAGCCATTATTCCTGATTTTAATCTAAATAAAAATAGAGGGAATGTACTATTTAACAATTTTTACATTTTAGAGAGTTTTTTTTCAATGACGAAGTAAAAATGGCGATAAAGACCGATAAGGAACTTCACTAAACACTGCACATTATAACGAAACTAACATAGAATGAACAAAATATCTTCAGAGATACTGGTTTCGTCTACTTAAGAACCATGGTATTTGTGATGATACTATCACTAATCTAATATATAAAAGCCTATATGTTTGTCTGTCTCCATATTTTCAAACTCTATCTTTTTCGAAACCTACGGTTCTCAAAATTATTGGATTTTTATGGACCGTCCTGTTAAGTTTTTAAAGGGTCAAAAAATGGGCCAAAATTTAAAAAATTATAAATGTTGTACATTCATCTTAATTTATTTTTAATTTTTAATAATTTCATATGCGTTTTAATCAGTACATATGCGTTTCACGTTGGTACAATGGTAACCTCACCAGGATTGAATATTACAGTTTCGCTTTCAGTTTCGATTCTAGCAGACGGCACCCAAATATTTTTTTCTTTTTAAATCACGTGTCTATTATAACTTATACGATATCTGGACACATTCCGAAACTAAAAGTCGCAGAGCATCGCTAGACCTCAAAGAATGGTTATACATTTTGTACATTCATCTTAGTTTATTTCTAATTTTTATTTTTAATCAGTTCATATGCGGGTCACGTTGGTACAGTAGTAACGTCATCAGCTTTGAATGCTACAGTTTTGCTTTCGGTACTGATTCTAGCTGATGGCACCCAAGTTTTTTTTTAAACAATAATAATACTAGCATGGGAGAGAGGTCGCCCGGCTTTACCCAACTTTGTCCTGTCGTAAGATATGCTTAAATATTATATTTTAAAGTGCCCAGATTTCGTATATATTATTATAGAGTCATAATTTCAAAAGTAAAAAAAAGTATTTGAATGCCATCAGCTACAGTCGAAACTACAAGCAAAATTGTAGCATTCAAAGCAGGTGACGTTACCACTGTACCAACGTTACATACATACGATCTTATTAAAAATAAAACAAGATGAAGTACAAAAGGTATACTGTACTTTGAGGTAATTGCGCCAACAAAAAAAAAAGTGCTCTTTATATGCGTGGTTGCCAAAAGAGCACTTTTAGCTAGTTGGCGCAATTACCCTGGACTTGATGCAATTACCCCAAGGTACGGTAAATTTTTTTTTTCCAATTTTGAGCCATTTTTTACCCCTTAAAAACCATTTAAACTGGCTTTAAATATCCATTATAAAAACGGTTTATGAAAAATCCAATCATTTGAAATTCCTGGCACCGCTCTGCAACTATTACTTTCAGGAGACTTAAAGTTTGAAATTATGAAGACAGACAGACAGTCAGACATAGTGCTTTTCATATATTAGACTAGTGGGGGACGCCCGGCTTATATTAATATTATAGAGTCGTGATTTTAAAAGAAAAAAAACTTGAGTGCCAACAGCTGGAATCGAAACCGAAAGCAAAGCTGTAGCATTCAAATCTGGTGACGTTACCACTGTACCAACGTCACACGCACATGAACCGATTAAAAATTAAGATTAAAACTTAACTAAGGTGAATATACAATATAATAATTTTTTTTACATTTTGACCACGTTTTGACCCCTTCAAAACTATTTTTTAATTCAAGTTTCGGAGGAGATAGAGTTTGAAAATATTGAGACAGACAGAAAGACAGACGGACAGACAGACAGACATATAGCCTTTTATATATTAAATGATGAAAACTTTTGCATCTTCGTAAATTTTATTTTTTATTCGATAGAATGATTAAAATTGATTAAAAAATGATTTAAAAAATAATTTAAAAAAATTATTTAAAAAATGATTTAAAAAATTATTTACAAAAATGATTAAAAAATGATTTTAAAAAATGATTTAAAAAATCATTTAAAAAATTATTTTAAAAAAATGATTTTAAAACATTATTAAAAAAATTATTAAAGAATGAGTTTAAAAAATCCCAGGCAATAGCTACGAACATGCAACATTTATTCATCATTTTTGTCGAAATTAAATACCAACCGTTTAATTAAATAGAGACATCTATATAAATAATATATATATGTGTGTGTGTGTGTGTGTGTGTGTGTGTGTGTGTGTGTGTGTGTGTGTGTGTGTGTGTGGTAATCTCTTTGGCAATATTTATCGTAATCATGTTCCCTCTATATATCTATCATTTCCAAAAACAAAAATAAAACAAAATGAGTGTGCACCATTACGTGTTCATTGTGATTTCATCAATTAATCTTGACAGCAAAGATGCTTCTCCAGTTTCCTCTAAGTCCTTGTGTTGGAACGTATGTGAATGTTTGTTAGTGTTTGTGAATGTTTGTTAGTGTTTGTGGATGTTAGTTTTGGGTTGTTTTTTGTTTTTTTTACAAATAAGTGTTTTTACGAGTGCGTGTGTGAAAGCGTGTATTACGTGCTTTATTAGTGTGTGCTTGTTCGCAAAATTATGTGTGTTTGCTTCTGGATTCACGTGTTTTCGTGCGTGTTTATGTAAGTCTGTGCTTAGTTTGGAGTATGTCGGCGTGTTTTATGTATATATCTGTATATGTGTTGCATATGTACATTTATTGTTCGTTTGTATTTCCGTGTAGTATACACATCAGTGTATACTTGCTATCAAATAGCGACATCGTCGATGGTAAAATATTTGCACTTGGTTTCACCCTCCTCGATTTACAAAAGTACTTTCGAAAAAACACGTCATTCTTCATAGCAATACGTAAGTAAGATTAAAGATAAAACTAATAGTGGGGGGCCGTGGGTAAACGTAATCAAATCGAGTCGAAGGCAAATATACTACAGAAAATAACTCTTCATTAAGGAATCACAATAATTTTGGAACCGCTCTTAACATTCTCTACTAAGAAAACAAACCTACTAATCAAAACTGAAAAGAAACAGCATAATTTGGACAGACAAATGCAATATCAATTAAGAAAAGTCGTTACAATTTCAATGAACCATCGCTCAATAAAGTGTATGCGAAATCAATCAAAACCTAAAACCGTTAAAGACTAATCTTAGAACGAGTTTATTGATTTATCATTTTTATTATTATTTATAATAAACGATACAATAATTTGACATTTATAATTTTTTTTTAATTTTTATATAAGACGATACATTATTTTGATACATATCACGTTAATTATATTTATTATTAATCGATACAATACTTTGATATTCAAAATTACTTATAATAGACAATACATGAATTTGTTTTTTTTATTATTTAAATTATATTTATAATAGATGATACAATAATTTAATATTCATCATTTTTATTAATATTTATAATAAACGATAGAGTAATTTGACATCCACAATTTTTATGAATAATAGACGATAAATAATTTGACATTTTCCTTTTGATAACTATAATAGATAATACAATAGCTTGTTATTTATCATCTTAATTATATTTATTATAGGCGATAATTTTTTGTTTGTATCTATAATAGGCAATATAATCAATTCATATTACTTATTTTTATTGATATATGTATAATAGACGATGCAATCAATTCTATATATATATAATTTTATTAATCTTTATAATAGATGATATGTTAATTTGATTTTTCATTTTATTAATATTTATAATAAATGATACAATAATTTGATATTTTCATTTTTAATTTACATTCACGATTAATTATTGTACGATTTTTATAATTGACGATACATTAATTGTATATTTTATTGTAATTATATTTTAAATAGACGATACAAATATTAGGTATTTTTCTTTTTATAAATATTAATAATCGATGGTACTATAAATTCTATATTTATCATTTTTATCGGTATAATAGACGATAACTTCATTTTTATTAATGATATACGTTACAGTAACTTAATACTTTACATTTTTATTAATATTTTAATTAGCGATACACGTGTTTGTATATGCCATTTTTATTATTTTTTATAAAAGACAGGACAATAATTTGAAATTTATCACTTTCATTACTATTTATTATAAACGATACCATAATTTTATTATTACATTTTTATTAATATTTACATTAAACGATACATTGCTTTTATATTTATCTTTTAAATTATTTATTTTTTATAGACGATACAATAATTTTTCATTTTAAATATATTCATAATAGATGATACAATAATGTAATATTTATCATTTTTATTAATATTCATGTTAGACGATACAATAATCTAATTTATCATTTTAGTAATCTTTATATTAGACGATACAATCATTTGACATTTTTCTGTTTATTAATTTTTATAATAGATGATATGGTAATTTCATATTTATACGTTATTATTAATACTTATAATAGATAATATAATAATTTGATATGTTTTATTTCAATTATATTTATAATAGCCTATTAAATAATTTTACATTTTACTTTTTATCAATAATTATAATAAATGAAACAATAATTTGGTATTTATTATTTTTAATCATATTTATACAGCCGATTCAGTATTTTGATATTTGTCATTTAAACTTAATTTAAAATAGACGATGTAATAATTAAATATTTTTCATTTTGAAAATATTCATATAATACATATATTTGTATATGTTTATACATTTATTTGATTTTTTTATTTTATTAATATTTCTAATAGATGAGTGCAAAATTAATATTTATCATTTTTAATTATATCTGAAAAGATGATACAATAATTTGATATTGATCATTATTTAATATTTATGATAGGCGATTGATTAATTTGTTATTTTTTATTTTATATATTTAAAAAAGACGATACAATAATTTTATATTTTTCCTTTCAATTGTAATTATCCGAGTTCATACAAAAATATATTTAGCGTTTTGTTTAATATTATCATCGATAATAAAATCATGACATATTTATCATTTTTGTTGAAATACGAAACATTATTTTGATATTTTTCATTTTAATTATATTTATAATAGATGATTCAATAAGTACATATTTATCATTTTCAATATGTATAATCTACGATGCTAGCAACTATATTTATCAATTTTATTAATCTTTATAATACACGATATATTATATATTTCTTATTATATTGAATATTTTAATATATGATACTATCAATTCTATATTTATATTTTTTTTGGATATTTATAATTTTTTGGGGATATTTATAATTTTTTTTTTTTGATATTTATAATTTTTTGAATATTTATAATAGACGATACAATCATTTATATTCATTATTTTTTATTTATATTTATTATTGACGTTGCAATAACTTGATATTTTTCATTTTTATAAATTTTTATAGTAAAAGATACACGTTTTTATATTTTTCATTTTTATTATTATTATTTATAATAGACGATATTCATCAATTTTATTAATATTTATTTATTATAAGTGGGTTGCAAAAAATATAAACATAAAATCTAGTTAACTATAAAAATAATTAAACAGTTTTAAAATGTGGATATTTTACATATGATCGGTTTTGGTTGTTTCTGTTTTACGGCATATCAACCCTTTTCGGGTTATTTAATGCTGAATCGAAAATTTTGAATAGAATATATTTGTTGTTTTCAAGTCGGTTTCTATTTAACCCATAGTTGGAACCCTAACAGGTACTACCACTCCGGGTCAGAGTGGACCTGGGAGCAATGGTAATTAAAGGGTTGCTCCACACTCCCCAAAGCCCGCAAGCTGGGGCCTCACCACTGGATATAGTTGAAGGTCATATCCAGGACCCCCATTGAGGGACTTTTACCCTCTGCAGTGGCAGTCGGTGTATTCTAATGCCCCACTGACAGGGCCTTTACATATGATATATATATATATATATATATATATATATATATATATATATATATATATATATATATATATATATATATATATATATATATATGAGAGAGAGAGAGAGAGAGAATATATACAACGAAAGAACCCAATAGCTGAGATAGCCGAAACGTTTATTTTTTAATCGGCGATGATCAAAATAGAAAGCATGCAAACACGGAAGATGGCAAATGGCAAATTGCATTTATGAACGCACGGTGGAGCAAACATAAAAATAGGAGTGTAAGTTTACTGTAGATGTGAATATGTGTTCTTTTTTTCTTTTTCTTTTTTTTTCGTAAAAGTTGTTTTGTTAAATGTTTATGAACAGTAAATATTAGTTGTCTTTGTTATGAGAACAGATCTTGTGTTTTTGTCTCAGGCCCATCGCCGAGCTAAATAATGTTTCTTAGCTTAGATAAAATTTTAATTGTAAGAACTGTTCGTTTATATATAGAAGAATAGAATTCCGTTATATGAGAATATGCAAGCTCAGCCAATGAGAATTGCCAAAGCGGGGAATGGAAAGATAACGGTGTGTTTATTAGCATATGGGACAGTTAAGAAGGGTGCCTTGAAAACATAGTTATAATGTGTGTATATATATATCCCCATTGTAGACTGTAGGCGGTACAGATTGTAGATATAGGGGGGAA
This sequence comes from Euprymna scolopes, assembly GCF_053919585.1. NCBI lineage: Eukaryota > Metazoa > Mollusca > Cephalopoda > Sepiida > Sepiolidae > Euprymna > Euprymna scolopes. The sequence continues at coordinate 92,055,962 of NC_136498.1, forward strand.
ATGCGAACTACTTCCTCTAAAAGTTTGGCGATCGTGTTAATGTTTCTTTTAGGATGCAACGTAGGATTTTATTATAACGAATAAATGTGTCTAAAACGACGTTATAAAGTTATATTAGACGGTGACTAACAGTTTAGACATAATAAATTTGTATGTGGCATCTGTTGTTGAAAACCTACGGTAATTTGTTCCAGAATGGAATTCCTGCAATCAAGGTGTTATATACAGGATGATATAAGAATTTCATATTTTCCATATTTAAAATAGACGATACAATTATCTCATATTTTTTTTACATAGGCATCACCACTTATCAAGGCCCAGGGGTCACTCGAGGATAAGGGTTAAAGAGTGTACAGTAGTCAATTTGTCAGTAATGGAAATTCAGTAAATTTGTTAACTGAAGGGGAACGGCTAATCAGAACCTGTTTACATTGGACTTGAAGACAACCATATTATAGTCACCTGGAAAGCAGGAAAACGGAAGACAATTCCATAGGCGTGCAGTTCTAAGAAAGAAGCTTTGTTCATGGAATTTATGTTTAGGTTTAAGCAAGATAAAGAGTGGGAGAATTATTGATAGTGTTTTCAGCTAGACGAGTGTTTCTTGTGAAAGTTTGGCGAGGGGCGACCAGAGATTGAAGCTCAGTCGAGCACTTGCTATGAAAATAACGATAAAGCGAAGACAAACTCGCTACATCTCTTCTGTTAGAAAGAGGTTGCAGGGAAGAAAAAAGGACATCTCCTATGAGACTACGAAGTCTATTTTGAACCCTATCAAGGCAGGATAAGTCCTTTCTAGCAGATGTGGCAACAGTACTCCATCCTTGGACGAACTTGGCTCTCATATAGATAGAGAATTGCATCATCAGTGAGATATCTACTGGATCGATAGAAGGATCCCATCATTTTTCCAGCGGCTTTGGCAACAAATTTGATGTACGTATTCCATTTCAGATCAGGAGTAAAGTTCAAGCCCAGGAGCTTGTCAAAACATGACGCCTCCCCAAGACGAGAGCCATTCATTTCAATTGATGCCAGATGGGGACCAGAGCGTTGATGATGTAAAGATAGAAGCTTGGTTTTAGATGCATTAAAAGATACAGTCACTCATTTCTCCATTGTACCACGTGCTCAAGATCAGAGAAAAGAGAATCGGAGAGAACTTGGTCGTTTACTGTCTTAGATGTGCTACCATAGATGGTAGTGTCATCAGCAAAAATGTCTACGAATGATGTAAGGATGTGATTTGGAAAATCCTTAATGCAAATCAGGAAGAGAGTTGGGCTCATGGTGGAACCCTGAACGATTCCAGCATTAATACTGTGAGCTTCTGATTTCTGCCCATCAATTAATACTCTTATGACCCTATCAGAGAGAAATTATTTGATAATTGAGAAGACATTTCAAGCGATACCATAGCTGGAGATCTTGTGAAGTAAACATTTATCCCATGCCCTATCAAAGGCTTTTGATATGTCAAGGGCAATTTCCCTAGAAAAGTTGCCTCCGTCGAGAGATTCGCTAATCCTATGAGATATAACTTTGAGCAGATCTGCTGTAGATCTAGCAGAACGAAATCCATATTGCGTGTCACTAAAAAGGTTATTTCTGTTGAGATGATTGATTACTTAACACAGATTCCAGCAACTTACTCATGACGCACGGGGGATTTATTGGCTTATACTAAGAGGGAGATGAGCGGTCACCTGAATTCTCAAATACAGGGCAAACTGATGGGATTTTCCAGGGTGATGGAAAGCAATTCTCTTTAAGACAACGTTTAAACAGTTTTGTAAGGATGGGCGCTAGTTCTGGTTGAAGTGCTTTGAGTACTATAATTGGAATACCGTCAGGGTCGGTTGATTTACTGGAATCAAGATTTTTGATTAGCTTGGCAACATCACGTACAGATATATGTATATCACATAGTGTGTTTTCCGATACAGGAAGAAGTATTGGAGGTTGGCGGCCTTGGTCGCAAAGGGTAGAATTAGCTGCAAATTTCTTGGCAGACAATTGGACTGTCTGATGTTGACGAGATTACCTCAGGTCCATTAATGATAGTTGGGATAGAGCACACGTTTCTGTTCAGGATTCTGTTTGCTATTTGCCAAAACTGGTGGGAACCAAGCCGCTGCTCAGCTACTTTGGACTTGATGGACTGAGCTTACAACTCTCTTGTGTTCTTTATTACTTTTTACAATGGTTGCTGGCAGTCCTGAAAGTAGCTTTAGTCTCAGTACATCTATTACGTTTGAACAAATGGAAAAAAAGTGATTTCTGTGCGCAATGGCAGCAGCACATTCTGTAGAGAACCATGGCTGGCTGTTAGGTTTTCGCTGGAACTTTTTCGGGGGGAAGGAACAGTCAATACCTACAATTAACTATTCTGTTGGGTCTGATACTATAGAGGACACATCCTTTTAAAACATGGAAGGCAGAGGTAGATCTGATATAAATGTACGGAAGCTATCCCAGTCAGCTATAGTGTATCGATATACTGTACGATGGAGAGGTACGTCTGAAGACGTTTTTACGTTTCATTTTTTTCTTAATTGATACAACAGAGTGGTCGGAAGATCCAAGAGGAGACAGAACGGAAACTGACCATAGTTCAGGGCAATTTGTGAGAAAGAGGTCTAGTAGACTTGCACACTGGCCCTTAGAGTAAGGCACACGGATGGACTCGTGAACAATCTGAGTGGGGTCATAAGCAATGGAGAAATCGTGACAGAACCTATCCTCATCATCGGTCTTGTTTGAGTGAGTTAACCATTCCACATTGTGGAGATTGAAGTCTCCACATACGTGAATGTTAGCTGAAGGATATGCAGATAGAACATGGTCAATTTTCTCAGATATGCTTTTAAAGATAGTACCCCCGCTGTTATGGGGGTGATAGAGAGTAAATATAAACGCAGTAGTGTGAGCTAGTGCAACCCGGAAGCACATATAGGGTAAATTAGGATCTTTGGAGACGTCCCTACCACATGGAAAGCCAACTTTAATAGAGGCACATATTCCATGCCCATGGCGATCTTGAGGGTCAGCTTTGGAAATTAAATTGGAGTATCCTTTAATTACGAACTCATCTAGTTACGAAATCATGAATACAAATGTTCGTAAATAATTCATCATAGTCTGTCCTAGTCCAGTTTCGCTTTGGAATAATAGGTCTGGTTTAGTCTCCTGTAACTGTGTTTCAACCTCTAGAAGGTTAGAACGTAGACCCCTGATATTGGAGAAGGAGACATCGTAGTGGGGTTTTATGTTGGAAGTTGAAGATCCTGGTTTAATCGTATATTTTTTCTTGAAACTTTTCATGGTGGAGTTTTTTTTTATTTGTGGACTAGGTTACCAAATGGCAATACAGCAGCCCAAGTATTTTACACCTGCTGACAGGACAACCTCCTTAGTGGTTAATCCAATATTCGGGGCCCTGACTATCAGGCGGATAACGTCAGTCTATCATTTTTAATATTTATAATAGACGATATAATTTTTGACATTCTCCCTTTTAATATTAATAATAAATAACAAAATAATGTCATATTTATTATTATTTATTAATCTTTATAATGTAATATTGTGATACTTGGGCTGTGATCAGAGCGTAGTATCTGTGTTAACTGTGGCAAACAGGGCCAAGGTTCAAAACATTATTATTATTACTGTTGTTGTTGTTGTTATTATTATTATTATTATTATTATTATTATTATTATTATTATTATTTGATTCGAACGACAGCGGGTTGCTGAATCATTTATTATGATTAGAAAAATGAACAATTAGTTTGGGAAAAAGTAATTGGCAGCAAGTTTTAATATCGCTACAAAAGGAATGAGAAAATAGAAAATGGATGTAAACATGAGTTTTGGCTTGCATAAACATATAACTAGATTGGGGTTGCATCAGCTGTTGGTCTAAGACATGTAATGAGATGTAGATTTGGGGAGATTATAGTCAGTCGTTATCTGGACATCAGAGACTCAATGGGAGTTGGTCTCTCTATAACGCATAAATGTTCGTAAATAATTCAGGTATGTGTTGTGTTATTTATATCTGTTTAAAAGAACTGTCTGTATAAAACTGTTTCGATACATCCACGGCAATCGTTTTCTGTTAGAACTGTTGCATAAATGTTAAAATATACACGCTATACGATTAACTAAATGATACGACGTATATACATACACGCATTTACACGTACATGAATATACAGATAAAATATAAACCCAACTATTCAACATGTACGTCGTTATGGAACATATTCATATACACAACGTAACATACGTCTTTTTGGTGCCGTATCTAACAATAATAGACAATGCATTTATATGATATTTTTCATTTTAATTATTTTTAATAGATGTTACAACAATTAAATATTTGTCATTTTAATTAATTTGATATTTATCATTTTTATTAATATATATATAAAAACAATACAATAATTTGATATTTATCATTTTTATTAATATATATATAAAAACAATACAATAATTTGATATTTATCATTTTTATTAATATATATAAAAACAATACAATAATTTGATATTTATCATTTTTATTAATATATATATAAACAATACAATAATTTGATATTTATATTTTTATTTATATTCGTAATAGACTATATGGTAATTAGATATACTTTTTCTTTATAACAGACGATGCAATATTTTGATATTTGTCATTTTATAATATTTACACATAATATGTATTTATTTAGTGAATTGTTCATTTAAATGGATTGTTTTTTAAAGTACTTTTGAAAGAAGAGTTATTTTCCCGAAATATTACATTATACGAAACGTACTTCAAGCCACATTTGAAGCTAGTAAAATTTCTCATTATTAAGTTGGTGCAAAAATAATGTCGTTCAACTTCATGTAAAAAAAACGGTATTATTTTGCACTTACCTAATAATTTTTAAAAACTGTACTAATATTAACAAAGGTAAATAAATTTTAAAAAGTATCTTTCCCACTTGTATTTCGGATTTCGTTTTCAATCCGTTTATGTCTGTTACATCTATTTAATCAACTTGTCGCTATAAATTATTTTACCCATATATATATATATATATATATATATATATATATATATATATATATATATATATATATATATGTTGAACAATGTTATTTTTTAAGTGTTTAAATGCTCATGGATTTAAATCAAACGGTGACGAATAAGGATAACATGCTTTAGTTTCGATTTTAACTGATGGCACTCGAGTCCTATTATTTTTTACTTTTCAAATCACTATTGTATAACATTGTATAACACAGTAATTAATAAAGTATTGGCTCTGTAATGATAAATATAAAATCTGCATAAATTAAAATATTATACGTAAGCATATTTTACGACCGAGCAACACCAGGGAGCATGCTAGTCGATTAAAAATGGGGGAATAGATATTTGTAAAAAAAAAAAAAAAATGCCTGAATATAGTACTTTGAAATAAAACGTGCGTTGTGAATTGAATTTCCAGCTTCTGAAATACTCAAATGTCGCCACCTGATAATCAGTCACATGAGATTTGTAGGCTGATATAACCTGTTTTCCTTTTTTTCTTATACCCAGTAGACATTTCACCATCTGCTCTAGTCGTTGATCAGTTTTACTTTTTGAACACAAAAATCCAGATTCACTTTTGGGTTAAACTAAATAAACACAGAGTGCAAGGGGGTTTATTCCTTCAATAATGCTTTATATATATATATATATATATATATATATATATATATATATATATATATATATATATATGTGTGTGTGTGTGTGTGTGTGTGTATATAGAGAGAAAGAGATAGAGAGAGAGGGGGAGGAGGAGAGATAGACGTATGATTATATAGATATATACGTATGATTATAATGAAATATATAGTTTAATGTATATATTCATTTTTCCAATTGCCGCAATTAATTAAGCTCAATAAAAATGAATTTACACTTTCAGAGCAAATATATATTCATACCATACTCATATGATTTCATTCTAAAGTATTCCACGTTTTCCACGTGCTTCGTTGAATTGTGGAAATTACTAAACAACTCATCAAAGACGGATTTATGTTCCTCAGAAAAATACAATGTTGGATTTTTTTTCTTGAGTTAAAAAGGATAAAAATTGGTTTTAGAAAATAGAAATCCTTAAAAGGCATAAATGTAAAGATCTTGTTATATAATTTATTACATCTCTTCTGGAGAAAAAGCCGTCGTAATTCAGAACCCAGAACGATACTTAAATTTATATATCGACCTATTTGATCTGTACAAATTTCTGCATTTTAGTACTTGAATTACGAAAATGTTCATATTCAGGACTTCTAAGCATTTCGATTTCCTTCCACCAATTTTTATACGAGAGGCAGAAAGGTCGGAAATGCATAAAAGAAATTTACAAGAATTACTTGTTAGTATAAAAAGGAAAACGGATATAAATAAAATGCTTGATAGATAGTTACGAACTAATTTGATTGAGATAAACATTTTAAACAACTATATTTCTTAATTTGTATATATATATATATATATATATATATATAATTTTAATCACACATTATATATAGAGTACTTTTAGATGCGACGAACGTTAAATTTACTCCTCAATTTTCTTTTGTTGATTATTTGGCAACTATCTGTTAATTAGAGTGCAGCTTGGTTTGGCAATTCCTCGTGTGGTTCCAGCTGGATGGAACCACACACTTATTTATTGAGAGAGAGACATTTGATACATGAATATTTTCACGAAAAGAATCTGTTCATTGGCCACCTTATTATTCGTGCGGTTGAATTCTATTAAATTATTTTCTTTCGGACTATGTAAAACCCATGTCTACGCTGATAACCCAGACACGATAGAATACTTGGAAGATTACACTCGACAGACAAAAAGACGGCCTAATTTAATGTGTAAAGTGTGTGCAATTGGTGCTCTAAATTACGCCGTGCACGTAAGTCGCATAGCGATATGACAGGAATTGTATTTAAATTATAAATGCCGAATATGAATCTTTGGAATTTTGTGGTTTATTTTAATTCAAAGTTCGCCGCCTCTAAAACTAAGATACTCAATATATATATATATATATATATATATATATATATATATATATATATATATATATATATATATATATATATAAGTTATAAAATGTATATGGCGATTAAGCTACACTGAATATTCAGCGTTTCATCCACTCTAGGACTCACCAGGCTTAATCGCCATATACATTTTATAACTTACTAAGTAGCTCTACTTACGTATTGAGCACTTTTGAAGTAAATACTAAAAGTTTACGCATAAATCTATACTTTCGTATATTAATTTTATGTGAGTAAATTAAGTAATATATATATATATATTAACTAAAGGATTTAGTAGTTAGAAATATGGTATCACAAATACACACATGCAACGTTCAAACTGCCGATCGTTGAATACTCGCTGTCTGATTATATGTTCGCTGGTTTGGCATTTATATATTTATTTCCTTTAATACTTGCGGTGATTGACTTCGTGACTTCGGGGTGAGCGAATTTCTCGACGAGGAGCAATTATCATTTCCTGCACTGGTGATTGCGTAAACGTGAAAGAATAGAGTTGGTAAATACACAAATAATTTTTTATATTTATTTAGAAATGTATAGATTCTCTCTCTCTCTCTCTCTCTCTCTCTCTCTCTCTCTCTCTCTCTCTATCTATCTATCTATCTATCTATCTCACTATGCGTGTGTGGAACTAACACAAAAATCTGATGTTATTCTGCATTGAATAATAAAAATATTATAGTCAGACTCCTTGGAATATTCCAAATATTATGCCGAGATAGCTAGTTCAAAATTATTAAACACTTTATGCGATATGTAATTTGTTAATGAAATGAGTTGTAATATGAGTTGTAAAACACGTTAGTTTTTCGTGCGATCGTTTTGGTGGCATTTATGCTATAAACTCTCTTAATCTCCTTTCGGTAATTTTTATTTACTGGACTTTTCAAATTCATGTTTGCCTTCTAAAATAATCTTTTCTCAGCTATTTCAAATATCCAATGCTTAGTTTTTATATTTGCTTGTTCACCGTGTGTTTTTCTCATCTTCCCAGATTCGATTCCACAATTCAAATACTTATTGCTCAGCAGGGAATTCTCTAAACTCGGTGGTTCTTTCTTCAAGTACTGTATAACATTACTTTCACTCAGTTTTTGTATAATAAACTACTTTCTACAAATCTCGTTTTTCTAAGTAACGCATAACTTTCCGTTTTTGCCCTTAATTTTTTATATATTTTTCGGTCTCTTCAGAAATTTGCTTTTTAAAATGCATTTTATACTTTTCTTATAACTTTATCTTTATGGTTCATTTGAAAGTCTAAACTTTTATGTGTCTTTATTACAATTTGAATTGTATAATTGCGTTTATAGTGCGAATTTTATATTATTATTAGTATTATCCCTATTATTCATAATATTAGCAGTAGTAGCAGTAGTAGCAGTAGTAGTAGTAGTATTACTTTAATTACCCCGCATTGTTTGGGTGCCAAATAAGTTGATGATAAATTATATTATTGAACGGCCTTTCGGGTTTCGAATCTGGTTTTGGATATACTTTTTACATCTATTTACACTGAAGATTCGTTATACAACGAAACAGCTGTCTATGAATAACTATAATTTATTTAATTATCTCTCTTATTGCCTTTCTCGATCTTCATATATATATATATATATATATATATATATATATATATATATATATATATATATATATACTAGCATGGGTGCCCGGCCTGCTAGGGTGTTTGGAGGTGTATGCTGAGCAAAAAAAAAAAAATACAAAAAAAAACGGTTAATTTTTGTAACTTTGACCCCTATTATGACCCCCTTAAAATTTATTGGTTTGGGTTCAAATGAAGTTATTAAGTTAGATCCATGTCCAAGGAACCTATATCTAAGATTTCAAGTGTTTAGACCAAAAATTGTCGGAGGAGTTTGGTACAGTTCTCAAAGGTCAAATCGTTGAACTTTGACCCCTTAACAGCCAAATTTCTGGCCGAAACCCGGTCACATAGATTTTTCCAAATCTCAATAACCTGTATATCAAATTTCGAGTCTGTAAAATAAAAATTGAGAGAGTTATTGTGTAGGGAAATGTACACAGATACACAGACATGTAGAGAGAGAAAGAGAGAGAGAGCAATGTACAGGGTGGATCGGTAAATTTGAAAAGACGACATGATTCTATTTTTGTTTGATAAAACCCGGTTTTCGTTGAAGACCATCTATTAGTTAGCCGGTTGTGTACAAATCCCAAGAGTGATAGGAGCCTTCTATCATGTCTGAAAGTGACAAATGTTCAACGAGCGAGATCGGAGATGCACCACTGTACAACTCCTGCTCTCTGCCGATCCAAGTTATGACAACACGACCATTACCAGTACCCTCAAAATGCAAGTCCGGACGATTCCACGTTTGAGGGCACAGCTCAATGCATTGGGCGACACACTATTATGGTCTTTGGGTGTGGCCTCAAGTGAGGGCCACATCATGCAACCTCACATCTTCGAAGTCGGCTTGAAAATCAACACCAAACTGTGCCTGGGTGTGCTGAAGAGGGTGATAATCTCCTGGTGCAATCAGGTGGTTGTTGACAGACCCTAGGTGTGTAGGACTCCGCGCCGGCCGAAAAGTTCAAAGTGACCACGCCTGGCTTCAGAAGGAATTCTATTTTACCCTTCTCCCATTGGCCCCTCTCCTTGCCCGACCTCAATTTGCTGAACTACTTTGCGTCGTCATACGTTGAGGACATCCACAACATGACCTCCCACAACATCAAAGCCAGGCTGATCGCCGCTATCCGCCGAGTATTCGCCAAGCTCCCGCCGGTGCTTGTGGAAAAATATTCTATGTTTTAAAATAAAACAGTAGTGAATTTTTTTAGAGTTACTATTTTATCGTTTTACCCCAAAACGATATGTATACGGAAAACGACGTATGCTAAGAGCAATGTATTCTGATAGCATTAAAATCTGAGAGCAATGGCTATTAAAGAGCAATATATTATGATAGCAATTTTTTCTCAGGGAATATAGTGTAAGAGCAATGTATTATAAGAAGTATTTTGAAAGCAATGTATTCTAAGAGCAATGTACGCTGATAGAAATTTATTCTGAAAGCTATATATTCTAAGAGCAATTTATTCTAAAAGCAATATATTTTACGAGCAATGTATTCTAAGAGCAATGTATTTTTGGAGCAATGTATTATAAAAGCAATTTATTCTATCAGTAATTTATTCTAAGAGCAATATATTTTAAGGACAATATATTCCAAACACAATGTATTATATATTATAAGATCATTATATTCCGAGAGCAATACATTTTAAGAATAATATATTTTAAGAACAATATATTCTATGACCAATACATTTCAAGAATAATATATTTTAAGAATAATATATTTCAAGGGAAATATATATTTAAGAACAATATATTCTAAGAGCAATACATGTTAAGAATAATATGTTTTAAGAATAATATATTCCAAGAGCTGAATGTTTTAAGAACATTATATTCTAAGAGTAATATATTTTATGAGTAAGGTATTCTAAGATCAATGTGTTGATAAAAGCAATGTACTTTAAAGTCGATTTATTCCGACAATGCATTTCAAGAGCAATTTATTTTACGAGCAACGAATTTTAAAAGCAATATATTCTAAGAGCAATATATTTTATGAGCAATATATTTTATGAGCAATATATTTTATGAGCAATATATTTTATAATCAATATATTTTATGAGCAATATATTTTAAGAAGCAGCTATTTTAAGAGCAATGTAATTCATAAGCAATATATTTTAGAGCAATGTATATTAGATATTCTAGAAATATAAATAACTAGCATTTCAGCTCGGCGTTGCTCGGGTGTTTGGGGGTGTATATTGAGCAAAAAAAAATGTGGTAGTAAGAAGGCAGGTTCGAACCCGTACCGCGAAGGAGGAAAAGAACGGATGAAAAACGTGACGTCTTTTCTGTTACGACCACCGCCAAACCGGAAGTGACATGGGTTTTAATTAAGGCTAGACAATCCAAAGGAGAGGATGACTTTCAAAAATATCGTCGAAAAAAAGCGACCCCTTTCTGTAGAAAAGTGCCCAGTTTAAGGTGAAGATATTAATGTTTTCAGCCATTTTTTCGATATTTGTCGTCTGAATGGTCGAACTTCAAAACTTGTGAAAATCCGTCACCTCTGTCAAAGTTTAAGGCAGACATGCAAACCTACATAAATCTATATATCTATAAAAGTGAACGTGTCTGTCAGTCTGTCTGTCTGTGTACATTTCCCTACGCAATAACTCTGTCAATTTTTAGTCTATAGACTCGAAATTTGAAATACAGGGTACTGAGATTTGGGAAAATCGATGTGACGGGTGTCAGCCAGAAATTTGGCTGTTAAGGGGTCAAATTTCAACGATTTGACCTTTAAGAACTCTACCAAACTCCTCCGACAATTTTGGGTCTAGACACTTGAAATTTTAGATATAGGTTCCTTGAACCTGGATCTAATTTAATAAAGTGATTTGAGCCAGAAACTATAAAATTTAAGGGGTCATAATAGGGGTCAAATTAAAAAAAATTACTCTTTTTTTTTTTGCTCAGCATACACCTCCAAACACCCGGGCAACGCCGGGCTGAAATGCTAGTACATTTATATATTGGTAACTAAAAATTTTGGACCCAAACCGATTAAAAAGCTTGCCCTATCTCTGAATACCATTTATGTAAAATTTCAAATATTTAGACCAGAAATTTTTGAGTAATTTGGTAGAAACCACATAGGTCAATTTTTTTTGTAACTTTGGCCCCTATTATGACCCCTTAACATTTATTGTTTTGGGCTCAAATCAAGTTATTAAGTTAGATCCATGTCCAAGGAACATATATCTAAAATGTCAATTGTTTATACCAAAAAATGGCGGGGGTAGAGATCTCAAAGGTCAAATCGTTGAACGTTGACCTTTTAACAGCCGAATGTCTGGCCAAAAATGGATTTCAAAAATTTTCCCAAATCTCAGTACCCTGTATATTAAATTTCGAGTCTGTAGACTAAAAATTGAAAGAGTTATTGCGTAGGGAAATGTGCACACAAAGACACACATATACACGGGCACAGTCACTTTTATTATTATTATTATTATTATTATTATTATTATTATTATTATTATTATTATACTAGTATGGGTGTCCGGCGTTGCCCGGGTATTTGGAGATGTATGTTGAGCAAAAAAAAAGTGGTCAATTTTTTAAACTTTGACCCCTATTATGACCCCTTAACATTTATTGTTTTGAGCTCAAATCAAGTTAAGTTAGATCCATGTCCAATGAACCTATATCTAAAATTTCAAGTGTTTAAACTCAAAATTGTCGGAGGAGTTTGGTACAGTTCTCAAAGGTCAAATCGTTGAACTTTGACCCCTAATTGCCAAATTTCTGACCGAAAACCGATCACATAGATTTTCCCAAATCTCAGTACCCTGTATATCAAATTTCGAGTCTGTAGATTTAAATTGACTGAGTTATTGCGTAGGGAAATGTACACACACGGATACACAGATACACAGATACACACAGACAGACAGACAAACACTTTCACTTTTTTAGATATACAGACTAGCATTTAAGCCCGGCATTGCCCGGGTGTTTGGAGGTGTATATTGAGCAAATAAAAAAAGCAGTCAATTTTTTAAAACTTTGTCCCCTAACCTTTATTGTTTTGAACTCAAATCAAGTTATTAAGTTAGATCCATATCCATGGAACCTATATCTAAAATCTCAAATGTTTAGACCGAAAATTGTCGGAGGAGTTTGGTAGAGTTCTCAAAGGTAAAATCGTTGAACTTTGACCCCTTAACAGCCAAATTTCTGGCCAAAAACCGATTATATAGATTTTCCCAAATCTCAGTACCCTGTATATCAAATTTCGAGCCTGTAGACTTAAAATTGACAGAGTTATTGCATAGGGAAATGTACACACACAGACACGTTCACTTTTATAGATATGCTAGCATTTCAGCCCGGTGTTGCCCGGGTGTTTGGATGTGTATGTTGAGCAAAAAAGAAACAAAAAGTGGTAGTAGGAAGGCAGGCTCGAACCCGTACCTCAAAGGAGGAAAAGAACGGGGTAAAACCTAATGTTTATGCCGTTACCACCACCGCCAAACCGGAAGCGACATTTTTTTTAAAATTAAGGCTAGACAATCTAAAGGAAAGGATAGCTTTTAAAAATATCGGCGAAAAAGGTGACCCCCCCCCCCTGTAGAAAAGTGCCCGGTTGAAGGGGAAGATATATAAATGTTTTTAGCCAATTTTTCGATATTTGTCGTATGAAAGGTTGAACTTTAAAACAATACTGATGTTGGTAAAATCCGTTGGCTCTATAGAAAGTTTTAGGCAGACATGCAAATAGACATACATACATACATTTATATATTGGTAACTAAAAATTTTCGACCCAAACTGATGAAAAAGCTTGCCCTATCTCTGAATGCCCTTTATGTAAAATTCCAAATATTTAGACCAGAAATTGTCTGAGTAATTTGGAAGAGACCGCAGAGGTCAATGTTTTTTAATTTTGATCCCTAGTATGACCCCTTAAAATTTATTGTTTTGGGCTCAAATCAAGTTACTAAGTTAGATCCATGTCCAAGGAACCTATATCTAAAATTTCAAGTGCGTAGACCAAAAATTGTCGGAGGAGTTTGGTAGAGTTCTCAAAGGTAAAATCGTTGAACTTTGACCTCTTAATCGCCAAATTTCTGGCCAAAAACCGATTACATAGATTTTTCACAAATCTCAGTACCCTGTATATCAAATTTCGAGTCTGTAGACTAAAAAATTGAGTTATTGCGTATGCAAATGTACACACACACAGGCACGTTCACTTTTATATATATATATATATATATATATATATATATATATATATATATATATATATATATATATATTACGTGCTTATCTTAAGGCACGCATAAATTAAAATTGACTTTATTCTTTTATTTGGTGCATTAATGTTAATATGCCGAAATTTTACAAGTTTATCGTTTTTTCTTTTTCGTTTCGTTTTAATTTTCTATAACAAAAAATATTTATTCATAAAAAGTATTTATTCATAAATACTTTTTTTACAAATACATATTACATGAATATTTCTATATATAAGCGTGTGTGTGTGTGTGTGTGTGTGTGTGTGTGTGTGTGTGTGTGTGTGTGTGTGTGTGTTTTAGAACGGGAATGCATAATAATTAAAAATGGCTTCAGTTTCAAATTCTCCCATTTTCAAGGTAAAAATAAAAATAAATTTTATTTCTCTTTTTTACACACATATTTTTCTTTGACATTTGAACAAAATTAAAAAGTGGCGTCTTTTTTTCTCATGATCAAATTTTAAGATCGGAAGTACTTCTGTTTTAAGGTCGGTGGGTGTTTTTGTTTTACAGCATATCAACCCTTTTCGGGTTATTTAATGCCGAATCCAGTGATTTTCAAGAACAATTTTTTAATAGAATATCTTTGTTTTTTTAGGGTTTTTTAAAGTCGGTTTCTATTTTACCCATAGTTGGGTCTCTAACAGGTACTACCACTCCGGGTCAGAGTGAACCTGGGAGCAATGGCAATTAAAGGGTGGCTCCACACTCCCCAAAGCCCGTAAGCTGGGGCATCACCATTGGATATAGTTTAAGGTCAACTTCTGTTTTTATTATACATATTTAAATATATATTTACTTTTTGAATAGAATAAAACACGAACCGAAATAACTTTCCCCTTATATAAAAAATCGGATGATGTTGCAATATGTTTTTTTTTAATTATAATGGGGTAGTTATTTAATTGCCGCCCACATCGGCAATATTTGGCACAAGGTCTGGAAAGTGGGAACCCCGCAGGCTCCCCTAAAGGAGGGACACTCCTGCAATTTTAAAAATTGCCTGAGTAACCCCGTCGGCATTCCCCGGTCGGGGCGCCTCAAGCAGCAAGCAATAAACTTGCCCCACCGGAAAGCCCGGTGGCAAGGCCTGGGAGGGTGGACTTCCTAGGTATTACCCAGGCGGTGTACCTCAGTTCAACAGGTGCTGGGCCGGTTCCCGGCCCCTCACATGTTAGGCTGAGTGTCAAGTGACGAATCCTTGACTTGTACTACCCTATCTCCCTGCAGCCGAAGCCGCTAGGAGACACATCCCATTATAAAGAAGTATAATGGGGTATCCTCCCTGAAAGTTGTGAGATTCTATTTATAAACGCTGTAGATAGGATCTGACAAAACAAACGAAGTCACGTTCTATTATTAACCAATCAAAAACCAGAATTGCTCCATAAAAATGTATTCTTTTTAGCATTCCAGCACATATTTTTTTCATGTCAACACGGAAGGATTTTTTGCGCTTTGCTTGCAAAAT
>NC_136498.1:92073938-92116438 GCF_053919585.1 Euprymna scolopes
CAATATCCCTTCAGCTCTCTAACTAGCTCTGTGTATTTGCTCTGTTTTTCCTTTTCTTTGATATTCACCCTGTGGTCAGCTGAAACAGCAAAGTCGATTTTATAAATCTTTTCTTTCTTGTAAACTAGCCTGGGTACCCAGCGTTGCTCGGGTGTTTGGGGAGTGTCTTAAAAAAATTGGTAGTAGGCAGAAAGGCTCGAACCCGTACCACGAAGGAGGAAAAGTACGTGAAAAAAGTGATGTTTTTGCCGTTGTATCCATCGCCAAACCGGAAGTGGCGAAGGTTTAAATTAAGGCTAATCAATCGAAAAGATGGAATGACTTTCGAAAATATCGGCGAAAAAAGCGAATCCTCCTCGTAGAAAAGTGGCCAGTTGTGGGTGAAGGAATTAATCTTGTTAGCCAATTTTTCGATATTTGTCGTCCGAAGGTCGATTTTAAAACGATACCTATCTCGTGAAATTCCGTTGCCTCTGTCAAAAGTTTAAGGCATACATACATACATACATACATACATACATTTAAACAGACAGGTAAGATTTATATAAATAGATTATTACGGCATCCTTTCTTCTTGTTTGGTTGGGTTAATCTGTTTGTATATCCATGTCCTAGAGGATTTTGTGATTCTCGTTTTCAAGTACTGTTGCCGGTTTATGCATGTACCATAAATATGTGCGTTCAAGACGCAGGTGTTTGCATAATTCCCAGCACTGCCCTCCTGATATGGTAATGGCTGTTCTTGTTCTCCTTTTGGGGCCAATTTGCAACATTCGCTTACTATATGGTTTATCGTTTTGTCTCTTTGTCGATAGAGTCTGCATTAGTTTTCGATCTTTGCATTGTGCATGATCATGAGTTTTTTGATCTTCTGATCGAGCTGTCTCTGTTCTTTTTTAGTCAATCTTATGAACGGCCCAGAGTATCTTACTAGTGATACTGCCTACGTATTTATAACTTTTATTAGGTTTTTGTTATATAATTTGGTTTCTAAGAGGTTTCGTGTTCTCCTGAGGTTTTCCTTTCCAATTTTCAATTTCATTCCTGTTGCTTTGATGGCGCCTGCTTCCAGAACTCCCTAGTATTTATAGGCGTCGTCTTCCCCTAGTGCTCTTATCTCTCCTTAGTTGGGCAGTGCCATGCCTTTAATCGTCTCCAGTTTTTTATTTCTTATAACTAGTATTGCGCACTTTTCTATACCAAATTCCATTATGATATGCTGGCCGAAAATCCTAGTAGTGGTTAATAGTGTCTCTAGCTATTTTTCGGTCCTTATAAAAAGTTTCAGATTGTCCATGTACATTAGGTTGTTCAGTTTTTCCTCTGTATTGGAGAACTTGTATCCGGCTTGTATCTCAGTATATTGTTAAGGGACATCGTGGTTATGATGGACAGTAATGGTGATAGTGAATCTCCTTGGAGGATGCCTTTTTGTATGTTAATTTCTGTTATGTCAGTTCCAGTCTCCATGTTCCCATTGCGTTTTCAATCATGTTGATGATTCCGCTTGGTATCTTATACATTTCAAGCATTCTATTATCCATGCTTTCGAGATCCTGTCGACGCTTTTTTGTAGTCGATGCATGCCATGGCTAAATTCTTTCTCCTATTTGCCTTCTTCAGAAAACGATGTGTTCCTCTTTTTCCTTTATGCCACCTTTTTATTCCTCGGGAAGAAGTCCACGATTATTCAGAGAGTGGTAGATTTGTTCTCTCAGTTGTACTTTGCATTTTCCACATAATGGTTAAGCTCGTGATAGGCTGGGGCCGTCCATTCTCTCGGTGTTCTTCTGTAGCAGTGTGGTTCTACCTTTTCTCATCCAATCTGGCATGTTTGTTTCCTGTATATATCTCAGGTTTTGCGCTAGCTTTTCTAGTAATGTTGTGAATTTTTTGAACCAGTATGCATGTATCTCATCGTGTCCTGGTGCTCTCCAGTTTGCCATTTTACCTATGGTTTTCTTTACTGATTCCTTGCTGATTTCATTCATTGTCCCTTCTTTGGTTTGTTGTAACTCTTCTCTCATGTTTTTCAGCTATTCAGCATTTCTATTGTGATCTCGTAGCAGTGTCAGAAATTTCGTGAAAATAGTGAATAATTCCACCCCATCTTTCCAAGCTTATAACTCCTCGAAAAATGTAATTCAAGCCCTATTTTTTTTTCAATTGAAGGAGCAAGGACCAAGGTTTTATTAAAAAAAAATTAAAAAAAACAATGTGTTTTTTTTTTTTTTTTTAAGGTTTTAAACTTCGGACTTTACAGGTAAATTTCTAAAAAAGCGATTTTTTTTTGTTTTAAATTTGAATATATTATTTATTGACCTTTTCTCTTAAATTTGTGATATATAAAACTCCCCGACATAATTAATTATTTACTTTTTAATAGACATTTCAAAATGAGAGGCGTGAATTATTCGACCCCCTGTCTTTCCAAGCTTATAACTCCTCGAAAAATGTAATTCAAGCCCTAATTATTTTTTCAATTAAAGGAGCAAGGACCAAGGTTTCATTAAAAAAATACAAAAAAAAGACAAAAAAAAACAATGTGTTCTTATAAAATAAGGTTTTAAACTTCGGACTTTACAGGTAAATTTCTAAAAAAGCGATTTTTTTTTGTTTTAAATTTGAATATATTATTTATTGACCTTTTCTCTTCAATTTGTGATATATAAAACTCCCCGACATAAATTAATTATTTACTTTTTAATAGACATTTCAAAATGGGTGACACTTGGGGGGGGGCGTGAATTTAAAAAAAAACGTTTGTCTAAAATAGTATATTCGGTTTATTGGAAAGAACATAAAATTTCACATTGACCCTGAAAATATCGTAAAAATAGAATCAATAGAAAAATTTTGATAGATTTTTAAAGTTTAAAAATTGAAAAATATTGAGTTCGGAAAATTCATTACTGTTTTAAAAAAAAAAAATATTTCTATTACTTTTAAAACAACTGTAATAGTTTATTTTGGAAGTATAATCCATAAAGAAAATAAATAAGCCACTTTTAACAGAGAAATTCCGAGATTTTTATATTGTATTCGCAGTTTCGTGTTAGGGGTGTCAAAAATTCCGAGAAAAATTCTGATACACCTAGTGATCTCGTCGTTTTTGCCATATCTTACTCCAGTAGAGTTTTGTTTCGGTCGGGTTTAATCGTTCTGTTTTTGTTTTTCTTTTGTTCACGTTTTGGTAGAATTGGCTTTCATTGTTTTCAAATGACCTGTTTTGCTTACACTAGTATCTGTTCTTCAGATGCTGCACTTCTATTTCTTGTTCTCTTTCGGTGGAGGAGAAATCCTTCACGACTGAGACAATTTTTATTTTTGTACCTTTTCTCCACGTTAAAAAACGACCCTGGTGTCTAACTCTGTCCCGTGGGGAGGCATAGTAAATAGGTACACTATCCAATTTATATCTATTTCGTCTCAATCTCCCTTCAATTATTATTATTAGAACTAATAGTAGTAGTAGAAGTAACAACCATGTTATTATTATTATTATTATTATTATTATTATTATTACTAACATTATTATTACTAACATTATTATTACTAACATTACCCGTTAACCGGCGTTGGCCAGTGGAAGCATGCCCCCCCCCCGCGTAAAAAGTTTAAGTACGGCTGTTTTGGTATTGCCCAACCTCCAACCTGCTCATGTTTGGAACGGTTTTCGGAATAGGCACCCTATTTTGTGGGGGGGGGGTCAAAATATCTGCCCCAAATTTAATCGTTGATAATCATTGTCAGTATCCTCACACACAAATACTATGAACCAACCTTGAAATTTTGGGTCTGAAAAAATGTAAATGTAGGGTTCTCATGTATTTTTGTTATCGTGCTGAAATAATAATGTTATTATTTTAAAGCCATTCTTAACATGTTAGAAGAGGGTGTTGTGTAAGTAATCTGTGGTTCCACCTTAAAATTTATATAATCACACGATTACATATTCAATAATAAGCTTGTTAAATTTTCCCTGTATAAATTTTGTGAAGCATTTATAATATAGACACACTTGTTCATGTCAAAATGTAGAAAAAAAACTTATGTTTACATCAAGCGAGATATCCGTGTTGGCCTTTAAGATCCGCTTTTAGTTATAGGGTGTGCGTCGGTCAAAAACAAAAAAAGCATTAAAAATTAGAAAGAAAAGGGGAAGTCTGTAACTACATTGCCCTAAAGCTTCTATTAAGCATTAGTCTTTTTATAACGCAAATATGTCACAAATACGTCGGTAAATCAAAATGTTTTTGGGGGAGAGGGAATAATTTCGCAACTGTAGTTTCTATAAAATAATTTTATGCGCGTAGATTACCCTCACGGTCATTTTTGTAATAAATAGTAAGAATAATGATCTAAACACAATTGTATGTATTAATAAGCGAAAAACTACTTGCGGATAATTGCTATGCGGCATTTGTTGTAAGCATACTATTTCCTCTTTAAAATTATAAAAACTTCGGTTCATAAGATAATGTTTTATAAGATTATAAAAATAAAAATAATGTTCTATCCGTATTGTCTATAATTAAAAGAAAGGCCTAATAACTTCTATGCGTATTGTTTAAAAGCAAAAAAAAAAGTTCTGTCAAAAGTAAATAAAAAGTGTGTAACATTTTTTAAAAAGTGTTTCTCTCTCTCTCTCTCTCTCTCTCTCTCTCTCTCTCTCTCTCTCTCTCTCTCTTGTTGTCACTCTCTCTCTATCTCTATCTAGGTGTCAGTCTATTTACCTGTCTCCCTGTCTCCCTATAAGTCTATGTTATGCTGTCAGTGTCCGTGTGCATGTGTTCACAAAATCTGTCGATCGCCCGCTGATACAGCAAACCGCGAATATCGTGGTTATGTCGTTGTTTCATTTTGCAGAAAACAATAAGGTTAATTGACACAGTAGAAGAATTTAAATAATAAAGTGGGGAAAAGGGAAAATGAAAAGAAAAGAATCCGGTTGTTTAGCGGCCGCGTTTTTTAACCGCTATTCTGTTCGTTTATTCAATAAGGTATATATTCTCGAATAAACGGGTTGAGAGGTAACAACCAATGGGCAGTAAGCAAAATGTGCAAGGGAAAAATGAAAATTCAATGCTTTCTATAGGAGTTTATAATCCAGTTAAAAACGGTGATTGGAGAACATAGTAAGAATGTGGATATATCTTCCGGGTGTAGACTGAGGGCAGGAAGACTGTTGATAGAGAGGGAAAAATAAGGACTGCTTCCTCTGTATCTGATGGCGATAGTCAGATTGCCACTCCTAGGATGCAATATAGGGTTTTAATCTAACGAATGAATGTATTTATAACGGCGGTCAAAAGTAGATGAAATGGCTGATAATAGTTTAGATATAATACATTTGTATGTGACATCTGTTTTTTGTCGGAAATTTGGTCCACAGGGGAATTTCTGCAATGAAAATATTACATATAGGATTATTATCACCATTGTTACGGTTATTATTATTATTATTATTATTATTATTATTATTATTATTATTATTATTATTATTATTATTTTATTATTTTATTATTATTATTTATTATTACTTCATTATTATTATTTATTATTATTATTTTATTATTATTATTTTATTATTTATTATGATTATCCTATTATATTATAATCATTATTATTATCATTATCATTATTATTATCATTATTATCATTATTATTGTTATTATTATTATTAAATATCATTATTATTATTATTATTATTTATATCATTAATATTATAATCATTATTCTTATCATTATCATTATTATTATCATTATTATCATTATTATTGTTATTATTATTATTATCATATTATCATTATTATTGTTATTATTATTATTATTATTATTATTTATATCATTAATATTATAATCATTATTATTATCATTATTATAAATATCATTATCATTAATATTATTATTATATTATCCTTATCAATATTATTATTATTATTATTATTATTATTATTATTATTATTATTATTATTATTATTATTGCAATTCAGGTTTTTCTGTGCCACTGCCATTCTTAGTTGGCTTCAACCGTCGAAATATTGACACGTACAGACTTTATGACTCGTTTCTGTCATTCAATAAAAAACAATAAAAATCATTCTGAAAAATTGCAATCGTCAATTTGCTTCGTTTTTCTTTTTATTGTTTCTTTATTGTTTTTTTTTTTTTAGTCTTTCTACTTTATATATCTGTCTGTGATCGGAAGAAATGATTTGATTGTGAGACGCGACTTGCTTCTTCTTTTTTTTTTCGTCTCAGCTTAATCGAGAGGTGACTTTTGTGGTGTTGCTTTTTGTACATAATTTTGTTTAATGTTTTTCATTTCACCTATTCTAAATTTGAAATTGCGTTGGGTCTCCATCACTGCACTTTACGATGCTGCCTTTTTCTGAAAATAAATAAATGGTTCTTCCGAGCAGTATCCTATACAAATATCGATTCGTTTCACTACGATTGATTTTCGTCTCGTTTCAGAAATATACTTAATGGTGGCCGATCGATAAATGAAAATTCGTTCACCCACACGAAAGTGGGCCTTTGTACCTTTATTTACTTCTGACCAGGTTTGTCTATTCATACGAGGACAACTGAACTGTTTTAGTGCTAGTTAATGCCGAAACTCATTTCAACTGATTATTTGTATTCAATGATTTGAACGCAAGGTGTTGCGTGTTAATACATTTCTTAACAGTTTCAGTGCATAAATGACCCTAATAATTTTGATACGATTTGAACACGGCACAGCTGATTGAAGAGATCGCAATCTAGCGGGTCTGTCAGGTGCTTCATTCTCTGCGTTTTTTTTTTTTTTTTGCTTTTTTTAATATCAACCTCTCAATCTCTAACTGTTCCTTTTCTCACTCCCCTTCTCTCTTTCTCTCTCTCTTTCTCTATCTATCTATCTAGCTAGCTAACTATCTACCTTTCTCTGTCTGTCTGTCTCTCTCTTTCTCTCTCTCTCTCTCTCTCTCTCTCTCTCTTCATTTAAGCTTAGTTAGCTTTAAGAAATCAAGGGCTTTCCTCTGCCTAACACGTAACAATTACTTAACGAGATACAGTAATTTATCTATCTATCTATCTATCTATCTATCTCTCTCTCTCTCTCTATATATATATATATATACACACACACACACACATATATATATATATATAGTAAGTTATAAAATGTATATGGCGATTAAGCTACACTGAATATTCCGCGTTTCATCCATTCTAGGATTCTTCAGGCTTATGCGCATAAGCCTGAAGAATCCTAGTGGATGAATCGCGGAATATTCCGTGTAGCGTAATCGCCATATACATTTTATAACTTACTAACTAGCTCTACCTACGTATTGAGCACTTTTGAAGTCAATACTTAAAGTTTACGCATAAATCTATACTTTCGTATATTAATTTTATGTGAGTAAATTAATTGTATATATATATATATATATTTATATATATATATATATATATATATATATATATATATATATACGAATATTAACTTATAGCTCTCCTATACTTCTCAGAGTTATAGTTTGTAAAGCAATGAGCAAAGTTTACTTGATATATAAGTATCTTCATATAACGATATTCTGACAAACTCCTGTGAAAAGAATTCGAAGACACCCGACGATGATGTCTAGTGATTATTACTCAACCTGTGCATTCTCATCTCAATTTAAGCCGAAAACGCAACAATTTTCCACAATCAACCTGTATAAGACACGATCACGTCGACACCTCGATTTTTGTTAGATCACTGACGTTAAGTGATGTTGAGCTTGAATAATACCAGATAGGTGGAGATAGGTGGAATACCAGGAGCTGTATATGGGAAGATGCAAACGTAAACATTGTCTAATCAGGTTCCCTACCAGGATATTCCTGTGACTGCGGACAATCTACGAATGTAATATTCCGAAAGAAGCCGGCTGAACCCGGCCAGGCAGGAGTGAAACGCCAGGCCAATCTTCTTTCCTATAAAGTGATTACGTTTTACCCAACGTTTGTTTGTCTGTTCGTTTGTTAGCAACTCGCATAGCAAGTTCTGATTGGAATTAACAAAATCGACTAAGAAATCTAGCGGGGGGAGGAGCTCTTCTCTTCCCTACAAGTTTTTTCGCACATAGGAAACGTTGCTATTCCTTTTCTACTTTATGGGTTTTTTTCAAGGCAGTTATTCGAGTGTGGTCTAATATCTATATCCTTTCTACAAAACATTCACAGCAACAACTTGTATGGCTACAACCTTTTTTTATTCCCTAATATACCTGGAACTAAACGGAACTTGTGTGAGTAGAATTGGATTCCAAGAACGTCCCGCTTAATATGTTCCTATAACGATGGAGAGATATATGGTTCATACCTATTGAGTGTGCATTTGTGAAACGTCACTAACCCTATCTGGATGTAACCAACTTTCTCAGAACGAGGAAGTTCCATGGGAGTATAAAATTCACAAGCGCTCCCTAATCGCATGTATATCCCCGTTAGGGGAGATGACGTCGTTAGGTTTTTGTAACTTTTGCAGGGAGGTGTCAACGTCTCCTTAAATACAGTGTCTGGAATTCCCAAATTGGTCACCCATTTTAGTAATGACCAGGCTCAACGTTGCTTAACTTCGGTGATCTGACAGGAACAGGTGTGTCAACGTGATTATGCCGTATTTCATAGCTATTCTAACAATGTTAATGTGATTTAAATTTTCTAACGGAGCTTGAACTCTGTATGAAGAGTCTACCGCCGGTAGCTGTTGCCTCTATACAGCTTGCACTTCCGCAAAAGCAGAAGACTTAATTTATTTAAAGTAATTGATAGTTAATTGGAAATATGCCATGACCAGTATCAGGCCTTTCTTACACCGAGAACATTTGTAAATTAACTATTATTTGTTTTTTGTTTTTTGTTTTTTGGGGTTTTTTTTTTCAATCTGTGTCGACCAGGGGCACGAGACATAACAATGTCAGTAATTTACATTGACCAGGTTGAAGCAAAGCAATTTATTGCTACACGTCCACATTCAAACTGCAAGAAGTAAAAAGGGGACAAGTATAAAGGGGAAAAAACGTAAAAATTGGAACATACAAATAATGCAGATCAAAGGAAATGATTTTACAATATATAAATTACTAGCATGGATGCCTGGCGTTGCCCGGGTGTTTGGAGGTGTGTGTTGAGCAAAAAAAAAAAATGTGGTAGTAGGAAGACAGGCTCGAACCCTTTACGCGAAGGAGGAAAAGAACGTGAAAAAACGTGACGTCTTTGTTGTTACGACCACCGCCAAACTGGAAGTAACGTAGGTTTAAATTAAGGCTAGGCAATCGAAAAGAGGGGATGACTTTCGAAAATATCGGTGAAAAAAGTGAGCCCTACCTGTATAAAAGTGCCCAGCTTAGGGTGAAGAAATTAATGTTTTTAGCCAATTTTTCGGGATTTGTCGTCTTCAGAACGATACTGATCTTGTAAAAATTCGTCGCTAAGGCTAACATGCAAGCATACATACATACATACATTTATATATTGGTAACTAAAAATTTCGACCCAAACCGATTAAAAGCTTGGCCTATCTCTGAATACCCTTTATGTAAATTTTCAAATGTTTAGACCAGAAATTATCTGAGTAATGTGGTAGAGACCGCAGAGGTTATTTTTTTAACTTGACCCCTATTATGACCCCTTAACATTTATTGTTTTGGGGCTCAAATCAAGTTATTAAGTCCAATGAACCTATATCCAAAATTTCAAGTGTTTAGGCCCAAAATTGTCGGAGGAGTTTGGTAGAGTTCTCAAAGGTCAAATCGTTAAACTTTGACCCATTGACAGCCAAATTTCTGGCCGAAAATGGATTACAAAGATTTTCCCAAATCTCCATACCCTTTATATCAAATCTTGAGTATGTAGACTGAAAATTGAGTTATTGTGTAGGGAAATGTACACAGACAGACACCCCCCACACACACACGCGCACACACACACACACACACACACACACACACACACATACACTTTCAGTTTTATAGATATATAGATTTCACTGCCGACATGAACAATCTTTGTAGTACGTGACATCATCAGCAGAAATTTTACATGCCTCTGATTTTTTATTCTCTTTGTACTTCCTACTCATGCTCCCTCTTCTTTGCTCTATTTCAATTTCTCTTCATCTTTCACTTACTCCTATTGTCAATTTTAATATCCTCTTCCCCCTGCTCCTCATTCTATTTCTTCTTCTTTTATTATTATTATCATTATTATTGGCTCACAAAGAGCTTTTGCACAGGTCATCAGAGATCGCTCTCTCTCTCTCTCTCTCTTTCTCTCTCTCTCTCTCTCTCTCTCTCTCTCTCTCTCTCTCAATAACCTGTGGTGTTCCCTGGAAGCTAGGTAACAACAAGCCTCCCCAGGTTTAAAGTTCTCTCCATCTCTTTCGGTAAAATTTGCAAATGAATTTGCGTTATCGCAACAGCCGCTTACCATTGATTTCTCGCTGACAGCGGCCATTGGTCTCCACTGGAATTTAAGTGGTAATAAGCCTTTCCAATGCCCCAGTTCTCTTCGCATTCATCCAGCGGAGGTCTGGTCAGTGCTCTTCCCTCGGTCCTTCTATCCTCTTTGTTCCTTCTCTGCTACTTAATATCACTCTTTTGTGGGGGGCAATGGGAGGGGAACGGGGAGGCGATAGCGAACCTAGAGATATGCAACTTTAATGGTCTTGGTTTCATGTGTCGCTTCTTCATATTTTGTTTCTGTAGTAGTTTGTCTGGCCCGCTCATGTTGCTCACATGTGTCTCCGCATTCAAGGGTTTTCCTTAATATTTCAGCTGTTTTCATTATTATTATTCGTTGTATCTTTTCAACCATACCTCTCATTCCAATTTCTGCAATTCTTTTTTTTAAAGATTTTCGAAATTGTTCCTAGTGCTCCTACTATTATAGGTATTATCCTGATTTTCTTCAGCATCCATATCTTTTTCAGCTCTCTGACTATCTCTGTGTATTTGTTCCGTTTTCCTTTTCTTCGATAGTCACCCTGGAAGAGCAAATTCTACAATTTCTACGATTTCTACGATTTCTTTCTTGTTAATTTTTACAGCATCCTGTCTTCTGGCTTGGATGGATTTATCTGTTTGGATGTCCATGTTCCATAGGATTTTGTGATTTTCGTTAAGTACTGTTGCCGGTTCATGCTTGTGCAATTTGTCTGTGTGTTCGAGATGCAGTTGTTTGCATAATTCTTAGTGTACTGTCCTCCCCACTTGGTTGTGCCTGTTACTGTATTTCTTTTGGACCAGTTTGCTGCATTCGCTTACTATATGGTTTATCGTTTCGTCTCTTTGTCCTCCAAGTCTGCATTATTTTTATTATTATGATCCACTCACTAGAAATTTTTTACATAGGCCATCACCTTCGATCACTGATAAGCAATAATCTGTGGTTTTTCCTAGAGTTTGGGTGACAAAAAGTCGCCAGATTTCCAGTTGGCTTTTATCTCTTTCGATAGCCAGCGCAGAATGCTTCAGATTATTGCAACAGCGGTTTATCTTTGATCTCTCACCCTGGGGTGTAGTTGGGAAATAAGTTTCCCGAGTTTTCAGTGCTCCTGCACTTTTCCAGTGAAGGATTGGTTAATGTTTTCCTTTCACAGTTTTTATAGAGCCTTCACAACTCTTTGATGTGACATCCCATTTAAACTTCATTATTATTATTATTTTTATTATTATTATTATTGCTGTTGTTGTTGTTGTTGTTCTTCTTCTTCTTCTTCTTCTTCTTCTTCTTCTTGTGCCTTTATAACTTCTTTTTATCCGTATTCTTCTCATTCATTATTGCCCTCCCTCTTTTCCTAGTTTTTCGCTTCGTCTTCTTTTCATTAATCTTTTTATTTTTTTTATCATTTTGTATGATTTGACATAATGATATAGGTGTTTGCTAATCGGCGAGGTGGCTGAAGTTTAAATCTTTGCTGAGTCATATGAAAGACTTTTAAAATGGCGCTTGATGAGACCTTGTTAAACTCTTACTATATTAATAAGGGGAGGATCAACGGCAAGTGGCGTAATCTTTGGAATTGAGTGGTGCCTTATCTAGGCCGCCTTCGATTTTAGTCGGCCACTAAGCGTTCTATATTTTCCTTCTGTTTCTTTTTCTTCCCTTGAAAATTTTAGAAGCCCCTGACTTTATCTTCTTTCCTAACTAATATTTTTTTTTTTAATTCAATTTTCACCCCAAACAAGGCACAGTGCCACTTTGAAGCAGGGGGCTACTATTAGGGAATTAATTAGCGGGGTCATTATGAAGGGAGAAGAGTAGAAAGATGTTTGTTAATATTACACTTGAACTTCTGCATATCATTGCAGTTGGGAAAGCAGAATCCCGGAAGGGAGTTCCAAAGACCCGCAGTTCTGGGGAAGAAACTATTGGAGTAAAAGGCTTTCTTGCACCTAGGGATCTCTACTGTAAAGGGATGAGACTTAGTAGCTTGTCGGGTTTGTCGGGGGTAGTTACGTCGGGGAGGTACAAGTGTTTGCAGTTCGTCAGAGCATTCACCATTAAAGTATTTGTAGAACAGGCAGAGGGATGCAACATCTCGTCGATGGGACAGAGGTTGAAGCCTAGATGACAGTTCAGGACCTATCAGGTTGGCGACACTTTTTTGAACCCTGTCTAGGAGCGAGAGACAAGCAGCATATATATATATATATATATATATATATATATATATATATATATATATATATATATATATATATATATATATATATTTGAGAACAATTGAAAACACGTAAAAATAATATAGTAGGTTTCTTATATATGAGAACTTCTGGCCATTTTCTGTAGCTGTCCACTACAATTAGGTAATATCAATGCTCTAGTTGTCCTGCAAAATCTATATGAATTCTAGACCAAGGTTAGTCTGTTATAGGTTATGACTTAACCGTGATTGGTAGGCTTTTGCCGTCAAAGCACAACCTTTGCATGACTGAATCATGGTTTTAACGTCTTCGTCCATCATCAGTAACTACGCATGAAGCTTTTCATTCTGTTTATTCCTGAGTGGCCCATATGTAAATCTTCCATTATTCTTTTTTGTAATGCTTTTAGTATGATGACTACGACAAGGAAAACAGCATATTATTTCCTTGTTTTGACTCTCAGGTATGTACCCATTGATGTCTTATGTTTTTATCTAGAGTTGTGTGGTCCTCGGTTGATTAATTGTGTCTGTGTGGGATATATACTCGAAAGTAAAAACAATTAAAAGAATATTCTGTTGTCGTAGCCCTAAGTATGATTCTCTCGCTGTATAGTAGGGTGTCATCACATCCAGAAAAACTGTCCTGCATTTAATCGTTTCTATTTGTGATTTTTGTATTGTAATAAATTCGTCTTTTTGTACTTTTATACCGTGTGATTATTAAGTGCCAACGCATTTGTTTTTCAATGTTGTGAATTGAATAATACGAGACAACACTTTGCTTTCTATGTAGTTGTTTGCAACGTAACCATTGATGACTCTTGATTGTTGTGGCTTGAGATGAATCCAGAAAAGAATGTAACTCGGCACAAAACAAAAAAAAAGGATTGAACATTTTTTTATTAAGTCCACTGTTCAACAGCAGATGTTCCAGCAGTTTACAAATGACTGGGACAATCAGAAAAAAAACCTTACCTTCTGAACTGCTATTGTAGCAATAGCAGAATTGGTTGATTCGTCAGATGTAAAACAATGATTTAAATAAACTCCGGTGTAGCCTTGGGAAACAATGTTTGAACTAATTTATAAATATTATATCTGAATGAGAGATTTCATATTGGAGAATTTGTTGTTTCGCATTCTGTTCGAGTTATTCATGCTCATTGCCATGATTTGGGGGGATTCACTCAGAACAGAACTTTCTCCTCAAGGATTTCCCCTCGTCTGTTTTGAGTATTTACTGGCGTCCTGCTGCCAAACTGTCTGACGGTCTTCTGGATTGAGTTGGATTTTAATGAAAACAAGCTGTTACTCGTTACGGTTCAATTTTGTTGAGGTGAATCTATTTTGAAAGTTTCTATCGCGTCCACGTGTTCGATTGTGATTGTTCCAAGGAATTTCCATCAGAATGTGTCTGTTTCTACTGTTGTGTAAGTCCTGTACCAACTCTACTATCGCAGGTTTCTTTACATTTCTTTTTGACATACATGGTGGGAACTGCCCATTGACTGGATTCAATTTCGATGCCGATTTTTAGAAGTCTTTCACGCTTCTCATTACTTTTCTCAAATATGGCGAAATGTACATTTCTTCTTTTTTTATCGTTGAGTTCGAGTCTAACTGACATTTGTATGCATTTGTCCAAATTGCATGAGAAAACTTCAAGGAAATTTTCTTTTAGTTCTGACTTTAGATTTCTATCTTCTAATTAGTTTCCATTCTTTGACAAAAAATCCCACAATTCGAATTGACCATCCAATCTGTCCCAAGAGATTTCCTATTTTTTAACACGAACATTTTTAATTTCCTTATTGTATCATATGATGTCAGATTGGTGATTAATTCACCTTCAAAATTTATTTTCGACCAAGTCACCAGTCTGACTGTTTTGCAAGACATGGTAGGTTTATTTAATCTTTTCCATGTATACAAATATATAATTGATAAGTCTGATCCTTAATCAAACTGAAGCTTCACGTTTTTATTTAATATTTTCACCAGGACATATTTACGTATATATTTATCGTCTTTTCCGTTTGTTTTAGGGTGTCATACCTGACTTTAAATTTTGTCTTTTGCTCTACAATGGGAGTTTTATGTCCGATTTTGTTAAAATTCAGGAAAACTTTTGTACGGTGTGTGCAGTATTTACCTCAATGCACGAGTCTGCATTGATAATATGAACTTGGTGGTTACTTAATTTGATTTTCAGTAAATCATCTTTTCTGTGTGCGGGGGTAATAATGTCCTTTCTTTTTAATTTTCTCTGCAGAATATTTGATATTTTATGTATCTTTCTTATTATGCGACGCCATATTCTTTAATATCTATTAATTCCTTTTTAACTCTAACCACTCGTTGACAGTCTTCTGACAACTACTTTAGTGTCAGATTTGGTTTATTTACTAATTTAATTAAAAGTCTGTGTCGAATTTCAGAGTCTTTTGTCGATAGCAATCTTCGTACGACTATCAGGGATTTGAAATCGTCAGCAATCAGTTCAGCTATTGTTTGTTGACTATTGATTTAAATGTTATTCGCCATCTTTTTTGGTTAAATTTAAGTATTTCCACATTTTATGTAATTTTGCCTGAACAGTTTTGTTAAGAGTTTTACGGTTTCAGAAAAAGTCACACGTTTTTTTGCGATAAAATTTAATCAACGAATATGTTGTGTTCTGTTGATCCCAATTTTTGAAGTAATAAGTGGAACGTTTTTGAATCTGTCCAATCGATACAACCAATAATATACAGGTCCTCATATCGTCGGGAGCGGAAATGGAATTATTAATAGCGTCTCATACTGCGTTTTGTGAGAGGGCTATGTTGTTTTCCGTAAATTGGGTTTTACTTGTTTAAGTTTGGAGTAATAAGTTTTTTTTTCTATTGTCGGTACAGTAGCATTTGTTTCTGTTTTTGTTGTTCCAGTAACAGTTTTTGACGTCTTTCCATCATTTTTTGTTGTTGTTTCATCTTATATAGCCTGTCTTTTCGTTTATTTTTTGCTGTTGTTGTATTAGTCTCTCTTCGTTTTTTTTGCTGCAAATCTCTTTAATATTTTAATATTTGTGCCAAAGTCCATTTTAAATCTTCTATTTTTTTATTCTGCACTTTTAAGAAAAGGGAAAATAAAATAAATATGACTTTAAACGCGTCATAGAAACAATTCGCAATTTTCCACATTGAAAAATCTTATTATCTTGTTATTTTTCTTTAGTTATTGCAGCGAAATGAGAGAATATGTATCTCTCTTCCTCCTCTCTATATGTGTTATAAGAAATATAAGAACTGTGCATCTATCACCCTCAGTATATATATATATACATATATATATATATATATATATATATATATATATATATATATATATATATGAAGTCCCAAGCATCTCAGAACAGAACTGTATATGTAGAAATGTTTCCCTCCCTCTCATTATCATCGTCACTTGTGTATTATATAGCCCCAATATGAATCTCCCGCCATACCTCTTTAATATGCACCCCTATGCAACATCAGTTCAATTTTCTGAGTTGCTTTCTGGTCTTTAAAACATTTAGTTGTCTGAGTCTATGATGACGACTAAATGTATTGGGTTAGCCTTATTGGAACACTATCTGCTCGAATACTTCGATGCACGTTCGATGTTGTTGAAGTGGGTATTTTGATTACAACGTTGTTGCTTCGGATACCTTATCACCAGTTGTTATGAAAAGCTGAGGTATTTTAAATTCGACTTTCAACGTGAGTTTTCGAATCTGCGTCACTAATTGTTGCGAGAACACTGAAGTATTTAAAATTCGGTTTTCTTTCATAAGTTCTTGAAACCTCGTCGCCACTTGTCGCGGCACTATGAAAAGGTCAAAAAGAAATACACGACCAACAGGTTCAGGTAAAAAGAATATATTGTAGAAGAAAATGAATAGAAAGAAAGTTTGTCGGTATAAGTCGTAATATACCCCATGATAGTAATAATTCTTGGGTTTTTCATAATTGGTAGAAGAGTCCATTATAAGTGAATGGGTAAGTCAGCATAACAGATGATGATAAGCTTTAGACGAATCAGACCTCTGAACAAAGCTTATGAAGATCGCGCTTCAGGCTTGCCTGGTCACTAGTCTTAGATATTTCCCCGATACAGAGAAAAGTAACGCTAGGCAGCTGTACACGAAGTCGAGGAAGGTTTATTTCAGAACACAAAAAAGAATAGCGCAGAAGCAACGTTGCCACTTTTACTCCTTTCACTTGTGGTTTCGTGTCTGGTGCATCTTTCTTGACACGCAGGGACTTAGACAACAAGAGGATGATGGAGCCGGATGCAAACATATGGATTATCACTCGAGTCCTGTTAGTTGAGTAGCGCCAACATTACAAAGTTGCCACTACTCCTACTACGGTGACGAAGGGTGACGCTTTAAAGGAGGGAATGCTGCTTCTGCTGCTTCTGCTGCTTCTATTGGTGATTGTTTTTTTTTGTTTGTCATCTGATTCATTCTTATTCGAATGAATCAGATGATTATGGTTGGAATTCGTTTCTCCGATTTCTTTCTAGTTAGAATCCTTTCTAGAAAGACATCAGGAACTTACAGGAGGAACGGTATGAAGGTTGGTAACATCCCTAAGAGAAATGTTTCTATGGAAGGAACTTAATTCGAACTTGACACACCTAGGTTTGCGATTCGTGTCGTTAACAACTTAGCCATCTACTACTACAACTACTACTACTACTGCTGCTGCTGCTGCTACTGCTGCTGATGATGATTGTTACGACGACGATGATGAGCACGATTGTGACGCCCATGACGATAACAATCATTATCATGGAAACAACACCGATGATGATGATGATGATGATGATGATGATGATGATGATGATGATGATGATGATTAGGCTTAATAACACAAAACAAATGTTTGTGTAAAGAATTTAACGAAGCGAAAATGACAAAAATAATTAAAAGAAATGAGTCATAAAGGAAAGTGCAGTTATTGAAACTGTGCAATCAATTCTTCTTTTATAAAAGAACAAGTAAAAAACAGTTTTCTCATTTCAAAGTCATCGAAGAAAAGCAATCTATTCTTTCGATTAATAAAGAATTTAAGATTAAAAAATCAACTTTGAAGGTATTTGCCTGCTGGTATTTTTATTTATTAATTTTATCTTATCTTTAGATTCGTCAAGGAAACCCTACAATATGCGCTGTCCATCAGTCTGCTTCCGTTCGAAACGAGCATTATGAATAGACGTATCTTAAGAATAGATTTCTTCTGACGTTTTTGAATTTTTAAGATAAGGATTGATTATTTATATTATTTCGATTGTTCGGACGACTGTTCTTATCTTGAGTGTGATTTTCATAACGTTTCGGTCGATGTAACTTTCAACATTCTTTAGGTGTATCCTGTTGAACTCGGGAATTTTTCTGTCGGACTTGAGAATCTATATGGAAATTCGTATGAGACCCTTTGTTTAAACTATGGGGGTGGCATGCGCTCTTTCAACTGAAAATGACTTGGCCCTAAGTAATTCGCAATTTTATGTTAAGTTTTGCCCACACTGAGGATTGAATCTTCAACCTCCGGAAGAGTGTAACTTTACAACTGAATTTTACCAAGCACGCTATCCACTACTGCCACAAAGACCTATGGTGTAGTGGATAAAGTACTTGGTAAAATGCAGCTGTTCTAGATATTGAGGGTTCAATCCTCGCTGCTGATGAAAGTCAAAATACAATTGTGAATTACTTAGTTCTACTCAGTGCTTTCTGTCGGAATGAGCGCAAACCAAATAACGTTACAGCGTAAAGATTATTACATAAAAATATAAATTAATGTAGAGCATATATAGGCGTATGAAATTGTGTTTGTGTGCGTTGTTCTTTTTTGATGTGGTTTTGTTTTCAAACGCCGAGATATAAGTTAAAAAGTAAAAAAGGATACTATAGATTTATGAAATATGAAAAATTATATATGAAAACCAAGATTACATATTATTTAACATATTGCGTTGGCAACAGAATTATGGTTTAGAGTGTATATTATATATACATACACACACACACATGTATATATATATATATATATATATATATATATATATATATATATATATATATATATATATATATATATTTCAGAATGAGAGAGATTATATAATAATTCTTACAGCCAAACCACATTGCAGCCCATAAGAGCCATGTAGGTCACGAACCGGGAGTCCAAGACTCGAGTTTCGCCCTCCTTTTATCTCATCAGTTAGACATCATCCGAACTCAGGATTCGAAACCCGAGCATCTTGATTAAGTAAACCGCGGCGAAATTCGACTATGGAATGAACCTACTTCGTCTCGACAAGGAACGCGGTAATCCAACCCAAGGTCTCACAAGTAGGAATTTCAACTTGGGCTTCCAGTTCGTTGACTACCATGGCGGATGTGGGCTGCGACGTTGTTTGACTGTGGAAATTATTATATATATATATATATATATATATATATATATATATATATATATATATATATATATATACTAGCATGGGTACCCGGCGTTGGAGGTGTGTGTTGAGCAAAAAAAGAAGTGGTAGTAGGAAGGCAGGCTCGAACTCGTACCGCAGAAGGAGGAAAAGAACGTGGAAAACGTGAGGTCTTTGCTGTTACGACCACCGACAAACCGGAAGTGATATAGGTTTAAATTAAGGCTAGACAATCGAAAAGAGGGCATGACTTTCGAAAATATCGACGAAAAAAGCGACCACTCCTTGTAAAAAAGTGCCCAGTTGAGGGTGAGGAAATTAATTTTTTTTTTTTTTTTTTTTTTGCTCAACAGACACATCCAAACACCCCGGCAACACCGGGCTGAAATGCTAGTCTATCTATATATCTATAAAAGTGAAAGTGTCTGCCTGTCTGTGTGTGTGTGTCTGTGTGTGTACATTCCCCTACGCAATAACTCGGTCAATTTTTAGTCTACAGGCTCGAAATTTGATATACAGGGTACTGAGATTTGGCAAAATCGATGTGATTGGTTGTCGGCCAGAAATTTGGCGATTAAGGGGTCAAAGTTCAGCGATTTGATCTGTGAGAACTCTACTAAATTCTTCCGACTATTTTGGGTCTAAACACTCGAAATTTTATATATAGGTTCCTTAGACATGGATGTAACTTAATAAGTTGATTTGAGCCCAAAACAATACATTTTAAGAAGTCATAATAGAGGGGTCAAAGTTTAAAAAATTGAACGTTTTTTTTTGTTTTTTGTTGGTTTGTTTTTTTTTGGGAGGGGGCTCAAAATACACATCCAAACACACGGGCAACGCCGAGCACCCATGCTAGTATATCTATAAAAGTGAACGTATCTGTGTGTCTGTGTACATTTTCCTAGCCAATAACTCTGTCAATTTTCAGGGAACAGACTTGAAATTTGATATACAGGGTATTGAGATTTGGGAAAATCTTTGTGATCGGTTTTCGGCCAGAAATTTGGCTGTTAAAAGGTCAAAGTTCAACGATTTGACCTTTGAGAACTCTACCAAACTCCTCCGACAATTTTTGGTCTAAACACTTGACATTTTAGATATAGGTTCCTTTGACATGGATCTAACTTAATAACTTGATTTGAGCCCAAAACAATAGATTTTGAGGGGTCATAATAGGGGTCAAAGTTAAAAAAATTGACCGCTTTTTTTTTCTTTTTTGCTCAACATACACCTCCAAACACCCGGGCAATGCCGGGCGTTAATGCTAGTATATCCATAAAAGTGAAAATTGTGTGTGTGTGTGTGTTTGTGTTTGTGTCTGTCTGTCTGTCTGTCTGTCTGTCTGTCTGTCTCTCTCTCTCTCTCTCTCTCTCTCTCTCTCTCTCTCTCTCTCTCTCTCTCTCTCTCTCTGTACATTTTCCTACTAAATAACTCTGTCAATTTTCAATCCACAGATTTGATATACGGGGTATTGAGATTTGAAAAAAACTATTACATCGGTTTTCGGACAGAAATTTTGCTGTTAAGGGGTCAAAGTTCAACGATTTGACCTTTGAGAACTCTGCCAAACTCCTCCCCCAATTTTGTGTCTTAACACTTGAAATTTTAGATATAGATTACTTGGACTTGGATCAAAATTTATAATTTCATTTGAGGCCAAAACAATAACTGTTAAGGTGTCAAAAAAATTATCTTTGGTCTCTAACAAATAAGTCAGCCAGTTTTTGGTCTAAACATTTGAAATTTGACATAAAGTGTATTCGGACATAGGGCAAGCTTTTTAATCGTTTTTTTTTTTCTGAAATTTTGGCTTCCAAGGAGTCAATCTTAAAAGAATTTGACCTGTGCGGTTTCTAGCAAACTAATGCTAGGTGTTTCAGCAAGCTTTTTAATCAGTTTTTGGGCGAAAATTTGGCTGCCAAGACGTCAAAGTTGAAAAAGTTAACCTTTGCAGATTCTACCAAACTCCTCCGCCAGTTTTGTGTCCAAACACTTGAAATTTAGATGTAGGTTACTTTGATATGGGTCAGAGATTTTAATTTGATTTGAGCTCAAAACAATAAATGTTAAAGGGTCAAAATTAGGGTCAAAATAAAAGAAAATTTGACCTCTTCACCAACTTTTCTCTATGGTAGTTAAGGAAACCGATTACATAGAAAGGTATTACCATACATATGCACACGTTTTAATATATACATATGCACACGTTTTAATATATACATATGCACACGTTTTAATATATACATATGCACACGTTTTAATATATACATATGCACACGTTTTAATATATACATATGCACACGTTTTAATATATACATATGCACACGTTTTAATATATACATATGCACACGTTTTAATATATACATATGCACACGTTTTAATATATACATATGCATATAAAGTTATTAATAGTACATAGGGCCCGAGCAAAGCCGGGCAGAACTGCTAGTATTTATTTAATTTTTATAAATGTATCGTATATAATTCATTGGTTAAAATAAATATGTTCATAAAAATGAGTATTAAAAATATTTGATATAAAAATCGTTAAGAATGTAATCGATAAAAAAGCTTACATGCATAGTGTACACACCCTTATATTTTTTCGTCTTTTTTCAATTTTTTTAAATCCATCGAAAGAAAATTCTAAAAAAAACAACAATATTTAATGATTTTTAATGGTGCTCAGTTTCTGGTAAATTTGTCCCTTATATTGGAACTACTCGACAAATACACGGAACCGATTTATTGAAGAGTCTGTTTAATTGTTTGAAGACAATTTCACAAATTGTGATGAATTCCTATTTGAGTCACCTAAATTATTTAGAGTGAAATGATTGAAAATGTATCCAACATTATTTTTACTTCAAAAATAACATTAACACAAAAAGTAACAAGTTTCATTGTGAAACCATCATAACCTTTTACTACGGTGTTAGAAACTGAGCGACCTTTTAAAGTCTTTAAATATTGAATTTTTTACATTAATTTTTTTTTTTTTTTGCATAATCAGTTAGATAAGTGTCTAATCAATAATAATCTACTAAAAATAGTAAAAAAACGAAAAGAAGTTCGTTATTTTTATTCTTAAAATATGCTATGTTAAAAGGAATAGTATTTACTCATTTTAGAACTGTTAGTCTTTTGATGCTAACATCTTGCATACAATTGTTTCAGCTCTTGGTATTGGCATATATATATATATATATATATATATATATATATATATATATGTGTGTGTGTGTGTGTGTGTGTGTGTGTGTGTGTGTGTGATGTCATATGCTACTGGTACCATGTAACCCAGTACTACC
Organism: Euprymna scolopes; assembly: GCF_053919585.1. Taxonomy (NCBI): domain Eukaryota; kingdom Metazoa; phylum Mollusca; class Cephalopoda; order Sepiida; family Sepiolidae; genus Euprymna; species Euprymna scolopes. Next base: position 92,096,412 of record NC_136498.1, read on the forward strand.
TACCTGCCTCATGGTCGGGTTACCAGCGACTAAACTGGTTCACCCACCAGACTTGTTTGGTGAGGAAGGTGGCTAGTCTCCCTGAAGGATTAAAAACAAGACCTTCCAAAGGGCGGATGAACTCTTTTTTCGGGATCAACGGCCAACTAGCGCCGTGTGTGTTTGTGTGTATGTATTTGTGTGTTGGGGTGGAGAGGGCTCCCTTAAGCTGTGGTGAAGGCAACCTTTCTAGGAGAAGCAAATCTCTGATTTAAAAAACATAGAGCGGGAGACCAGTGTCCGCATTAAGCTGGTCTGCATTTTAACTTGTTGCTGGCTATCTTGCTCTTGCTTGTTGCTGGATCTCAACATTTTGAACCGAGAAAAAGACTTAGCCGTCGTACAAAGCTAAGACTCTGTAACATTATCTGTGTATAGATACTCCCTCAGGCATTTGTCTATTAAAATGGTCCTGTGGCAATGAAAGTCAGTTTTGGGCTCATGGCACTTGTCTGACAAGACGTTACAATTTCTCTCTCTCTCTCTCTCTCTTTCTCTCTCTCTCTCTCTCTCTCTATATATATATATATATATATATATATATATATGTATTCGTTTATTACTAATAGATAATTAAAAAAAACTAATGGCCGATTGCTTCGACATTTTGCTATGGCATTTTCATCCTACCCATGCGTATAAGTACTTCATCAATTATAGTTTGCACAATTTGGGCTTCATCAGCCTCTATAAAAAGTAGTGTCTATTTCTTTGAACGTAGTACAGGGTGACCAAAAAAAGCGGGCCCCAACTCTAATTAGGCCTCGTTTCTTAGTGTTTTGTCCGAACAAAATTAACAAAGTGTATTCTTTGTCTCAGCTCCCACTGGGGTCTTGGTGTACTCACGGTCGTTGGTTATGCCATGTCTTGTAAAATAAGGGCAATCGGTGAATAAGTAATGGAGATATCACGTTTTTGGGGGTCACCCTGTATATATATATATATGTGTGTGTGTGTGTGTGTGTGTGTGTGTGTGTGTGTGTGTGTGTGTGTGTGCATATAGAGATGTATAAAAAAAAAAGAATACGAAAAATATAAAAGTTTATATCTTTTCTTTGTTTCCTATTGGTGATTAAAATCTTTTTTACATGTACATAATTTCGACACCCTTTATGTTAAATTTCAAATGTTTAGACCAGAAATTGTCTGAGTAATTTGGTAGAGACCGCAGAGGTCTTTTTTTTTTAATTTGATCCCTATTATGACCCCTTAACATTTATTGTTTTGGGCTCAAATCAAGTTATTAAATTAGATCCATGTCCAAGGAACCTATATCTAAAATGTCAAGTGTTTAAACCCCAAATTGTCGGAGGAGTTTGGTAGAGTTCTCAAAGGTCAAATCGTAAAACTTTGACCCTTTAACAGCCAAATTTCTGTCCGAAAACCGGTCCCAAATATTTTCCAAACTCCCAGTACCCTGTATATCAAATTTTGAGTCTGTAGACTGAAAATTGAGAGAGTTATTCCATATAGAGATGTACACACACACACACACACACACACACACACACACATGTTCACTTTTGTAGATATAAAGACTAGCATTTCATCCCGGCATTCCCCGGGTGTTTGGATGTGTGTGTTGAGCAAACAAAAAAAGTAATAGTAGGAAGGCAGGCTCGAACCCATACTGCAAAGGAGGAAAAGGACAGGAAAAAAATCCTGACGTCTATACTGTTACGACCACCGCCAAACCGGAAGTGATATTTTTTAAAATTAAGGCTAGCCAATCGAAAAGAGAGGATGAATTTTAAAAATATCGGCGAAAAAAGCGACCCCCCTCTGTAGAAAAATTCCCATTTGAAGGTGAAGATATAAATGTTTTTAGCCAATTTTTTCGATATTTGTCGTCTGAAAGTTCAGACTTTAAAACGATATTGATATTGGTAAATTCGTCGCCTCTATCGAAAGTTTTAGGCGGACATGCAAACATACATACATACATTTATATATTGGTAACTAAAAATTTTCAACCGAAACCGATTAAAAAGCTTGCCCTATCTCTGAATACGCTTTCTGTCAAATTTCAAATGTTTAGACGAGAAATTATCTGAGTAAGCCAAATTTCTGGCCGAAAACCGATCACCAAGATTTTCCCAAATCTCAGTACCCTGTATATCAAATTTCGAGTCTGTAGACTTAAAATTGACAGAGTTATTGCGTAGGGAAATGTACACACACGCGCGCGCTCGCGCGTTCACTCTTATAGATATAGAGATAGATAATTAAAAAACGATTAAACAGATTTAACTTGAAGTGTAAATATCAAAGATTATGTGTTTCAATTGATCAATAAACAGAAACATTATTTCAAACGCGCCCTGTTATATCAAAGAACCAAGTGTTGTTTTTAACGCAGTTTTTGTTACATATCTACTTGCATTAACGTTTAAAAAATCAAGTATCAATTGTGCGCTAAAATATAAAATTCATTTCGAATCCTCCTATCTTACAAAAATCTACAGTTGATTTTATAGGCTACACCTTTTTGCTTGTGGTGTGATACCACTTCTTAAATGCACTTGTGTTGTTAGGCTACATGATCGTATGAACTTTTGTTAACATCGGACTTCCATCTAAAATAGGATAATTTTCAATACTTATCGAAAGCTTTCTGATAACACTTCTAGACGCATCTAGTACATTCTGTGAAATTTCCAAAAAATCTGCCCAACCATTTCTGAGTCAATAGAGAACGAACTTACACACACACACACACACACACACACACACACACACACACACACACACACACACACACACACATAAAAAAAAGTTTTTATTTATATAATAGTAGAGATAAAGTTTTTAAGGATTCTATTATCTACGTTTGTAAATATGAAACTCAGAAATCTATTTTCCATTTAGTAACATAAGTCTCCCGTTACAATATTTATTCATTTATAGATAACATTCACCTTCTTGGAATATCTCGAATGTTCATCATGTTGTACATATGCTAGACGCTCTTTTTTAATCACAATGAAGTTGCCGAGCAGAAGTTAATAAATAATATAATAAATGATGGGGGAAAAAAGTTGGCTCGAGGCTGTTGCTGGTAGGCGTCTTTCGGCTTGACCCTACTTCCTGGAGGTAAATCTGTAGCTAAAATGAATGACTAAGTAATGAAATATTTAATTCAATTCATTCGCCAAATACCTGTCCTACGGACAGAAAACAAAATAATCAAAATGTAAAATATTTCAAAAATAGCTAAAAAAATAATTTTATGAACCACACACACACACACACACACACACACACACACACACATATATATATATACATATATATATATTCTAAAAAAATATATGTTATGAATTATATATATATGTATATAATAATATGTATATATATATATACACACACATGTTTTTATATATTTTTATTTTTATTTTATTTTTGTTGCATGTTAATTTTATTAAAACTACACGCTGACAGAAATGAATTCACACTAGCATACTATCGTCCGCTCGATTCGCTCCTACTCAAAGTTCGTTTAAATGTTCACTAAACTAAATTCTGCTAATTACTCTAAACAAACACCCTCCACTCCTTAATAAAATAATGGGATCGCTCGATCGCCTTAGATGACATTTTTTTTTAATTTCAATTTGCGCTGCTGTTATGTCGAACGGATCTCGAACAGTTTTTGCCCTACGGGTTTGTCTCAATGTATCTAAAGATAGTACAATAATATCGCAGGGCCCTCGTCTCCACCGGATGTCCAGTTAATTGAAATATGTCGCAAACGCCTACAGAGGATTTGCAGATATAATCTCATAATTATGCATGCATATTTAGAAACTACATTAATCAAAGTAAATAGATAAGTATGTTTCAATTTGAAACAATTTTTGCACAATGATATCGCAAGGTCTGCATTCGCGCCGGACGTCTTTAGATTAAAAATATTTTACACGTAGTAGTCATATACAATGCACGAATAATACAATCATGGAAATTCTACGGCTGACGTTAGTACAAGTAAGATGTATTTTTATTCGTACCAATAATGGTCGATATCCATTATTTGAGACACGTTGCTATTGGCAACAGAAATTAATGTAATGGAAATTTAATTCATCTATGCATTTGCTTTTGAGAGGAAGTAATATTTAATATATAAACTTTGATGGTGGATTCCAGTCATTTTGGATTTCAAAGTAATAAAAAAAGCTGACATAGCTTCTAAGAACTCATTAAAACTTAATATAAGTAACATGAAAATTACACTCACAGATTACAATTAATCATTTCATTATGGAGAAATGACAAGAACAATCGAACAACTGTTAAAATAACAAACTTTTTAAAATTAAAGAAAAAGTTGGCAAAATTACACAAGGAGAAAGTAGTTTTGTTCTGCATTAACATGTGATACACACACATAACCCACTCCAGCACAATTTGATGTTTTTGTTTTAAGAGAGTGTTCTTTGTAGTAGATTGTCGAGTAGCGGGTTAATTTCGTTTTTTTTTAAAGAATCCGACTATTGATAGAAAGTCTGAAAAAGTTATAATTTTTTGTGAGTAAGGTCAGTAATGTCTAGAGCTAAGTCTATAGCTGTGGCTTCAGCACTAAAATTTAAAGCGTAGTCTGGTAGTCGCTACTATAATGTTATTGGATACTACTTCGTACTGTGTAGCTAAGCAGATGATTTGGGTATTTTTCCTGAATGTTAAGGAGTTTTTCTTGATAGGTTAATGGATGAGTTTTGTTTTTAGGGAGCTTGTTTAGTTCCGGGATAATTACGGGCTGTTTTAGTAGCCTTAGTTGATTGACATCTTGGATGTTGAAGCTTGTGATACCTGCGTTTTTCACTAGGGGTTTCATACGGAGACCAGAATGTCTTGTAGCTTTTACATTTTGGTCAAATTTTGAATTTTTTGGTTGCGATTAAATTTTATCGTAATATTTCACACTTGATTTTTGTGATCTTAGTTTTAGTGCTGATTATAAAGACTCTTCACTGGGGATGTATGAAACGCTCTTAAAATAAGATATATGGCTTCGTGGTGGACTGATTTTAATACTTTCATGTAGGATTTTCTGTTTGCTCCATATATATAACAGGATTTTCTATCTGCTCCATATATATAACAGGATTTTCTGTCTGCTCCATATATATAACAGTCATAGTCAAGTTTAAATCGTGTTAGAGTTATATACAACCGTAAACGTGTTTGCCGATCAGCGCCGCAATCCTTGTGGGCACCCACACGAAGCAGTTTTAGGGTTTTGCTCTTTACGGTATTAGTTACAAGACTCAGCATTCCTATTTCGTCGCGGTAAATCATCCGAAGAAGGCATGAGGTTGCCGAAACCTGGCGAAACAACAACATCAACAATTATAGTTGAGGATAACAATCGGCAAAAAAATAAATACATAAATAATGACGCTTAATCTTAAAGGATTCCAAAAGACAAAATAGTAAATCATACACAAGTGCTTTTTTACTTTATCTTTTTTTTCTTTTTGATTTTCGTTTTTCTTTTTGATTTTCGTTTTTCTTTTTATTCAAAGTCAGATAAGAGCAAAAGAGAAAAGAGAAAAGAGAGAGGCAAATAACAAATGTTGTTTTAAACTGAGTGAACGATGTTATTAATAAAGATGATGATTCGCAACTGTTTAAGGGAAATTGTATTTACATTAAATGTTAGAAGAATGTTTTGTTTCGCGCGTATTTTCAATCAGCATTTATTTGCCGAAAAAACAATTACGCCCATGAAAATAAACAGCATTTTTGTCAAGTTTCATCTCATAATTTTTGGATAATCGTTATTAGTAAGGTAATAACACAATATTCCCGGCAAAATCCTATTGCAGGCTAGAATTCTGTCGACAAGAAAAAAATCAAATGCCAGATGGCTACGAAAAATCACCTTCAGAGAAAATGAAAAATTGTAGTGAAAATGTTCACAAGGCGGTCACGTCGAAAATAACAAATGAAATAATTATTTATCTAAAAATAACTAATATTTATGTAATATATTTGTTGCTGATCGAAAAAGAAATCTATTTTGATAGTACTATTTTAACCTGCAATAAATGGTGCAAATGAACATATCACTATTACTAAATATTTGCTAGCTGAGTTACGAGTTGCAGGAAGAGTAGATACTACGTATAAATTTTGTTGTAAGTAGGCCAGATTGAGTTTTAGAAGCATCGAAATTTGAAGAAAGCGTTTACTTCGTTAAACGCGTAAGTTGTATGGACGTATGTTACGAACAGGTATGCGCACTTGTTACCTTGTAAATTGGTATTATGTAAAGTTGTCAAGTGTCGGCCTTATTAGTTCTAATAAGTTTCGATGATGAAAATTAGTCAATAATTAACTTGTAACAAGACATGACATTGTAATTATACCGTGGGATTAATTAGGAATTGTTACACAGATGAGCATAATCTCTGCGGAAAACGCTTCTCTTTCCCTCTCTTTTCGCTTCCACCATCTCTCTCTCTCTCTCTCTCTCTCTCTCTCTCTTTCTCTCATTCATATATATATATATATATATATATACAGGGTGACCAAAAAAATAAATAAATAAAAGCTAAATGGAGGCCATCTAGAACATATGCTGTAGAAGGGAGAAAAAAAGGCCAAAGACCCTAGTGTTTTGATGTCATGTTTTGAATATAATAAACTAGTTATGACCAAAGTTTCATTTCATTCGGACAAAACACTAAGAAACAGGGCCTAATTATAGTTGGGGTCCGTTTTTTTGGGGGGTCACCCTGTATATATATATATATATATATATATATATATATATATATAAACCCTTTGTATCGCTTTATTGCAGGTCAATACTTTTAAATTTTGAAATTGCTATGAAACGCACAGAAGTGAAATTTGAAAAGCATAACAAGGTGCCTTATTTCCCTGATTTTTATGGAATTTTAACAAATATTTTGAGAATTATGCTAATTTTTCCATTTTCTGGTCATTTTAAGTGTGTATCACTTTATTGCAGATCTCCCAAAATGCCTAGAAATGGTCGATTGACAGCTATTGAAAAGGAACATGTTGTTGCAAGCCTTGCAGAAAATGTATCTCTTGTAGATCTAGCCAAGGATCTTGGAAGAGATCAAAGAACATTGTCTTCATTCATTGAAAATCCAAGCATCAAACTAAAGAAGGACAAAAACGTAAGAAAGTCAGTTTCTGCTCGTGATGTTAGAAAAATTCGCCGTCAACTTACCAACAGCCACTCAGCAACAGTGCTGCTATATTTGACAAGGCTGGAATACCTTCCGTGTACAGAAAGACATGCTACAATGTCTTAAACAAAATTGCAAGAAGCATTAAGCCAATAGCAAGACCAGTTTTTAAACCAAACTCATAAGGGAAAGCGTTTGGCTTGGGCTCAGAAATACATGAAAACCAGCCTTGAAAATGTTCTTTTCGCCGATAAAGCCAGAGCAACCCTTGATGGATCAGATATGTGGGGGGCAAAGTTTGAAGTCCTCTTGGATCCCCTACCCCTCATCGATTCCGTCATCAACAGGGAGGTAGAAGTGTCATGATTTGTGCTGGAATAATCTGCGATGAACTAACTGAATCATTTTGAGTGCTAGAATGTGTCAAACTGACAGGCCAGTCTTATATTTTATTTTTAAATGAGCATTTGTCATCATCGCTTGATGACCTTCCATTGGCGCGTCACCGCAAATTGATTTTTATGCACGGCAATGTGGCATGCTAGTCAGCCAAGGCTACGACTTCCTACCTTAAGCCATTAGGCATTATTGGAGTAAATTTTATGACATGGCCACCTTGTTCTCCAGACATAAAACCAATTGAGCAGCTATAAAGATGAATGTTTATGAAGGAGGTGTTCAATTTTCGTCAAAGGATGAAATTTGAAGGCAGATTTTGGCAGTTTTTTTTTATATAGCATTACATTATCCCAAATCTGCCGATTGACGTCATCAGTTGACAAGAGGCTATTCAAAGTGATTTTGAAGCATGGAAGTTATGTTAATGAATAAATATTTCCTTAAACAAAATAATGTGAAATTCGTTCTTGTTTTTGGTTAATATTGCTACTGTATATGTTCTTTATTTCATATAAATAGAAATATGAAGTTAAAATATTGTTTTATTACCGAAAATATACATTTTAGACAATTGCAATAAAGTGATACACACTTCAAATTACCAAAAAATAGAAAAATTAGCATAACTTTCAAACTTTCAAAATATTTGTTCAAATTTCACAAAAATCAGGGAAATAAGCACCTTGTTATGCTCTTCCAGTGTTCCAAATTTAACTTCTCTGCCTTTCATAGCAATTTAAAATTAAAAAATTTAAAATTAAAACAATATTGACATTCAATACAGCGATATACACAGTATATATATATATATATATATATATATATATATATATATATATATATATATATATATACCACAAACTGTGCTGAAAATATTTATAATTAACATAATAATCACATAATTGTTCCTGCGTAACGAAACAGATACTGTTAATATTTGGACGTTTGACACGTAGAAATAAATAAATGGTAAGATGAGTAACCTCTTGGAATTTGTGGATATAGCTCTTTTGTCATTTATTTGTATACGCTCTGCAGTTACATTAAACATACATTGAGCTTCATAAATAAAATTATTTGTGTAACGAAGGGAGAAATGTAATTCAAAAATAATATATTCTCATAAACACACACACACGCGCACACACACACACACACACACACACACACACACACACATATATATATATATATATATATATATATATGACGGTAGAGTTTCTATCGCAGCTTAAGACAGTTGCTTGTCTAGCTACATGGAAGAATTCTGGTGAAGCGATAAAACGTAATAGTTTGTCGCTTGATGACTGAAAATTATGCCCCTTTCGACTACAGACACATAACACATCTATGGTATTTATTTATCTCCTCTGCAGGAGATTAGACACAAGGTCAAATGGATTTTAAAAAGTTGCAACGGTATCCAGTGCCCTTCGTTTTTTGAAGTACGGGTTTTAAGCCACGCCCTCTTCGCTGGCCTACAAAATACTTGGGCAGCTTCCACGATATTAGCCGGTAAGGAAGTTCATGCGATTGGCAATAAACTAACCCACTTCTCAGGAAAATGGTCTGGAGAGATGACTTCCTAGAACTCAATAAAACCATATCTAAGTCCAAAACAACAAAGCTACTGTCGAACTGATTGTCAAGTATGAACACCAAGATTCGCCTAATTAGAATCTTATACAATATTTACATCCAGATTGTTTAACCTATAAGATCACTGCATTTCCATTTTACATGATTCTCGTTAATTTGAAAAAAAAAAAAAACTATGATTACAAAATGCCATGTCTTCATTTTTCGAGTCATGTTTTTTATGTGTCGTCTTGATTATAGGCACAACAAAAACGGAAAGAGAGAGTAAGTATTTTTTGACAGAGTTTCTCTAAAAATCTACCAAAAACGAAGTAATTATTCAATCAATACGAAATTTTCACCGATTATTAAGTGAAGAATAAACTTTATAACAGTGTACTCTTTTATAATCGATATATATATATTGCCCCTTTCTTTATTTGCCTAAAACCAACTTATTTATTTGTGGTTACCAATATGCTTAAAATAATCAGCAGAAACCGAACAAAATATATTGTATTATGGAGACGGTGGGGATTGTTGGTAAAACAAACGAAAAAAAAAACAACTGTAAAAGTATCAGATTTTAAGGTTAAAAATTAGAATTTTAAATGTGTTAAGTTTTTTATCTTTTGTTTTATGATATGTGAAAATCGTTGAATATGTCAATAATAAATACTAGCAGGACCCGTGGAAATTCCACGGTAGTTAAAATCTTTTAAAACACATCAGTAAGAAATTCCTTATAAAAATGAACGTATGGAAGCAAGTAGAACAAACAAAGAACTTTAGTTTAAACTTTTATTGAAGGTCAATGCGATCGTAACTGATGCTGTTGATATTGTCAGTAAGTGCTGGTGATGATTGAGGCGGTGACAGGGACGTCGATCAGCTGCTCGGAGTGAGAATAGTGGTCAGCCAGCAGGTTCTTGGGAGTCAGATTGTGAATTTAAAAACTGTGTGACATTGCTGACATCGATTTTGTGCAAGTTCTGATGACCACAAGTTATTTAATATTTCAGGACAATGAATAGGTCACAGAAAACTGCCATTGCATCCTGATAAAGCTGTTGTAGATTCCTAGGACTTCCTGTAAATGTAGATGGTAGAATAACTGGTACACCAGAATAACCATCTTCATTCCTTGCTAAATGATCCATTAAACCAGAATATTGAGCAGCTCTTAGTTGACTTTGATGGCTTTTAATGAAGTTAAATAAGCAACTGTCAACTTTTACATATGCGATAGATTTTTCTAATCATTTTGAATTTTATTTAATGAAGATTTGGAAATTCACAAATATTTTTAAGTCGAATTATTGATATAGATTTCAATTAATGCATCACAACTTCCTGATAATATAAATAGAACACTTTGAATTTTCTGTACAAAAGTTTTTTTTCCATAAAAACATTGTAATCTGTTATAATATTCAGATTCTTGTGTATTACATGCATAGAAAATGAAGTGTTTCTGTAAATTTTACGAAGTACAGTTAAATTTTGATTTTTCGATAATCAAAATGATGTGAGGTAGTTTATACCTATCAAATTTATTGTCAATGTTATATAGTTAAGTAACCTGGTTAATTGGCTATAAAGTAAGTTATTCCGAACTTTGATCTAACATTTTAATTTTTAAAAAAAGCTTAACATTTTCTTGTATCTTTTTTTTATATTAAGAAAAATGTAAGCATCATGCTGAAATAATAAAATGCCATTCTTAATAAGGGGAGAGGGTTTGACTATTCTAAACCTTCACCTAAATAACGATTTAACGAAAAAAATGTTTAAAATGTTCTTGTATCTTTTTTATAATTTTTGTTAAATAAGAAAAATCAATAAACTTTGATAGCACTATTGTAAGAATCATGCTGAAAGCCATTCTTAATATGAGGAGGGGGGTTTAACTATTCTGAAACTTCACCTAACAATGGAAAAAAAAATAAGGGGAAAATATATGTATGAACAATAAATATTTCTTCAGTTAAATAAAATATACTGTAAATCTTTAAATAAGGAATAAATATTTATTAAAAGCATAATTATTGAAACAAAGTATTTTACTGCATAAAAAAACGGTTATGGGGAGAAGGGTTAACTATTGTGAACCTTCACCTAAATAGCGATTTAATGAAGAAACATTTAATGGTCTTGTATCTTTTTTTTTATAATTTGTTTTAAAATAAGAAAAAAGAAAAAAAAACGGTAAATATCCAGATACGCTACTACAAAACACCGACCACTCTAATTTGTTTTGTTTTTTTTGGTAATTGAGGTCGCTGACAACGAATCTGATAGTCAAACTTGGGGCAAATTTACCGTTTGCATGGTATTTACCCCTGAACCCATTAACTACTTTCCACCATTTTGCAGCTTCCGTTTATGCTACGCGCATGCACGTTGTAGCGTAAATGACGGCTTCACCAAGCAAACTACGTTGGGGTAGGAGATTTTTTTTTTCCACGACATAGAATTTTCTAATTTTCAAAAATACATTATAGAACTTTTTGGGTGGAAAATTTAAAATTAGCTGAAAAAGAAATAAAACAAGAAAAGGAAATCACTCCAAGTTGGAGTGGGGGGGGTAATTTATCTGTTTTTTTTTTTTACCTGGAACATAGAATTTTCAAATTTTCAAAAAGTAACGCACCGACATTTACCAATTAGAACACCATTTAACATTTTCCGAAGATTTTACTGTGTACATTGGGGGCGCGAGCGGGGGGAGGGGGGGGGCGGATGTGATGTTGGGGTACGCGCGCCCCAACATCACATCCGCGCCCCCCCGCTCGCGCCCCCAATGTACACAGTAAAATCTTCGGAAAATGTTAAATGGTGTTCTAATTGGTAAATGTCGGTGCGTTACTTACGGAAAAACGTTTAACTAAACTGCAAAAGCACCTATTAAGCCACATAAGTTCTATAATTGAATCCCCCTCCCCCCGCAAAAAACGAATGAAAAACATAAAATGTTTGATGCTTATGTTTTTGTAAACCACATTAAAAACTACGCGAGACAAAAAAAAAAGTCCCTCAATTTGTTGTACTTTTCTATAACTGTAAGTCATTAAAAAAATGTCAGTCCGTAATTTTTTGATTGGTACGCCATGTGAGAAGGCAGTTTGCTAGGTGAAGCAAGCCGTCGTTCATGCTGCAGCGCATGCGCGTAGCGTAAACGGAAGCTGCAAAATGGTGGGAAGTTATTCGTGGGTTCGGGGGTTAATACCATGCAAACGGTAAATTTGCCCCAAGTTTGACTATCAGATTCGTTGTCAGCAACCTCAATTACATATAAAAAAAAACAAATTAGAGTGGTCGGTGTTCTGTAGTAGCGTATCTGGATATTTTCCAAAAAAAACTTTGATACCGCTATTGTAAGAATTATGCTGAAAGCGATTCTTAATATGGGGAGGGGGTTAACTATTCTGAAACTTCACCTAACAATGTAATAAAAATAATGGAAAAATTCTTCAGTTAAATAAAATATACTGAAAATCTTTAAATAGGAAATAAATATTTCTTTTAATAAATTAAATCGTAAGTAATGAAACACTGTTTTATTTCATATTAAAAAAAAATTGTTGTGCCGGTGGGCATTAGAAGATGAATACCTGTAAAAGAAGCAAAATAAAACGAACAAAACATAAGTAATAACTATGTAAACAATGTGAAGCTGCATAAATGTTACAAAATTACTCGATTCGGCATTAAATAACACGAAAAAGGATTGATATGCCGTAAAACAAAAACAAAACAGAACAAGACGTAAAATATGTTTTGACTGTGTATTTGCGAATGGTGACTTTGGTGATTTATTTAATAAAGTCATTCTTGACTTTTGTAACATGTATTTCTAAACATATTTTTTGTTGTGTAAATAAAAAGTAAATAAAAAAAACATAAAGTGGCACAGTAAAAAAAAAAACGAACTCGTAACGTTAAATGTAAAAAATATATTTATTACTGAATAAAATAGAGTAAGCGTTCCTACAATAATAAACAGTAGACATCGTTAAAAATGTAAGTAAAATACTATACTATTTAAACTGTGGAACGATACCTTCTATGCATAATTGCCTTTAAAATAATCCGGAATCATAAATAGACAGTTATTATTTTATTTTTTTTTTGTTCGGGAACTTTTGGGAAAAATAAAAGGGGTTACTGATTTTTAACTGATAAAGATTGAACAATAAAGGGAGATAATTCACATTAATTAATGTTTGCGATGATGATGATGCGTTTCATTAATTAATGTTTGCGATGATGATGACGTGACACCGTACGTACAAGCAAATTAATATATAGATTATCTTTCAGATTAGCAATTTTTTTTTTCATTATTTTTACGAAAAACACTACTTTTAAATCGTTGAAAAATAAATTGATAATTTTCTTTGAGTGAACCAAATATTGCGACTATACCATTAAATAGGAAATGCTTTGAAGAATCGAGACAAAAAAAGAAAAATCGATAAATAACTGCGCATTTTACTAAAAATATGATAATTTGTTTCGACAATTTGTTGTTACGCGATATTTTCTCACCTATGGAAGACCATAAGGCCTACAAACAGTTGTTATCTCCCTTTTCCTTTTCTGCTGTGACTTGTGCTTGACTTAGTTTAAAGTGTGAAGGACTTACATCTACCACACTCTTTCGTCCAGAAACACCTGGTTCTGATGGCAAACCAAGGTGAAGACGACAAAGCGTGATACTAGATGCAGGAGTTGTCTCACACATACGGCGCCTAGCATTCCCAAAATGGTCATCCAGCTGGTGCTGGCCAGCCTCATCGTTGCTTAACTTTGGGGGTTATGTAGGCAACATATAATATATATATAAATAGTGCCGCCAAAAACCGCAAATTTAAGCTAAATTGATTGTAACTGTTTAAATAATTTATACCTCATTTGATTGCCAGCTGTGGGAATAGGAGCATTTTCCTGCATGAAGATGAGATTATCATTCAAATTCTGGCCAAAGTGGAGTAGAAAATGTTCAGTCAACATATTGATATACTTGGTCGAATTAATTTGTCCCTTGCAAGCGAACTATAGGCCCTGGACCATTGGTACTTATAACGTGGAGATTAATGAGCTCCTGATGATCACTTAGAGAAAGTCGTACACATCCGAACTCAGGTTTCGCGTCCTGAGTTCGGATGTGTCTAACTGATAACCAAAATGAGGACGAAACTCGAGTCTTGGGCTGCCGGTTCGTTGACTGCCACGGCTCTTGTGGGATGCGACATTGTTTGACTGTGAAATTTATTATATATAATCACTCACATTCTTAAAAGTATATATATATATATATATATATATATATATATATATAATTATTATTATTTGAAGGTAAACAGTTACATATGGTCGCTACAAATAGCCATCTGTTTCAGCCAGAGAGACTTCCTAAGGCGACCCAAAACCTCTCGACACCAAAAAGAAAAATGGGAAAGATTAGAAAGAAATTGAAAAAGAAAACATGGAGCTCTTAAAAAAAAATGTAAAAAGATCATAAAAAGTTACGAGCTCTCTACAAAAGAGGATTAAAGGATATATATATATATATATATATATATATATATATATATATATATATATATCGCTTATATATGTCTGGGCATATCATATGCTACAGGTACCATGTAACCCAGTACTACCTACTTGCCTCATGGTTGGGTTACCAGCGACTAAACTGATTCACCCACCAGACTTGTTTGGTGAGGAGGGCGGCTAGTCTCCCTGAAGGATTCAAAACAAGACCTTCCAAAGGGCGAAAACCCTTTTTCGTTGTCAACGGCCAACTGGCACCGTGTGTGTATGTATTTGTGCGTTTGGGTGGAGAGGGCGCTCCTAAGCAGTGGTGAAGGCAGCCTTTCTAGGAGAAGTAAATCTCTGATTTAAAAAGCCATAAAGCGGGAGACCAGTACCCGCATTAAGCTGGTCTGCAGTTTAACTTGTTGCTGGCTATCTTGAATTAAACCTTTATAATGTTAATTCATATCTCCATTGTCAAAACAAATGATAAAAAATACATGAAACGTTACATGTAATGGCTACCGTAATTTCTTTCAATCTATTATTAATATTATAGATTTTTTTTAATTTCGCCAAGCGAAATCTATTGAGTGAGATAGAAGTAACATTATTTGAACTTCAGGTACCTAGGTTATGATATTTTTGCATATTCTAATGTCAAATCATCCTAAATCTTATTCAGACAAAATAAATTTATTTATAAAAAATATTCAAGACAAAAATGGCGGCGAATGGTGTTTTTGAAGAAAATTTAAAATTTTATAATTCTATTAAAAACAGTTTTTATTAAGTTTATACACACACACACACACACACACACACACACACACACATATATATATATATATATATATATATATATATATATATATATATAAATTTTATATTATTCTGCTTTCCAACTTGTGGCGTTCTCTGAAGTCTGAGTGACAACAAGTCTCCCCAGATTTCTAGTATTCTCCAAATCTCCTAATTTCAGCCTTTGCGGTTGAATTTGCATTATTGCAACAACTGCTTACCATTGATTTCTGTTGACAGTGACAACTCATACTGGCAGGGCGTCGCCCAGGATAATAAGGCCCACAATACACCCAACTTCAAGTTTGCATCATGGAACATACGAACGATGCTTGACAAGTCTGATTCGGCAACACCAGAAAGAAGTGCGATTATATCGTGCGAATTAGAAAAATATGACATCGATATTGCTGCCCTGAGTGAAGTCAGGTTAAAAGAGAGCGGTTCCGTTAGAGAGTCCGGCTACACCATTTACTGGTGTGGCAAGGCCTCTAGTGGGAGACGCGAGTCCGGTGTCGGACTAGCTATCAAAAACGAGCTATTGACGAAACTGATAGAAATGCCCCATACGATAAATGACAGGCTGATGACACTCAGGCTACCTTTATCAGAAGACCGTTTGTGTACCCTGATAGCTATATATGATCCGACTAAAACCGGATAAGATCATACTCATGGGAGACTTTAACGCCAGGGTAGGACAGGATTATATCACTTGGCCCAGAGCACTAGGGAAGTATGGATGCAGGAAAGTCAACTCAGATGGGGAGTTCCTCCTTTCACTTTGCACTGAGCATTAGCTTTGCATCACCAACACCTTCTTTAAACACAAGCCTGTTCACAGGAACTCCTGGATGCGCCCTAGAAGTAAACATTGGACCCTCATTGACTTCGTCATTACTCGTCAACGTGATCTCTCAGATACCCTGGACACGAGAGCAATGAGGGGAGGAAACTGCAACACTGACCATATTATGATCCAGACACAAGCAAGATTCAAACTGAGACGCAAAATAAAGATAAAGAACCACCCCCCTAAGAAGCTGGATGTCAATGGCTTGAAATATCAAAATGTAAGAGAAGAGCTGGTGAATGCTTTCAATGAGAGACTTGCTGAACCAACCGGAGATGTAAACTCAGATTGGCTGTCCTTCAAAGAAACTTTATGAAACATCCAAAGAGTACCTCGGGCTGGTCGGGAAACGCCATGAGGACTGGTTCGATGAGAACTGCGAAGAAATCAAGCAACTCATAAACCAGAGAAAGGGTGCAAGAGGTTCAATGTTGTTCAGGAACACTAGATCCATGAAAGCAAAGTACGCTAAGGCAAACAGCAAGCTCCAGAGCATATGTAGGGAACTTAAGAACAGTTGGTGGGTGGCTAAGGCTGCTGAACTACCGATTCTGGCTGACACCAATGACATGAAGGGTTTCTATGGGAGTATGAGAGCAGTCTGAGGCCCAAATATGAGCCATCCCGATCAACTACTTGCAAGCGACAATTCCACTCTCCTCACTGACAAATGCGAGCTTCTAAAACGATGGACTGAGCATTTCAAAACATTGCTAAACGAGATGCCAGACATTGACGAACGAACAATAATCAACCTGGAGTAGTTCCCTACACAGCACTGGATGGACAGATCCCCTGCAAAGTAGTGCTGATGTTACAGGATGGCAAATCAGCTGGGTCTGCCGGCATATATCGCGAGATCATCAAGCGAGGAGGAGACAAACTACTTAGCACTCTCTGCACAATCATACAGAGTGCCTGGACTACTGCAATTGTCCCTCAAGGTTGGAAAGACGCACAGCTAGTGACCATATTCAAAAAGGGAGATCGCAGGCTGTGCGGTAACTACAGGGGTATATCACTGCTCTCAGACCCTGGGAAAGTGTTCGCTCATGTTCTCCTGAACAGGCTTACAGCGCACGCTGAAACCTTGCTACCTGAGGCACAATGTGGATTCCATGCAAACAGAGGCACAGCGGATATGATCTTCTTACTCAAACAGATCCAGGAAAAGTGTGTGGAGCAAAATATGGAGCTGTACATGATCTTTGTGGATTTTACGAAGGCTTTCGACACGGTGGATCGAAGCACTCTTTGGGAAGTCTTGCTGAAGCTTGGCTTTCCTGCACACTTTATCAGCCTTGTCAGAGACCTTCATTCAGGCATGAAAGCCACAGTTAAGCTAAAGGGCGAGCTCTCCGATCCGTTCGACATGCAGAATGGTGTCAGACAGGGCTGCGTCCTCGTTCCAACCCTCTAATAACTCTACCTGTCAGTTGTGCTTCTGCATGCCTTTAGAAACTGTGATAAGGGTGTTTTTATACGATCTAGGCCGGGAGCAGACATTTTCAATGTCAATGCATACAAATCCGCAAATAGAACAACAAAGATACTCGTACGGGAGCTCATGTTTGCTGATGATACCGCATTTGTAGCGCATAGTCACGAGGATGCTCAGGACATAATAACTCGCTTCGCAGGATCAACCAAGGCCTTCGAATTGAAGATTAACATCAAGAAAACCGAAATGATGTATCAACAATCCCCTGGATCACCAGCAACAAGCCAGCCAATTAAGATTCAAGACCAGCAGCTTTACAATGTCAGCAAATTCAAATACCTAGGAACCACGGTCATGAACAACAACAAAATAGATCAGGAGATTTCTACAAGAATGGCTAACGCCTCCATATCCTATGGAAAACTCAAACAGAAGGTCTGGCAAAATAAAACCTGACTTTCAGAACTAAATGCTTGGTGTACCGCGCCATTGTCCTCTCGTCATTCTTATACGGTGCAGAAACTTGGCCAGTGTACAAACTGGTAGTCCGCAAGCTCAACACCTATATGATGAGACACCTCCGGCAGATTTTAAATGTCAAGTGGTATGACTTTGTCCGCAACAGGGGAAATCCTATCACAAGCCAACCTCCCAAGCATGTATGACCTGCTCATCCGGAAAAACCGGACACGTAAAGAGAATGGAGAACTCGCGACTACCAAAACAGATACTGTTTTCACAACCGGAGGATGGGGTACGGGACATAGGCAGACCTAAGCTCAGGTTTCGTGACACCGTCAAACGAAATCTAAAGGACAGGTTGATCCTTACTGGGAGCTGGCAGACTCTCAGTCGCGAACGTGACAAGTGGAGAATGATGGTTCACAGGAAGTCGTCTTCGGACACGAAGGCAGCACATGAGATAAGATGAGAAGAGTAGTCACAGAAGTCAGCAAAGATTTCTCTTGGAGAAAAACGTGTGGTGTTTTCTGGAGTTTGAGTGACAACAAGTTTCCCCAGATTTCCAGTACTCTCCATCCCTTTGCAGATGAATATACATTATCATAACAGCCAACGCAAAGTCATCTGCAAAGATTATCGAAAGAAGCGGAGAGTATTGAAAATTATTATTATTTGTATCTTGTTTCTCTTTTTACTGTCATGAAAATCAATTTAATAACCAACCAATTTTTTTATGATTGCAAGAAAAAAAATGAACATTTCTTCATAGAGGGAAGTAGAGAATAGTTAAAAGAGACCTGTCACAATGTTAAGAATGGCTTTCTAAATGGTAACATTATTATGTAGAAACTCATTCTTGACATGGGACTGGCTTTGTTAACTATTCTGTTCCTTAACCGTTTTCTTATTTTGCATATAAATAATCGATGTTTTAAAGTCATTTATACAAATTTCGAATGGCATTAAGACGATCAAATGCAAATGTGATTTGTTTAAAAAAAACAAATCTCAATCAATTTTTAATCAATTACAAAACAACAGATAAAAATATTTAGAAAGATGTACATTCGTAATATACATCCTCTCCAAAGTGTGTTTTTACGTTTTGCAAAATATATGCGGGCATTAAACAAAAGGGGAGATTACAGTCATTTGAACATTTTTAAAAAGCATGAAATTTTTAAATGAATGTTAATAAATTTTAAATGTATCGGAATTAAAAAAAGGATTAGTAATTGTATCAGAAATGCAGAAGTGGAGAAAGTTTTGAAATGGTCCTATCACTTATATATATATATATATATATATATATATATATATATATATATATATATATATATATATATATATATATATATATATATAAACAAAACGTTTTATATTATTCTGCTTTCCATATGATAAATTCAGGTATTTATCTTTCTGGAAAAAAGTTGCTCACGAATAATTGATTTTAATAGATTAAAAAAAAAAACCTGATTGATTTTAATAGATTTTAAAAGAAACGACCTGTTTTTCTTACAATTTTTGGCTGTACCTACTTTATTACAATCTCTATTTCCGTATCTACATGTTATTTCCCGCCTTTTACGCCGAATCTTTTCTTACATAAGGGTTAGAAAAGGGTTAAACATTGCTATAGATTGATATTCCGTATTCATGTCAAACGAGGTTGTTTTATGATGTTACTAAACAACACCCTTCGTTCGCGCCTTTCATTTTTCTCCAACACTATCCATCA